>NC_142131.1:46205000-46512500 GCF_024610735.1 Ursus americanus | reverse complement strand
TCATAAGCAAAGCAGACAGAACTCTCTACATTCATGGAGTTCATGTTTGAAGAATATAGATAGTAGATACTATGAATAAATAAAATGTAACTCCAAGGGGAAAATAAAATAAAATAATGATATAAATACTGGGATCAGAGTGGGGCAGGGAGTACAATTTTAAGTAGACTGTACAGGAAAGCATTCTGAGGTGACATTTACGAGGCCTAAACGGATTAATACCATACATGTGAAGTGAGAGAACAGGATTCCAAGAAAAGAGGTCAAGGAAGGGGTCAAAGGACAACAAGGAGCCTGGTGTAGTGAATTAGAGGGACCTCAGAGAAAGCCATAGGAAGCCATATTATGTAGGATTTTGTAGACCATATTAAAGATATTGACTATTATTCTGAATGAAGGTTTTGAAAAGAGGAGTGATGTAATCTGATTTATTTTTTAAAAGAATAACTCTGCCTCTTATATTGAAAATATACTACAGGGAGGCAAGAGCAAAATCTGGACAGCTGGTTAGTCATAGCAGTAGTCAATGGAAGAGATGATGCTAGTTTATACCATGGCAGTAGTGGTAGAAGTCACGAGAGGTGCTTGGATCCTGGGTCTGCTCTGAAGGTGGAATCAACCACAATTGGTTCAGAGTTGATAGACTACGTAAGAAAATACTAAGGATATCTCCCTGCCCCTCTCCCCACTTGCATGCACGTGTGTGTGTGTGCAGTTGCGTGCTCTCGCTCTCTCTCAAATAAAATAAATAGTGGGAAGAGAGGCAGAGAGGTAGGGAGAGGGTCAGACCAACTCCACACTGAGCATGAGCCCAAAGTGGGACTCCATCTCATGACCCTGAGATCCTGGCCTGAGCCGAAACCGAGAGTCAACCACTCAACAGCCTGAGCCACCCAGGCATCCCTGGGTGTTTGAACCATTTATCAAAACAAACTAGCAAACAAGTACTTCTTTATGCCTCTGGAATGAATACCTGGAATGAATGCCTCTGGACTATTAGATTTCCTATTTCTTTGTTTCAGAAAGTGGTTTTGAAGGAATTTTTAAATTTCATCTAAGTTGTCAAGTTTATTGGCATATAGCTATAACGTTTCCACATTATCCTTTTAATATCTATATATAGTGAAACCCCCATTTTATTTTTAATATTGGTAATGTATATTTCTTGCCTTTTTATCAATTTTGCAAATGGTTTATCAATTTATTAATCTTTTCAAACTACCAGTGTTTGACTTTGTTCTGTTTTCTATTTCATAGATTTCTCTTCTGTATTATTATTTTCTTTAAGCTTAATTTGTTTATTATTTGCTAGCTTCTTTTTTTTTTTTAAGATTTTATTTATTTGACGGAGAGAGAGAGCACAAGCAGGGGGAGCAGCAGGCAGAGGGAGAGGGAGAAGCAGGCTTCCTGCCGAGCAGGAAACCTGACCCGGGGCTCGATCCCGGGACCCTGGGATCATGACCTGAGCCAAAGCATCTGCTCAACCAACTGAGCCCCCCAGGTGCCCCTATTTGCTAGCTTCTTGACATGGAAGTTTAGATCGTTGATCTTAAAGCTTTCTTCTTTGCTAATTACGTATTTATTTACAACTTTGCCTCAAATCACTGCTTTAGATGCTGTGATTTGGTTGTTTATATTTTTATTATCATTCAGTTTAAAACATTTCCGCATTGCATCATGATTACTTTGAGTCATGAGTTATTTATAAGTGTGTTTGTTGATTTTTAAATAGTGAGTTTCTACGACCTATGTTACAGTTCCTTTACTAATGTTGTATTCAGATGTGATTAAGGAAATCAAAAAAAGATTTTTCCAAGACCATCCCTCCTGAGTGCCATTGAAAAAATCTAATTTATGTTTTACTTCTTCAGGACTCCGAGATGTGCAAACAGTACCGAGTATTGCCCAAGATGGGTTACCTTTGCCCAAAGAATTTACAGCCTGTCTGTGGTGATGATGGCCAGACATACAACAATCCCTGCATGCTCTGTCATGAAAACCTGTAAGTATACAGGTTGCACTATCGTATCTTCGAGTGTAGAGGTTCTTGACTACGGTGTTGACCCACAGGACTGCATTCCTATCAATTGGAGTTGCATTGCACCAATTTACTAATCGTAGCGATTAAAAATTCAAATTTTGTGGATGATCTTATTCAAATATAAAATAGAGAGGATTGAAGATGATCCTTTTGATTAAGTTGCTTTTATATACTTTACCGAGTATAGAGAAAGGAAAAGGTGGTGGGGTTACAACAATTAGATAAAGTTTCTATTAGCCTGTGTACAGTCATGGGAATGTGAATATCATCCACATGTTGTGTAAAAAGAAAAAAGGTGAGAATCATTGCTATGTTGAGTCTGTGCAGCCTGTAATCTCTTTTGGGCCCTCTGACTACCTGATAGTCACATATTTCTCATCCTCTCCAAGTCTTCTTCTTGGAGCAGAGGCAGTATCATTCAAGAGAAAGCCCCCTGGAACAAATGGCGGCCTAGGGTGGGTTCTCAGATTTATTGCTGTCTGTGCATCTGTGGGCATAGTATCTCATCATTATCAGGTTCACTTTTTCCACTGGGGAAGTGCAGACCATTCTGTGAGCCAGCTGGCTTCACTGGGTTTTTTAGAAGAATTGCCATTTTTATTTAAAATTAAATAGGAGGGATTTATTTTACTACTGTCATTATGGGTTTTAGCTTTTTGCTTTTCTGCTCAAATACTGTCTTACCCTCACCTCCATTCACATGCCTCATGTTTGACCAGCTGTCAGTGAAAGCGTGGTGACAAATCTTGACTCTTCCATCCCACTCCCACCCCGCCCCACCCCAGATTTACACTGTAGTCCGTGTATGTTCTTGCCTTCTGGGGACACCATAAGCAAAGCCCAGAATGTGAGGATGGGACACTCTGCAGTTTATACACTTAGAATAATATCTGAATATGAGTGCTTTATGTGTTCTGACATGTGTAGGTAAGACACTCGCACATTCATTCTCTCGCTGAATCCTCACTACATGCTATAAGCGCTATTATCTTCATTGTACAGAGGGTGAATCTGAGGTTCAGAGAGTCCAGGTAATTTGTTTAAAGTCACAAAGCTAGGAAGTAGATCAGATGAGATTTTCACCTTGTTGGTTTGGATATAAATACAGTTCTCTTTTCTCTCCACTACACTACTGTTATATCCAAAGTAGTAGTTCTTTAAACATTTAGGGCTATGGAGAAAGTTACCTCTTTCCAGAAAAGAAAAGAAAATGAAGCAACGTTAACAATTTGTGTGCAGGTATTAAGGAGGGCATATACTGTAAGGAGCACTGGGTGTTATACGCAAACAATGAATCATGGAACACTACATCAAAAACTAATAAAGTACTGTATGGTGACTAACATAACATAGTAAAAAAAAGAATTAAGAAATCTCCATTTAAGAAATGAATGCAACCGTTCAGGAATTTGTTACTATGTATGCCTTATATCTTCAGCCCAGAAATTCTTCAACTTCCTTTATTGCAGATGTCAGGGCCTAAATTATCCACCCAGTGTTCTTTAAGTATCCCATTAACTGTGTAAACCCATAACAAGTGATACTCTAGTCAAGGGAACTTTGGAGTCAGAAACTTCAATGGTAAAAATATTAACAAATCATGCCTCAGGATGGATTGTTTAGCTAAAGGAACTGGTAGTATATATTATAGAGGAAAGATCCAGGCTATCCCAGGCAAGAGGAAAGAGTATTGGTTTCTGTGGTTTTAGAGGGAAGCCATTTCAACTTGAGCAATATCCAAAGACAAGTCAAACTGCCTTGATAGACAGTGAGTTTCCGATCACCAGAGGCAAACAAACAAATGTTTGCTATGCAATATTTCTTAAGAGAGAGACATTGTAATTCATGCCTTTTAAGATTTTTTCCAGCTATACATTTCAAACTGTATGATTATGTATTATTATATTTTATAAAATCAATAGTCTAAATATATTTTATATATTTTTATTATATATATGTATTGTATTTTGTAATCCCTCATTATAGGTATTCAGTAAAATGAAGCTTCTTCATGGGATCCAGTTTTCCTGTCTGTAAAATAATGGCTTTTGGAATAGATGGTCTCCAAGTTTATTTCTAACATTGAACAATTTTATGAGTATGTAGGTGAATGAAATGTGATGGAATGAATCCAGGACTGGGGAATGAATCTGGAGCTGAATCTGAAGAGAGACAAAACCTGGGTGATTCCTACTGGGAAGTAGTTGAATTCAGATCCCGGGTTCTACCTGTAATTTCAGTTCTGGTTTGATGCCCAGATGTCACCCACATTGATCCTTGTTTGTTTTCTTTTCTCATCATAACTGTCAGTTTTTCCATCTTTTTAATTTCCTCTACTCTGTTTTAGAATACACCAGACTAATACACACATACGCAGCGAAGGGAAGTGTGAAGAGAACAGCATCCCGGAAACAACCCCTCCCAATGTGCCAGCATCTGTAAGTACACTGCATTCGCGGTTACACTGCCAGAGCCGATTGGTTCCGCTTCTGTGTCTGCCACCGACTGATGGACATTTCTCTGGCTAGGGCAATGATACTGGGTCAGATAACCCCAGAATTGGTCATGTCTTCATTGTGAAGATCATTAAGTAATTACCGAAATATGCAGGGATAATAATATAATAGTTAATATTTTTAAATGTTTACTGTTAACTGGGATCATTAGTAGATTGTTTATGAGCAATGTCCCTCACATAACACTTTTACAAAGTAGGTTTTATTTCCTGTGATTTTCTATAAAAAGATGAGAAAAGATTGAGAGAGGTTGCATAGTGACGGAACTGAATTTCAGCCATTTCCATGTAACCCCCATGTTCTTGCACTTCGCATTGCATTCAACTGTTTCCCAACATGAAAAGTTGGCCTTTTCATTTAAATCCCTGCAAGGATGTTTTGACAGACATTATTGAGTTTGATTCTCCCTGGCAACTGCATTCGAGGATGCTCTTCCTCAGGCAAGATGATATGTAACTTGGGGGGAAATGTAGGAATTTTCAAAGAAGAGAAAATGTTTGTTACCAGGCAAATATGGGTTTAAATTCCAGTTTTTTATATCTCTCATATATGAGACCTTTGGCAAATCAAAGATCTAAACCAAAGATCTCACCAAGTTATTGAAAACACTCAATAAATACTGACTTTTAAACATTTGGCACAGTGTCTATGAACTAAGGGCATTTATTATTATTATCACTATTATTATTATGCCAAAGAGACCAAAGTATGAACTTAGACAAAGAGAAGAATCCATAGTGTAAACTTAGAGAAATGGATCCTGGCATAGCACTTATGTATGTTTAATAATTATAATGGATTATAGTTTAATAACCTTATATTTGATGTTAAAATATATTTACATTCAATAAAAACAAAATATTGTAATAAATTACACTTACTAAATAAATATTTATTATTATTCACAACTGGTTTCACTCCATGCCATGGCCACAAAAAGCTCTGGCAATAATGCAATTGGAGACTACTCTGCCAGATTTGGGGCTCCTAAGCAACACTAGATGAGACCACATTCAGAAGAACTACTCAGTGAGTCTTGATATGGAACACTGGAAAAACAAAAGATGGAAACTAGGTGGTTTTGGTTTTACATTAGCAGCTGGAAGGCAGAGTATTGGGGTGAAGCCAGACGACCTTCATTTTCCTCATGTGCACTTGACAGTCGTCGGTATATTCGAGGTCTTTACATATCCATAAAGAGACAGTTTCAACTTTTGCTCTATCCCCATATTGTGTTTGCTGTCTTATTACATATAAACTCGTAGTGGTTTGCTCCTTATTTTATTAACAGAATATAATATCCCTTCCATCTCACAAACATACCTGATTACATGTAATTCAGGATGGTAGATAAAAATAATCTTTATGTGAATCCTAAAGATCATACTTTAGACCACATCTTGCTGTGATCTCATGTAGACAACTTGACAAAACTACTTTATGAGAAATTTGCCGTAGGATAAAAATGATAAGATGTGTTTATTCAAATAAGGAAGAATCTTGACAGGGCTAAGCATAAAAGGTTTTATAAGAGAGTTTCTTCTTTTCATTTTTGGGTGTTTTCTTTCCACTAGAATTATGTAACATATTATTAATGATAGGACTTACTTATGGTGTTAGATGATGGAATAAATCATTAGAACAAAAGGTGTCCTGAACATGGGTTCAGTTCCCTCTGTATGATTCAGGGGTGTGATTTTGGATACACTAAAGTGGGACAAGTGGGTGGGTCATGGCCCAGCATTGCTCTGATGACTATGACGCATGCATATCCTGGAGGCTGAAGGTGATTGCCTGAACTTTGTTCCTGTATAGATTCTCTAAGAGAGTCCGGAATTTGAAGAATGAATACAAGGCCAGGCAGTCAACAACTTTCCTAGAAAAATAAACTGAAGATCCTAGAATGTGTACTCATGCTTAAGACCTAAGAAGTATTTTCTGTTATTCAATAACTACTAAGATTTATGTAGCTCAGAATTTTATGTGCTCTTTCCTGTATGCACCCTCACAGTAGGCCTGTGGTTAGGACAGGGATTATTATCTTTCCCATTTTACAGAAAATCAGCCTGGGGGAGATCCTGCTATTATCAAAGTTATTCAACATTCTATTTTGCATCTGGTGTAGATTTTCTGGCTTCATAGCTTATACTCTGCCACCATCCCTTAGTTGTCAGGAAATTCTGAAAACCAGGGGCTAGAAAAGGGATTACATATCTCAATTAAATAAAAATTAGCTACCTTGAAAGGACATTTCTCTGTTAAGGAAAATACCAGTACTGTTTTGTGAGATGAATAAATGACTATTCTCAATTCCATAACAAAGATTTTCAAAGATATCACAAGACCTTCGATTGCCACCCTCAAACCGAAGGAAATCTCCTGGGGTGGATGTGAGAACTCAGATGGAGGTCTGGGCTTGGAACGATAGTGCTGCTGGTGTTCCAGGTGGTACTGGCTGACACTGTGAGGTTATATTAGCAGAGTAAGTTATGATGTTAGCAGCAATATGAAAATGCTATGAGTGATGAACCATAAGGTATCTTTGGGAATGAGCTTATTGGTTTGGGGGAGGGTGGATTGTAATAATAACTTATTTAAAAGTATCATTTTATCTCACTTTGTACAGAAAGCTAATATTGGATGTCTAGTAGAAATTATCCCTCTGAATTTTAATTGTCTGTTCATTATCGATTCCTTGATGGCTTGTCCTGACTTCTTGACAATCCTTGCTCTGTAACCTAGCACATGCCCAGAAGATACTAGAGAGCAAATGAATAAACATGTTTTGGGGGTGGGGGGAAGCTTCCTGAGGCCCTTACCTTCTTTTGAAAAATGTTTAGGTGTTGATTTGATGTTTTGAATGTCAATTTCAAGAGTGTGTGAATATTGGATAAGTTAGGCAAGGAAGATAGCTGATTAAATTCTTATAGCCTCAAACAAATTATAATAGCAAAGCATTAGTTTTGGAGGAATTGGATTTAAGTTCTGATCCAGTGTGAGACCTTGGCAAGTCACTAACCTTCTCTGGAGCTCTGTTCCCTCCTCTGACATTTACCTCTTTTCATTACCATGAGGGTCACATGTGATCAAGGGCAGAATTAGTGTGGTAGTGTGTAGGTAGTGTGTACTAGGTGCCCGGTATTCACTGAATCAATTGAGTAAAATGCGAAGTGATCATAAATGGTGAGTCCTTGGCAGACTGAAAGGATGTATGGATTTCTTTGACTGAAGTACACCTATAAATGTATAATCCACATTTCTATAATATCTCTCAGTTTCTAGCACCTAACCTATCCATCTTCTCTTCCAGGACAAATAATGGAAGAATTGGTGAAAGCCATGAGGGAAAATATATGCCCCAATTCTGAATCGCCTAACCCTCACCATCTGTATAGAGAAAGAATTCTTCAGAGCTTGTCTTATTTACTATAGAAAACAATACAGAGCTGTTGGGGGAATGGACTCACTGACTTTCAGTCTTTCCCGTCTCTTTCCTCCTAGATTCTGTGATCTGAGTACACAGAGACATCTCCATTTGTCTGTACTTGAAAACCTCCTGGTCACAATGCTATCTGTTCAACTACTTGTTCAATAAAAGTAAACCCAGCAGAACACCATTTCTGGGATTTCTTCATCACTGCCTGGATAATAGGAACACTGTTTTTTGTTTGTTTGTTTTTGGTGTTTTGTTTTTTTTTTACAGAAGCCGAAAACTCTACCCTTTTGTCTTGCTAAGCTATTGGTGGACACAGAATGCTCACTTCTTTTCAGATTCAAGTTGTTGTCATAGTTAGGAAGACATGTTTAGATGAGAGGTAGGGAGGTATGGGCTCCCCGGCATTCAAGAGCTGTATAAGACCAAACCAGCTATGAATCACCTTCGGTACCTGTCACCTGGCAGCTCTCCTGCCTCGCTTCTGTACTTCCACAGAGCATAACTACCTGTGTCACACAGATACCGTCCAAAGACACAAACCAGTAGTTTCTCATATTCAGTCATGTTGCGTATTGACTATTTCCTCTATCAGGGCCTCGGACCCATGGTCTGGGGCAAGACTAAGGAAATGAGAATTAACAGTGTGTCGCATATCTCTAAAGCAGCACGGTCCATTAGAAATAGAACTCAAATCATGTGTCATCTCCAGTTTTCAAGTAGATACAAAAGAAATGGGTAAAATCAACTTTAATGATATATTTTATGTAGCCCAGTATGTCAAAACTATTATCATTTCAAAATATAATCAATATAAACTTTTATTTTAACCAGGTCTTTGATATTAGTATATGTATTTTATATTTCCAGCATATCTGTTTGGACCAACCACATTTCAAGTGCTTAATAGCTACATGTAGCTAGAGTCCACTAAACCAGACAGTGAGCTCATGCACGTGAGAAATCAACCAGGCAATACAAGCAGTAGGTAGGGGTGAGACGGAACAGCTTGTAAGCTCCTGCCTCAGTGCTGAAACTCTGTTGTGCTCAGCATCTTGATACTGGCGTCCTGTGACTGTACCTAGTTACGTTGTTCACTTACAGATATTGGGCTGGTGCTGAATACATCCTAGAGAGGGGGAAAGCTATGCAGAATCCATCATGATTGAAGTTATTCTCAGCTATAGAAGAACTGTACCCAGAATGGCAGGTCTACTTGGTTTGGGGAAGTTAATTTTGTATTTTTCACCTCTGCCCTTGTCTTTTAGGTAAGTTGTCCCTAGGGCAATTGTAGTAGGATTTTGTGATCTTTGTCCTTTGTAACTGTGTGAAAAATCAATTCCACACTAGTTTTTTTCCCTATGTTATCATCAAGAAAACAGAAAAAAAAAAAAGGCTTGTAAATCATTTTTCAAGCATGAAAATACTGTCATTTCAAAAAAAAAAAAGTGAGAAAACAATGTTGCTATTTTCTTTGGCAATTCCAGAATATAAGGGAAGGGTTTAGGGAGTCTGTAACATGAGATTGTATCTCCTTCCTGGGTAGTTCTAGGAAATCCAGAAACTCTGGATGGCTAGGGTGTCCATGACTAAGACCTATTATTTTTTGAGAAGTAGTTGCTTTTTTAGTCATTTTGAACATTTTATTGAGCTATAAACAATAAACCCTTTACCTTCTTTCATTAGTATTTTTATGATGATTATGATTATTAGGTAATATGCACATAAGCCTTTGTTATCGCACACTTAAGACTTAACCAATCCTTGGGGGCGCCTGGGTGGCACAGCGGTTAAGCGTCTGCCTTCAGCTCAGGGCGTGATCCCGGCGTTATGGGATCGAGCCCCACATCAGGCTCCTCCGCTATGAGCCTGCTTCTTCCTCTCCCACTCCTCCTGCTTGAGTTCCCTCTCTCGCTGGCTGTTACTATCTCTGTCAAATAAATAAATAAAATCTTTAAAAAAAAAAAAAAAAAAAGACTTAACCAATCCTTGATAATCATTCTGCGCCCCAGGGAAAGTGTGGCTTAGGAATAGGGTGAGGTGGAGGATAGGATGGTCTGAAATGGAATGACATATGGGGATGGAGAAAGGCCCAGGGACCCAGGGAAGGTCAAGGGTAAAGTGGAAGGAACAGACATCAGGAATGGGATGGGGACCAAGAAAAATAGACAATGGACTGAGGTACAGGGATTGGGGTTGAATGTGAAGGTGTTGAACACATTACTTGGGATTCCTAAAAAGCTGAAAGTTGGTTTTTTTTGGCAGACACAAACAGATGAATATAAAATGTCATATGTGTCAAAATGTTCACAACAAAATAACTGCATTAAATATCAAGTAAACTAATTTTTTTTTGAAGTGAACTAATTTTTTTAGTTGCTTCTTGAGTTATGGCTCAATGGATGGGAGGCAAATGAAAACCAGACCCATGTCACTGAGATTTCACAAACCAGCCCTAAAATTCTAGCCCAGGAGGTGACAAATGATCCTGAGTTGAAACTGAAAAAGCAAAACTATATCACCTCTACTTGGTCGCTATCACAGACTTACACATTGCTCTATATAACTGATGCTGTTTCAGATTCCATTTTAAGAATATAGGTTTTCAGAGGTCTAATACTATCAAACTCCTTATTTTCTCATGTAAGGAACTCACCTGAAGTTTTCTCCTCTCTCAAGGCTTCAAAAACACCCAAGGAGAGCATTTGTCTAGGCTATGGGTAGGCGGATTTTTTTGGTAAACAGCCAGATAGTAATTATTTTCGGCTTCGTAGGACATATAGGCTCTGTCACAACTGCTCAATCATGCTGTTGTGTAAGTAAATGAATTTACACTATGTAAATAAATATACCTGTCTGTGTTCCAATAGAAGTATATTTATAAAAACAGGTGGTGAGCCAGGTTTGACCTGTGGGCTGTAACTCAGTAATGGGTGAGAATCTGACTCTTGTCCTTCTTTGTAATTTACTGGTCTTCTCTTCACCCTCTTTTATGCTCTTAACCACCAACCACACTTCTCAGTCCATAATAATAGAAAATAAAAATAGAATAGTTGAGTAGAATTATAGAAAATAATAAATGTTGACATTTCTAAACATTTAATATGTGCGTGAAGCTGAGACAAGCACATGGCAAGACTCAGATTTGTACCCCAATCCAATATTCTTTGTGGCCTTCTTGTTTGACTTTGACCAAGGCCAGTGTCATATATTATACAGAGAGAGAATGGTACATAAAGTGAGCATGTCCTGCAGCCTTTACAATGACAAGGGCTGTTTACCTCCTGGGGAAAAAAGCATAGCAAGACATTCTTGTTCTTTCTTTGATGGCATATGGCACACAGGTGCCTTTTTCTTTCCAGTATTGAAATTAAAGTTCTATCTAAATAGCATGTGACTATAAATCACTTTTGAGCATGAAGAAGGAACAGAGAGGACTTTGTCAAATGAGGATTAGTGACAGGAAAACAGTCAAACAAAATATTTGTCATCCTTGATGGAAATTTCATATGACCATAGAGCTCCTTCCAGATTATTTTGAGGGATGATGCACTGTCTTCCTTTAGTTCATTCTATGCCATTAACTAGTTTTCCTTGTATCTTTCCTTGCCCTCTATCACAAAGCAATCAGCAGAAAACAGTGTATACTTTTCCCATTCTTATCTGTTACAGTGCTTGTAATATTTTTTTTAATGAATTTTAGACCCTCTTTTTTTCTCCAATGGACTTTTCTAATGGCCTTCGAGCTGACTGGCTTGTCTCCATCCTTTATAGCTCTCTCTTTAAAAAAAAAAAAAAACTCCAAATGACCTCTTCAAAGCACTGATCTGTTTAATTCCCCAATTTAAATTGTTGAAAACTCCTACTAAACCACCACACTGTACTAGAACAAAGCAAAACGAGACAAACCTGAAGCCTAGGCATTGGCTTTGGTCTACTTCCACCCCTTTCATCCTCTATAGGGTCGATCACCACTGATAAACTCTGGTTCAAGCCATCATCATCACTTCATGATCATCGCTAATAAATGATCTCCCTCCTTCATCCTTCTCCCTTCCACTGCATTCTTTACTGTACTTAGAATAATGGTCTGAAATCCAGATCTGATAGCATTATTCTTAAAACCTATAAGTGGCTTCTCTAACGCCCAAGATAAAGTCCAAACTCTTCTGACATGCAAGGCCTCTGTTCACCTCTCCAGCCTCCACTGTTATATTGTCTTCTTTCCCTTGAATAATTTTCTTGAACTTCTTCCTTCATGTCCCCTCCTAACATACTCTTTTTATCTACCCCTGGTCCTTCTCCCAGTTTTTCTTCCATCTCACAAGATCCATCCCTCCAAACTCTAATTTGTTATTGCTCGTTGAAGGTATAGCTTTTTTCTGGAAACCTTCCATGACCTCTTTCCCCTTAGAATATGATTTAGTTGGGGGCACCTGGCTGGCTTAGTCAGTAAGGCATCTGACTTTTGATATTGGCTCAGGTCATGATCTCAGGGTTTTAGGATCAAGCCTCACAATGGGCTCTGTGCTGGCTGTGGAGCCTGCTTAAGTTTCTCTCTCTCCCTCTGCCCCTCCCCACCCCGCTTGTGCACTCTTTCTCTAAAAATAAATAAATTTTTACAAAAGAATATGAATTAGTTATTCCTTTCATATGCTCCCATAATATCCTCTCCTTACACCTGCATGGCCAGCTGTGTTGTGTACTTGTTTATCTAGAAATCTATCTCTCTCTCACTAGACCGTGAGTTTTTTAAGAGGAAACCGTTTAACATTCATGATTATATCCCCAATGCCTGGTACAATGTCTGGCATGGAGCAATTGCTTCTTAAAAGTTATTGAGTAAAACTAGACCCTTAAGAAAAGGGAATATAGGACAAAACTCTCAGTTCTGGTCAATGACATAAAGCCTACAAGGATAGGGGAAGACCATTATATTTCAAGGAATTTAGAGAAGGAACTGCATTCCCTTCCTGGTACAAATAAAAAAATGCTGACACTAATAGCTGGAAACAAACTAGTTACATGAAAACATGAACTTCTGTGTCTCTCCACTTTGTCCCCGCCCTGGAAGGCTAGATTCATGAGGTATTTTTCAGAAATCCTAGCAAAAGCTGCAGCTAAAGAGGAATGCAATGAGTAGCATGATCCCAGAAAAATATGCTGTGAAGTGTACTGTTGTAATTGGCATTGTACTTCCAAATAATTAATTGGTTTTTATCAGCTAAATATGTAATACGTACTGATAAGGTCACAATCGGGAAAAGATCATTTTATTTCAGGTTGATAATATCCCAGAGCAACAGGGCTAGAGAAAAATTAAAGATAATTTATCCAGCATGTTTCAAATATGGGAATTCTGAAACCTGGAGAGGGAAAGTGATTTTCTTTTTTTTTTTTTTAAGATTTTATTTATTTATTCGACAGAGATAGAGACAGCCAGCGAGAGAGGGAACACAAGCAGGGGGAGTGGGAGAGGAAGAAGCAGGCTCATAGCGGAAGAGCCTGATGTGGGGCTCGATCCCATAACACCGGGATCACGCCCTGAGCCGAAGGCAGACGCTTAACCGCTGTGCCACCCAGGCGCCCCGAAAGTGATTTTCTGAGCTTATCCAAGTTGGTCTAAATCAGAAATACAAATTCAAGTAAGTGTGTTTTAATCTCATGTTCCTTATACCACTCCCTCTGGCTTCATGAACCCCAGTTCCATGCTCTTCAGACAAATAATGTTATCTATCTTCTTATGTTTGCAGACAAAACAGTTATATTTTGCATATGGTGATCCAGAAAATTGCTCATTATCTACAGAAATGGTCACTTGTGTTTATTCGTGGAATAATTCAATTCCAAATGTATGGAATGTGTGGCAGGAGAAAGTAACACATGCTGATTTTTTAGCGTATAGGAATGGGATTAATAATAATGAAAAGTGAATTCCAATGGCTTGACTTATGTGAAAGAAGTCCTGGGAGCAGTAATAAAATGAAAAGTTTTCAACAATTATATTTTTACTTCTGGATCCATTTTGCTCCTGGAATTTTAAGTGAGAAAGTTGCCAGAACTGCTGTTGCCAAGGTCTCTAAAAATGAGTTAATGGACAAGTTGTGTTCACAGGGGATATTTGCTTAAGTCTCAGCCTTTGATCACAGGACAGATATGGCTACATCAAGCAGGAAATGCCACATCCTTCTCCACCCAGAAGCTGTTCCTATGCATTCAAAAGAGCAATAGATAGTTGAATGGGATCCAGATATAAGTGCCCACTGAAGGATTGCTGGTGGAACTGCAAAACCCCAGATTAGCACAAGATAATATTCTAAAGAAGAATGGAATGTTGATAGTCATTTAATATCAATATGTCAAACATGAAATAATAACACAACATCAACAATAAAAGCAATAGTTAAAAACTGTTAACTACTCTTCCCTGTATCTTTCCTTCCCCTCTGTCACAAAGCTATAAAACAGTGTGTACATTTGCCTTAGAGAATATTTGAGTTAAACTGGACAAAAACAAATAATGGGAAAGAAATGATTCTTAATGGCTTGTGTGCTTTGGAAAGTAACCAAAGGAGAAGCAATAAACTTTTCAAGAAAAATGAAAGGGACCAAGTTCTAACACTGACTAACACTGCTGATTGGCAGCAGCCCCGAAAGGCAAAAGACTGCCGAGTGTATGACTATAAAAGGTGTCTGCCAAACCCGGATTCAAGAGTTCTCAATCGCAACCAAAAGTCACCACGTCCCATAGGTGGCACAGAATCAAGGAACTAACTACCTCAGGGAAGGAAACCATTTACAGCTGGCTTGGACCATCAGGATTCGGGCAGCAGCCTTGACTATCCAGAGCTTAGAGGGCCTCTCCTCATTTTCTTGTGCACTCCTTAATCATCTCAGATCATCATCAACTTCAGTAATGAATGAGACCAAATGTCCCCAAAGCCCAGCAGAAGACTTGGAATCAGACACAATTTTATTTAGAGCAAAAGGGGGATAGATAGTTTTGTACATCTACACTTATTGATCACCCCTACTATGTGGGGGAATCATACTGGAGGTTGCTAAGAATTCACGTGCAGTGCACATCCACCTCGAGGGCTGGCTACCCTAGAATCACAGCCAATCAATTCTTTCTGAGATAAAATCTTAAGCCTGTTAAAGAACTGGTAACAGAAATGGGAGTGAATTTGAAGTCACTTTGAAGTAACTTTTGATCTAGGCAATGTGTTGTGATGGTATTGAGTTTACATAATCCTACATACTGTTATTGTTTTTTATTTTTATTTATTTTTATTTAAATTCTATTTAATTAAAATGTAGTGTATTATTAGTTTCAGAGGTAGAATTTAGTGATTCATCAGTTGCACATAACACCCAGCGCTCATTCCATCAGGTGCCCTCCTTAACGCCCATCACCCAGTAATCTCATTCCCCCACCCATCTCCCCTCCAGCAACCCTCAGTTTGTTTCCTGTAATTAAGAGTCTCTTATGGTTTTTTTCCCTCTCTGTTTTTGTCTTATTTTTCCTTCCTTTCGCCTCTGTTCATCTGTTTTGTTTCTTATATTCCACATATGAGTGAAATCATATGATATTTGTCTTTCTCTGACTGACTTATTTTGCTTAGTGTAATACCCTCTGGTTCTATCCATGCTGTTGCAAATGGCAAGATTTCATTCTTTTTGATGGCTAAGTAATATTCTATCGTGTATATATACTACATCTTCTTTATCCATTCATCTGTTGATGGACACTGGGCTCTTTCCATAGTTTGGCTATTGTAGACATTGCTATTATAAACATTGGGGTTTATGTGCCCCTTCAAATCACTGTGTTTGTATCCTTTGGATAAATACCTAATAGTGCAATTGCTAGGTCGTAGAGGAGTTCTGTTTTTAACTTTTTGAGGAACTGCCATACTGTCTTCCAGAGTGGCTGCACCAGCTTGCGTTCCCACCAACAATGTAAGCGGATTCCCCTTTCTCTGCATTCTCATCAACATCTGTCCTTTCCTGGGTTGTTAATTTTAGCCATTCTGACTGTTGTGAGGTAGTAACTCATTGTGGTTTTGACTTGTATTTCCCTGATGCCAAGTGATGTTGAGAATTAAACTGTTAGACAGTTACTGAGTAGGGGCAAAAAGAAGAAAGAAAAATGCAGTCTTACTAGAATTTCTTGACAGGGTTAAACTCTCTGTCATTCTGATTGGAATTTCCAAAAGGAGGAAACATGGGAAGTAGATTTTTTTTTTTTAGAGATAGATTTATAAGCTGTTACTCTTGAACTCTGAATTTTAAAAAATAATAAACAAACAAACAATACTTATATTCTTCCTGGAGAGAAAGGCACACACTCAAATGAAAACCTAGTTGGTGAGAGATTAGGTGTGAGTGTGAAAATCAGAGAAGAAATGACGATTCCTAAATTTTCCTGGATTGGGTTGCTACTGACAGATATTAACAAAGTGAAACTGAAGAGAAGCCACTAAAAATGAGATTTAGCAACAAGGTCTTCTAGGAACATGTTGAACTGGAAGATCCTTTGGGGTGTCAGGAAGGTAATATCCAATAAGCAGTAGAGAACTGAGTCTAGGGCCCAGGTGGCAGATACTTACTCACGTTCTCTGGGAAAGCAAGTAGGGGCAGACATCCCATGTTCGCGCAGGGCTGTGTAATGGTGTGACAAGATATGGCATAGCAGAATCAATCTTGTACTAGAATCTGGGGATCTATGTCACTGAATGGACAAGATACTCTCCCTTCCAGGGCCTCACTTCCTTTTGTGTGTGTCTTCTAGATTAGTTTCCAACTGGATTTGCATGGAAACTCACGCTATGTGGTGGAAATGCAGGCCCTCTTGAATCCTGTCTTGCTTCTATTTAAGTGACTGCCTTTTTAAAAATCTGTTTCATTTCTCGCTCGCCTCATAAAATTATGTTTAGGGAGAGGGAAAATTCCATTTCTTACTTAAATAACAGTGATGAAAAGTTTGAAAACCACAGACCCAGGTGCTTGCCCCTGACCTAGCCAGCTCTACCATCACTGAGCCATTTTTCTTTTCTTTTTTTTTTATTATGTTGTATTAGTCACCGTACAGTACATCATTTTTGATGTAGTGTTCCACGATTCATTGTTTGCGTATAACTCCCAGTGCTCCATGCGATACGTACCCTCCTTAATACCCATCACCGGGCTAACCCATCCCCCTACCACTCTCCCCTCTGAAACCCTCAGTTTGTATCGTGGAGTCCGTAGTCTCTGATGATCTTATTTCCCCCCTTTCATTTTTCCCTTCCTGAGCCATTTTTCTTATTTTTGTCATCTACTCAGAACTTGGTCACTCTAATCAGATGCTCCACTATGACTTAGGAAGAAGATCATTTATCCGATTAAGAAAAGTTTCTGGAGCACATTTCAATGTAGTATACATATTTCAAATGCTGAAGAAGCACTGAAATATGGGTGAGGTGTAAGTATTCAAATTCCCCAATAGAATAAACCAAAATTATAGAATTATGTTGGAGAAAAAGAGGTGGTATTGGAGAATGGAAAGTATGAATGAGAGAGACACGTCTTAAAAAATTAGAAATAAATGCAACCAGTTACTGGGAGATCATAAGTTCTGAAGTTGAAAGATCTGATTTTGGTCAAGATTCTGTCACTCATTAGCTGTCTGCTTTGGGCAATTTGCTTAACTCCTCCAATCTTTGAGTTTGTCCTTTGGGAATTGACTCTAGCTTAACTCTGTATTAACTTTATCTTCTGGAGAGCTGATGTCTTCACATGAGATAGTGTCATCCACATGAGATAATAGAGGTGAAAGTGCTAAGTAATTGGAAATCATTAGGCCTGCATTATTTTTTTTTAAAGATTTTATTTATGTATGCGACAGAGAGACAGCCAGCGAGAGAGGGAACACAGCAGGGCAGTGGGAGAGGAAGAAGCAGGCTCCCAGCAGAGGAGCCCGATGCGGGACTCGATCCCGGAACGGCAGGATCACGCCCTGAACCGAAGGCAGACGCTTAACGACTGCGCTACCCAGGTGCCCCATAGGCCTGTATTATTGAAAGAATGTTGGTTATGTGAATGGACAGAACATATATAGATGTGAGCACAGGAGAACATGTCAAACAGAATATCACAGTTATAATCTTAAGAAACATGAGACACCATGCTAAAATCTGGATTTCAATATAAATATTGGTTGCTGTTATTGAAGTAGCATATCTTAGTAAAAAAAAAAAAATAGGAGAGAAGTATAGGTCTAGAATTCTAGAGAACTGGCTCTTCCAACTGTGACTCTGTGACTAAATAGAAAACACTTAATCTTTCTGTGTTTGTTGTCCCATCTGCTAAGTAGCAATAATACTGGTCTGCATATTTCACAAGTTCCTTTTAGTCACTTAACAAGCCTTCATAGAACATTGTAAATTATCTTCGAACTCTAGAAAAGGTATTACAGTGCTAAGTATTCGTGTCGTATGCTACTGTACATTTTTAAGAAATGCTCTCATTGCTCCTGTTTTCTATTTCAACTTTCCTGCATTTCATATAATCTTAAAACCCTTCATACATGTCATTTTATTGTTTATTTCTCTTTACTACACCTAGGATTTTATTTGTTCTCAGATACAGCCATGCTGTTGTATTTGCTAAGAAACCAGAGGATTATTCTGCAAGACGGTTCTGGTAGGTGAATTTCAGGGTATAACTCTTCCAGCTGCCTATAAATCAAGTAACAAGGAAGCTTTCCTTGACAAATGAAATTAACATCCTAGCTTGGATTAACAACCAATCATCAGTGAAAAGGTCAGTCTTGAGGAAGGTGGGACCCTGTCTTACGCATGTGCGTATATATACGTGTATGTGGGCCTCAGAGCAGCCAGCCTCACTCGTCATCACTATGAAGACTGTCACTGTTTTCGCCATCTTTGCTCTTGTAGCCACTGCGTGGGCTGCCCCTCCACCTGGTGAGTTAGGACTCCTTTAAACATCAATGGCTTTGTGTTAATTGTAGTTTGTTCAACCTTCAGTAACAATAGATGTTAAAGTCAGAAGAAAAATTGAGAAGTTAATTATTTGGATTTGTCTGATAGCAAAGGGGGGCGTGAGGCTCAGACCTTTTAGAAGAGGAAGAGTGACTGAGAAGGAAAATAAAAGGATTGTCATGGGAATAAAAAGTACAGCATAGGGAAAATAGTCTGTAGTACTGTAATATTGTATGGTGACAGATGGGAGCTACAGCATGATGTGGTGAGCACAGCATAATGGATAGACTTAGTGAGTCAGTATCTTGTACACCTGAAACTAATGAAACACATTGCCTTGGCTATGCTTCAATTAAAATAAATAAATAAATAAATAAATAAATAAATAAATAAATAAATAAAAGGACTGTAGGCAGCCTGCTCAATTCCTGATCAAGACTCCAGGTTTCTGACTTGCCTTTCAGAAACAACTTATGCAGCTTTGAGACCTTAACCCAACCCTACCCTGGACTTGTTCACAGGAATACTGGATACCTGTGACAGCCCTTTCTCCAATGACTAGGGATTTCCCCCACGTTGTTGTTTTTTTAAATCAGAGTCACATACATTTCTGGCTTCGTCCTGAATTGGCCCTGAGTAAAGAAGTGACCTGTCTTAGGTTTGGCCTGGGCAAGGGATGGCAGAAATGGGTTCTAGTTACTGTGAACGATGAATTTAACCTTGCATTTCTAACTGTGGAATTTGCTCTTTCTCCGATTCCTTCTGTTCTAATGCATCTCATGCCAGTCTCTTCCGGTGATCAAGCAGTGGTAAAAAAGGTGAGTGTAACCTTCTCTGTGGGGTCTTGGTAAAAATGAAATCAGAGCTGATGTGTAAACCGAGCTGTGAAAGTAGCGAAGCTAGCTCACTCTAGATGGAAATAATTCCTAGGAGGGTAAGATCATTCCTACTCCGCTTCTCCTGGTGGTGGTTCTTTCTTTAAAAGTCAAAAAGGAATCTCTTTGCAAAAGGAGAACAGCAGATAAAGTAAACTGTTACTTTAGGTGACATTTTAAACTGTTCTGAGTATTTTTCCCTTTCATTATTCCATCGTACTCTCACTGTAACTCAAAAAGGAGAGACTAAAATTTCCTTCTGAAACAGCTAACTCTAATGTTATTTACGGAATGTTTCACGTCTGACCTGTCTGACCTAACTACCCGGAGCACAGCACCTGATCCAGATAAGGTCTTCTAGACGTGTTTGCTGAAAATTTAAAGAGGCTAGTACTCTTTCCACTCTCTTCTCTGTCTTACCAACTTGATACGAGAAAGACTACAGAATTGAAGGAAGACAATGTAAGCCATTATTTTTTGTTCCAATTATAGGTGGACTGTTCCAGATACAAAACAAAAGGCTCTGACATTCCATGCCCAAGGCACCTGGACCCAATATGTGGCACAGATCATAATACTTACAGTAATGAATGCATGTTTTGCATGCTAACTAAGTAAGTATCATACTCAATTTGGATCCCCTCATTTTTAAAGATCATGAAGTCCATATTGGCCAAAATCTGGTTGGTTTCTAACAATGTGGTTTGATAAATCCTACCTTTTGTCGTGCTCCTCCAATACCCTTTGGACATTTGCTTTGTTCAAATAAAAAATAAATAAGTCTAGCTGTATCTCTAAAGGAGATATATTTCTTTGCTATCCAGCCAAATTCTCGTTCACATTATACACTATTCCTCAGGCATTAGCTGTTACCTATAGACATTTTATTCCCTCATTACATTTCAGGAAGCTGAGTCTCAGGCAGAAGATGTATTTGGTCAAAGTTCCATAATCTTCTGTTGTGCCTTTCTTTTTTTTTAATGTTTTTTTATTATATTATATTAGTCACCATACAGTACATCCCTGGTTTCTGATGTAAAGTTCGATGATTCATTAGTTGTGTATAACACCCAGTGCACCATGCAATACGTGCTCTCCTTACTACCCATCACCAGTCTATCCCATTCCCCCACCCCCCTCCCCTCTGAAGCCCTCAGTTTGTTTCTCATAGTCCATAGTCTCTCATGCTTCATTCCCCCTTCTGATTACCATCCCTTTCTTCCCCTACTGATCTTCCTAGTTATGTTCCATAGATGAGAGAAATCATATGATAATTGTCTTTCTCTGCTTGACTTATTTCACTTAGCATTATCTCCTCCAGTGCCACCCATGTTGCAGCAAATGTTGAGAATTCGTTCTTTCTGATAGCTGAGTAATATTCCATTGTATATATGGACCACAACTTCTTAATCCAGTCATCTGTTGAAGGGCATCTCGGTTCCTTCCACGATTTAGCTATTGTGGACAATGCTGCTATGAACATTGGGGTGCATATGGCCCTTCTCCTCACTACGTCTGTATTTTTGGGGTAAATACCCAGTAGTCTGTTGTGCCTTTCTTACTGCATAATGAGAGCTCAGAAGACAGCTCTCTCTACGTAGGCTCTTTGCCACGGGTGCTATTTTAAGACTTTGATCTATCCTTCCTACCCCAGAGAAAATCCATGTTGCTTCTTATGGTTATCTGGAAAAGTCTAGGGAGGAGATTGAAAGTACAAATGGATAGTTGGGACCCCCACCACCAGCAGCCCACAAATTACATATGAGTTCCTCACTGTAAACATCTCAGCTTCTAGGAGAATGAAAGAATGGTTATTACCAGCCATTCCAGAAATTTGGAATTCACTACCTTATGACTAATGATTAAAATCATGGGCTTTGGCATCACACATCTGCATTAGAATCCAGACTGCACTTAGGAGATGTGTGACCTTAGGCAAATACCCAATCCAGCTCATGCTTCAGTATTCTCATCTGTAAGATAGAAATTATAATAGTGTTTAGGATCCATGGTGATAAAACACGTCAAATCTTAGCTATGCAGCTAATTCAGACTGAATACTTACAGGAATGAGCTCTTCTTCCTTCTCATCATTCTCTCCTTCTTTTCTCACCCTTCTGAAATTTTATAGTCAAATGTAATAACAAGTGTTATTCAGAATGAAGTCTCTCAGGATATGCAAACTCATGTACCAATAAAAACACAAGAGACTAAAGATGAGATTTTACTGATTTTATCATCTCATAGCCTCCTTTTAGAAGACAGAAATCTTATAGAAAGAAGTGACTGTAACAAAATTACATAGACTATAAATGCCAGAGATGGATTTAAACATATTTTCTTTTTCTTTTTTTTTTAACCTTTTTTTTTTTTTTACAGATTTTATTTATTTATTTGACAGAGATAGAGACATCCAGCGAGAGAGGGAACACAAGCAGGGGGAGTGGGAGAGGAAGAAGCAGGCTCATAGCGGAGGAGCCTGATGTGGGGCTCGATCCCATAACGCCGGGATCACGCCCTGAGCCGAAGGCAGACACCTAACCACTGTGCCACACAGGCGCCCCCCATATTTTCTTTTTCTTAACTGCAAAAAATGTTTTCACACTATATTATGCCTTTGATTTCCACCTGAATATTCATGGACTAATTTTTTTAAATGCCCAACCTCCTCTTAGTGTTGATCTTATTTTCTTATATTTTCATTCGTTTACAAAAATGATCATCCATCAAAGGTGTTAATGGTCAACATTAGCCAACCTGGGTAGAATATTAACCAGAGCTCCTCATCCTCAGTACAAGACAGAGAGTACAGAATGATATATGACTATATTTTACTCTGTGGATTGTGAAATGTCAAGTAATGCATTACCCTTTCAATAAAATCTTCTCTTTCAGAAACAAAGGATTTCAAGTCAGAAAACTTCAGGATAAAGAATGTGTAAGTATACACAGAAATTTCATTTATTCTTAATATAAAATGTTACAATAATTCCTCCCTTTATGAAAGTTTTAAAATAGACATTCTAGAAATTGTCTGTGAGAGAAAGACAATTACCATATGGCTTCACTCATTTATGGAACATAAGGAATAGCCAGGAGATTGGTAGGAGAAGAAAGGGATAAAGAAAGGGGGGTAAACAGAAGGGGGAATGAACCATGAGAGACTATGGACTCTGGGAAACAAACTGAGGGCTTCAAAGGGAAGGGGGGTGGGGGAATGGGATAGGCTGGTGATGGGTAGTAAGGAGGGCACATATTGCATGGTGCACTGGGTGTTATACACAACTAATGAATCATCGAACTTTACATCAAAAACTAGGGATGTACTGTATGGTGACTAACATAGTATAATAAAAAATATTATTATTAAAAAAAGAGAAATTGTCTGTGAGTATGTATAATGATGGATAAGTCATGTGGCCAGCCTAAACAGAAGACCTGACCACAGTTAGTTTACTTCTCCAGAGGAAAACTCCACAAATTTTACTCATAGCTCTTAATTGGGGCAGATTGGTATACATGTGGTTGTTTTCTAACACTGCAACTAATTACCAGGTTAAGAAAGGACATTAGGGATTCCAGGACACTTTCATAACAATAAAGGAAGTTATTTTTTAAAAAACAAAAAAATTCAAGAACAAATGTAAAGACAATTCAGGAGTAAAGAACTAAGTGAACGGATGTCAATGATTTTAATAGAGGTTGAAATGTGACAAGAGAAATAAAAACCGGGGGTTGTAAAGACAGTTCATTTTAAGGAGTGGCATCTGACCCAATTTGAGGGAGAGAAATGTTGTCATGAAACTGTAATAAAAATAGTTAAGCTGATTTCTAAGGAGGACTAGGAGTCTTAGGACTTGTTCTGAAGGGTACAGTGGGTAAGGTCAGCTAAGATAGAAAAACAGCCTAAGCAAAGGCACAGAAATGTATAGGAGCAGGAAACACTCTGGGAATTCAGTCAAGTTTAGCTGGAGTTAGATGCTGAACAGATGGGAGAAGTAAGCACGGCTCATGAGGGAACTTTCTGTAGATGGGGAATCAGTTAACTAATCAAAAAAACAAGATCTGATTTGGTTTTTAAAAGATCACTCTGACATTAGTGTGGGGGGTGACTGAAATCTTAGCTAAGCATGGACGTTGGGCAGCAAACTGGCAGACACCTGCAACTATGCGGGCAAGATATCCAGAGGGCCTGAAAAAAGTGGATAAGTGTGTGGCAAGGAGAGGACTGGTTTGGAAATTAGGTACAATATAGAACCCACTGGATGTACTCTATTCACCTGTTCCTGGTGGAGAATGAGTGAGAGGGAAGCCCTAACCTCAAGCTAAGCTATCTCTTACTGTGACAAGATTGCCACCATGGTTGGGTCAGATTTTGTAAATTGAAGAGGATGTGTCTTTTGGCCTGTAAGATTGAGGGCTAAATGACCTCTTGCGGCCTTTAAAAAAGCTTATTTTCTATAATTTAACAATTTGAAGTTGTTCTTTATTTTTTTTCCTTTTTTTGGACTGCAGGATATTGAGTGCACCCGATATTCTGAGATATGCACCATGGAATTCTTACCTCTCTGTGGATCTGATGGACAGCAGTATGCCAACAAATGTGTATTTTGCAATGCTGTTGTGTAAGTGCTGAATTTAATGTACTATTTGCAGAAAAAGCCTTTCCCACAGAGCCAGAAACCATCCTACCTAATAAGCAAGATGCTCCTACAAAACAGAAAAGTGAGATGGTTCACTGGTAAGTACAATATTTTACAAAAAGAAGTAAAAAAGAGAGAGAGAGGGCAAGAGAAAGAAAGTGGATAGTAGGAAGAAACTGAAGCTGGAAAAGGAGACTTGATCAACATCATAATATTACTAAGTGGCAGATAACAGAGATATTTATAGATTTTTTGGCTCCTAACACTGGCTTTGACTAGTACATTGAATTGCTTTTTCTACCATGCTGGAGCTCAGTTACTAATTTCTTACCTTTCATGCACTGTGTTCATTTGGCTGGCTTGATCTAAGAATATTAAAGTCTCAATTTAAGATCTCCAGAGCCTTCCCTTAAAAAAAAAAAATGATTTCTCTTGTAGGAATAGTCGTGGCACACTTTGGCAAAGCAAGGACTGTGCTGAGTCGCCCTGATGCTCCAGGGCGCAGAGTTCCCTTTGGCAAATTCCACGTAGAGAACCAATCTCTTGGACAGCTATGGGAGGAAATATATGGATTTGATTCTTCAATAAAAGATTCTCAGCAGAAAGCTTTCAGGTTTGTCTCTGGATGTGACTATTTCTTAAGGAGAATGTCTATGGCCATTTCCCTCATTAGGTCACATGGAAAGATTTCCTCTATTTCTACTCAAGTTGAGAGCTGGAAAGATTGTATACACACTGGTGAGAGAAGAATCTGCTCTTAGCATCCAATTTTTAAAAACAAACTCACAATTTTTAAGTAAACGTGAATCAAGGGGCAGATCTGACCATGAGTCTAACATTAGTACCTTTAGCCACAATAGTGAAAAGTGGAAAATTCAGCTTTGGAGAAAGATAAAGAATCCATAATACTGTAAACTAATCAGATCAGGAATAACATTAGATGTTAGATATCTATTTAAAGAGGACTCAGTCACAAGTGGCATGCACAAAGGAAGACATTTTGTTGATCATGTTGGGAAGAGAATAAAAACAGTATAATCTGATTAAATTGTTGAAGTCACTAAAAGGCCCAAGGAAAGTTCAAGGTAACTGGGAAAGATGAGGGTATATGCGGGAGTATTATAAGATAGAGAGATCAGAACTTTCTCATTTCTGGGGCTCCACAGAGAGGAGTCATGTCATTAATGTAACATGCAAAGATAGATATTTTGCCTTGGTAAAGAGAAGAATTTTCTAACAGTAAGTCTTTAAATAGGAACAAAGTTTTGCCCTATAAATTCATCTGTCCAAAAGCACAGTGCTTTTTTTTTTTAAGATTTATTTATTTGTTTGAGAAAGAGAGAGAGAGCGTGCACATGCAGGAGGGGAGGGGCAGAGAGAGAGGGAGAGAAAGAACCTCAAGCAGACTCCCTGCTGAGCATGGAGCCCACCACAAGGCTTGATCTCACGACCTTGAGATCATGACCTGACCTGAGCTGAAATCAAGAGTCAGATGCTTAACTGACTGAGCCACCCAGGCACCCCAGCATAATGCTCTTTTAGTGAAGACTAGTCAAGTGCTTGCCAGCTATTTTGTAG
The DNA here is from genome assembly GCF_024610735.1 of Ursus americanus. Taxonomy (NCBI): domain Eukaryota; kingdom Metazoa; phylum Chordata; class Mammalia; order Carnivora; family Ursidae; genus Ursus; species Ursus americanus. The sequence continues at coordinate 46,486,429 of NC_142131.1, read as the reverse complement.
AGATTTGTGTGTTTTTTCTAACAACACACATAGAAAGATCACCATAGGTCAAGCAATCTGTTGTGTAGGGAAAGGTAATACAAACGGGAAAAGAATCCATGCCTTTAAAGAGTTTGTAGACTAATCAGAGACACACTTTTGAAGTTGATTATTATAAAATGTAAAAAAGGCTATACTCAAGAATTATTAAAGGTTCAATAAGAACTGGAAGGAAGACCTGACTCTTATGACTTCATTTAACCTTAATTACCTCCTAAAGCCCTATCTCCAAATACAGTCACAATAGGAATTAGTGTTTTCACATTTGTATTTGGGGGGGACACAATTTTGTCCATAGCAGCTAGGTTGCCAGAACTTTGTTTTTATTTTTTATATGTGAAAATAAAATGCATGACAACATAATGAAAGAAGAAAGAAATGAAACTGTTCTAAGATTCTGTGCTAAGTTAAATGGTATAATACCACTTAAAGGTACACTGTGAGAAGCTAAGAATGTATACTAGAAATCCTAAAGCAACACTAAATATGCTGCAAAGGAGATAAAATGGAATAATGAAAAAATACTATATTTGTGTGTGCAAAAGAAGACAAAGGAGATGAGGGGAAAAACAGATTGAACTAATAGAAAGCAAGTAGCAAGATGGTAAACTCAGTATAATTGTGTTAGTTAGGGTTCTTTGTAAAAACAAAACCAATTGTGTGTGTGTGTGTGTGTGTGCACGTGTGTGTAGAGGGAGAGAGAAAGAGAGAGACAGAAAGAGACAGAGACAAGAGAGAAAGAAAAAGATTTATTTTAAGTAATTGGCTCATGTGATTATGGGAGCTGGGAAGTAGGTCAGCAGGCTGGAGACTCAGGGAAGTGTTGATGTTGCAGCTCAAGTCTGAAGGCAGTCGAGAGGCAGAATTCTCCTTCCCCAAGAGGCCTTAGGCTTTTTCTCTTAGAGTCTTCATCTGATTGAGGGAGGCCCACCCTGCAATAGTGTGCTTTACTCAGAGTCTACTGATTTAGACACCTCACCAAAGAGGAAATCCAAAAGGCTAAAATATCTTTTTAGGGGGGCATATATAGGTAGTAAAACTATTAAAAATGCCTGTGAATGATTAACATAGAAATCAGAATAGAGTCTGTGACAGGGGGCTGTGGTTAGGCAGTCCCTTAGTCTGTTTGGGCTGCTATAACAAAAAAACCATAAACTGGGAGGCTTAAACAACAAACATTTATTTCTTATAGTTCTGGAGTCTGGCAATTCTAAGATCAAGGTGTCAGAAAATTCAGTATCTGGTGAGAACTGTCTTCTTGCTGTGTCCTCACATGGCAGAAAGAGCAAGGGAGCTCTCTAGACTCTGCCTTCATACCTAACCACCACCCAAAAGTCCTTCCTCCTAATACCATCACATTGGGAATTGGGTTCAACATATGAATTTGATGGGGACACAAATATTCAGTGTATTGCAGGCAATAACATGGGGGAGGTTTTTAGGGTAATAGCCATTCTAGCTCTTCACTAGAGTGGTGGGTACATGGGTGTTGACCTCATAATAATAAATAATTTAACTACAAACAGCAATAATAACAACAAGATCAACTGACTTAAATGTTGACTGTATCTGAAAAATATCTTCACAGTGACATCTAAACTGGTGTCTGACCAAGTATCTGGGCACTGTGGCCTGGCCACATTGACATATAAAATTAACCGTTATGGTAAGTATATCAGTTATCATATTAAATATGAATGGTCTAAACACTCCAATTAAAGGATGAGATTGCCAGACTGGATTTTTTAAAAAGATGAGATTTAAAAAAAAAAACAAAACCCAAGTGTGTTTATGAGAAAAACACTTTAAAAATAAAAGCACAAGGGCACCCACCTGGCTTTGTCAGTAGACCATACAACTGTTCAGCTCAGGGTTGTGAGTTCAAACCCCATGTTGGGTATAGACATTACTTAAAAATAAAATAGTAAGTAAGTAAGTAAATAGGTAAGTAAGCAAAAGCACAAATAGAATAAAAATAAAAGGATAAAATAAGATTTACCATGTTAACATTAGTGAAAAGAAAGCTGGAATGGCAATGTTAATATAAGCAAAATAGATTTTAGAGCAAAGAATAATTGAAAGGATAAGAATTCATTTTATAATGATAAAGTTGTCAATTAAGGAGATATAAAAATCTTAAATGTTTATGAACCTCATAACAGAACTTCAAGATTCACAAATCAAAAATGAATCCAAGTGCGAAGAAAAATAAACAAATCCAAGATCATAATCAGAGATTTCAATATCCATCTCTCAAAAATTAATAAAACAAGAATATTAGCAATCATGTGGCAGAATTGAGCAATACTATCAGTGACATGACCTGAGAACACCCCTCCCCCCAACAACAGCAGTGTAAACATTCTTCTCAAGTACACGTGAAATATTTACCAATATTTACCAATACTTTCTTGGCTATAAAACAAGTATGCATAAATTTAAAAGAATTCAATCACATGGCACATGTCCTCTGACCACAACTGAATTGAATAAGAAAACAAAACAAAACAAAAATCTCTGGAAAATCCCCAGTATTTGGAATGTGTATATCACAGCAATAAATAAACCCTGACTTAAAGAAGAAATCAAATTAGAAACTATAAGTACTTTGAGCTGAATGAAAAGAAGAGTAATATAACTTGTGGAGTCCTCCTAACGCAGTGCTTAGGGTAAAATTTATATTGCTATATATCAATATTAGGGGAAGATTATCAAGATGGAGCATATTCTGTGCCTTAAAACAAGTGTAAATACATTTATCCAGCATTAATAATGCCAGTACTTGATTTGAAAACCCATATTCCTGGCACATTTTGAATTACAATTTCTCATCTGCTTTTTTCCTCTGTGCCAACCCCACCAGACTATACAACACCCGAGGGCTTAGGCTGTTCATAATATCAATGTGTCATTTGAAACATTTAGCACAACACTTTGCTTTTTTCCAATGTTGGTACAAGTTAGATTGATTCTGGGGGATAGCATGGTATGTTGCAACTAGAGGAAGTTTTCATTCAGTCCTTTAAGAAACGTAAGCTTATTAAGTGCCTCTGATGTTCCAGTAACTATGAAGGGGAAGACAGAAGGGTTCCAAGTAGGGATATAAGAAATGCTTGCTGAATTGCTAAGAACAAACCACTATATCAGGCTTTCGGCCGGAAACATGAAAAAAGACTTTATTTTCTCCTTGCAAGAGGTACACAGCTTGCAGATAGCAAATTTTTGTTTCCTTACCTGTAGATTTATTCTAGGGGTTTTGAAACGTTACTGAATGTGACTCGCAGTAAAAAAAAAAAAAAAAAAAAAAAAAAAAAAAAAAAATTGTATTCTATCTCAATACCTAGAAACACACACACTATTGAAGTTACACTGTAATTTTTATGTTATTCTACTCTATTTACTCCATTTTACTATATTTTATTTTAAAATGGTGGTGGTAACAAAATAAATCTCACACCCCACTAACGGGTCATAATATAGAATTTGAAAACTTGTACCGTCTGAGACTTAATGTTTAATTTTGGCGAGCAGAAGTGTGTCTGTGTATGTGTGCTTGTACCTGTGTGTCAGGGGCAGCCCTGAAAAGAAAGTGGGATGATCAGAACTTTGCAAAGGAGAGCTGACTCAAAGTGCCCACACTTAACCTGGGCCCCCACGGTTTCGACGGTCAGACCCTGTCCTCCAGATGTCCCGTAATAGATCATGGGCAGGATTTGCTGCCCCGAAGTGAAAAAAAGCAAATCAGTCTTTGAAAAGAGATAGAAGCCTGAGGGAAGAGGAATCAGATCAGACGCTGGGCGAGCTCACCGTCAGTGTCTTGCCCTAAGGATTTATTTTCCTTCTCCTCTTTGAAGAAACTCATCTCTGTCCTACCGGCTTTTTACCTTCTCCCCCTTCTCGGTAATTCGCTTTAAAGATTTCCCTTTCTCCACCCTTATAGTAAACAAATTCATGTACATCTGTACAACCAGGGGTGGGAGTTTTAGGGAGAACGAAAGATGAGGACACTAAAAGGGAAGCATGACCTGTCTCAATTCCACCTCTTAGTTAATCCTAGGGGACAGGGAGTGGCAGCCAGAAGTTACCAACAGGGACCAGGAGACCAGTGAGTGCATAGTGCAGGGAGGATCTCTGAATGCTAGAGAGGAGTAAACAAATGGGCAGTTAAGGAAAGAAGTAGGATTAACAAGGAGTAAGTGCTTCCATTTTATGCTAGAAGCGTGCATCCAAAAGGTAGGAAGGCCGACACCTGAATTCTGCAAGGTTGAGTGTTGGTGTTAAAAAGATAGGAAATAGCAACAAAACAGTGTTTCTGTCCAAAGAAAAGAGACAAGAAAATTTGTCTTTTTGGGCATGTGGGATGCTCCTGTCAAAATGAAAATTACATCAGGTAAGATTAAATAGGCAAAGAAGACTTTCCCAATGCTATTGGGTAAGAGAAGCCAGAGCTCAGAATGAACTTAATGCTGCTGGGGCAAAAAAAAAAAAAAAAAAAGGAAGATTTTTAAGGTCCGGGTGAGCTAGTGAGAAAGTACTGGAGGAGGGTAGAGGAAAATGGCTTTATCTAAGGAAATATAAACTCGGTTTTATCTAAAGGAAATATAAACTTCTCGGTCTTTCCTGATGGCTAAATTTTAAAGGGACACCGCCCAGGTCCTCAAGAAAGACTTTTCTGGTTGTAAAACTGGTGAGGGGTTTCCGAAAAGAATTACATCTCAAGGCAACAGAATTCACAGTTACAACATTTCTAAAGTAAATTCTCTAAGATAAGGGAGGTCAGGGGAATGGAGTCAGGTAGAAGCCTGAGTAAATTTTTTGTCAAGCTGAGGGGAACTTGAAGGCCATTAAGGCCATCTTGGTCAGTCAGGAGAACAGGTCAGGAATTCTGTTACCCCAGTCAATGCTCAAGACCGGAACAGGAGATTATGCGAGTCTGGCTAAGGGTGTCCTACGGCTTCTGTAAAATCCTTAAGAAGAAAAAGACTTGATCCTATAGCCTGGGGTTGGACTGACATCTGTGTGGTGGCTATTCTGCAAGGGAAGGACAGCTATTGGGACATAAAGGAAGGCAGTTCAGTGCTCTGGTGGGAATAAAATTAGTTAACAGAATGGGCTAGACAAGAAAGCTCTGTAATTTGAGTAGTGGAGTTGAAACTTTCCTTTCTGCAGGAGAACACCGGAGCTGTAGGTTAAATCTTGTAGAGGATTTTGGTATCCCTGAAAGGTGATAAGCAAACATACAAATCAAATCATTTCATAACTAGGAAAAGGAGCCTGCCATCCAGGGAAAATCCCCAAGTTATAGCTTTTAGCATAAAGCCATGGGTATGATCAATGAGGAAGTCATAGACTAAGGATTCTCTGAGGGAGATGTGATTACATAATTTTATTTATTCTCCTCATCCAATATTATTAATTCAACTGGATTTTGGGAGAGTTTGGAAAAGCTATAGATATTTCAGCCTTATTTGTTTCCTATGATGTTTTACCTTTTCTTCTATAATGCTTTCTATGCAATGGAGTCCCTCTATCTATCTCTCTGAATTGAGGAAAAAATGATTCTTAGTAAGGTGGCACTGTATTTTCAAAATGTTCCATGTTAGATTACAAGCACAGAACCCACAAATTGGGTGAAAACCACCTCTTTCATATTCTAGGTGACTCGGGTCCTTTCTGGAAGTGTCCAGTAGGTTTGTTCTTAGGCACTTATTAAAATTAATAAGAAATAAAGTAACTGAGGTAAATAAAAATTTGTTCATTCTAGCATTGTTAATAATGATGAAAATTGCTTTAACCTAATTGAGCAACAATGGAAGAATATTAATATAATAAAAACCCATATATTGACAGAATACGGCAACAGGCATCTAAATTCAGGTACTATATGACTACATTTAAAGATCAAGAAAACGTCACAGTACATTTCTAAGCAAAAAAGGCAGGAAACAATATACAATACTACAAAAATTTGGTTTTTAAAAACTGGAACAATATAATTCAATATATGTTTAACGTCTGGGTTTTGAGATTCATGTCTTTTTATTTCTTTTTTCAAATTCCTGTTTTTCCAATTTTCTCAAGTTCACATATTTCCTTGGTGGAAGAACAATTGTTCTTTACTAGAAGGAAGATGGAGACAGGAAGTTCGGATAAGAGGAAACTCAGCCATGACCACAAATCTTCCAGGTCACAAAGCTGCAAAGTCTCTGGCTCAGCTCAAGAACAAGGCTAGACCCACGGAAAATGGCATCCAGAGACCTGATTCAGCACCGACCTCCTTTCTTGCACGCTGGCCAGAAGTACTAACTCTTGGGGAACATACTCTGCTTTTTGCCTCTGTGCTCTTTCCAACTGTGGTACGTTTCCTCATGCCATTGCCTCTTTGGGTTGCCTGCCAAGGGCTGCCCTGTCCGGTGTCCAGTGATCCATTCCCACCCCCAAGTCTTCGAGGCAGCTCTGTGCTTCCTTCCCCAATGCCTCCTGCAGAGGTTTGACTTTTATTTACCCTGAATCTGGGGCCTCCAGGGCCTGCTCCACCCAGCACACAATGCCTCAGTGCCTTCTCTCTCCTACATCGCTGTTCTCCCCCCTCCTGCAGCCCTAATACCTGCTCCTTAAAAGAGACACAAGCCACGAAGGAGCATGTTACATCTCTCTTCCTTCTGTCTTCTTTCTGAGGTGGGTCGAAAGGGACATAGTGACAAGGGGAGTGGGCATCTGGCATCCTGCTTTCATGCAGCGGGATCTTCCTCTGTTGCTGCTTCATTCCCAAAGGAAGCCAGGGACGATGTCAGGAAGAGATGGGGTGTTCTTAGCAAAAACATGTCCTACATTGTCCCAGGAGCAGGCAAGGTAGGCAGCTAGGCAGCTCCGGACACTGCCAAGAACCTCCAACCATCTTGGGGAATGGAGTACCCTGGAGACTTTACAGTGTCTCGGATATCACATATCACACCGTAGCATCTGGGAATTTATGTCAGTTGCCTAGTCATATATGGTACAGAGCAGAGAGGAAGGCCAGAGCACGTAGGGAGGACCAGGTCACTTTTATAGGGTTAAGAAGATAGGGGAGTTCAATGTGGTCCCTTGGTCAGGCCTGGAACCTGCCTCTACCATTCTCTAGGGTCAGAAAGGCTGCTACAAGGGAAGGCAATCCCATAGGAGGATTTGCTCACTGACTTCTCCCTTTCCAGATGTCTAGTTGAAAATAACTTTGGGGCCCCCATGAGATAGATGGAATGGTATTTCTCCCTATGTACTCTCTCAGAATGCTCCAAGAAAGTTGAGCAGTCCATGTCAGAAGATTCTCAGCACAGCCAAGTATGCCTAAAATATAATCTTTGTCTTATTGCAAAGAGGTAGTCTCTGCTTTGTGAGCAAGTACAGACCTGCTTACTCTGTTGAGAAGGTCTTGTTGTCCAGAAGCCTCTAGTGGCCTCATCATTTTCTTTGTATCCCCTCAAAGAAAAAAATTGAGGTGAATCTTCAGGTAAGGGGTTGCCTTTTCAAGACACTTAAAATATCTCCCCACTAAAATAATATAATTCTGTCCAAAGAGTAACCTCTGATTTACTTCTTTCTTCTAAGTGGCCACAGATCTGTCACTGAGTTCTATACTTTTATTTATGATGAACCAAGTTTAGGTTTTTCTGAACTTTTGTTCTTGGGGAAGGATGAAATAATAGGCTTTCCAGATGTGGTATACAGTGGTTACAGTGGGAAAGCTAAGGATGGCTATTCACTCCAAAGATGGTCTTACTGTCTTGATTACCTTGCTCTAGTGATTGTACTGGAGGGGAACATCCTGAGGCAATATCTCAGAGCATCATTCTAAGGACACACACGCCAGGAGGAAACATGGCCAAATATCTTCTAGTATTCTGCTCACTTTTGTTGTTCATCTTGATACACTGGGCAGTATCTGCTGGTGAGTAATTTTTTTTTAAGATTTTATTTATTTGAGAGAGCAAGAAAGCACAGCCAGGGGGAGGTGCAGAGGGAGAAGCAGACTCTCTGATGAACAGGGAGCCAGACTCGGGGCTCGATCCCAGAACCCTGGGATCACAACTTCAGCTGAAGGCAGATGCTTAACTGACTGAGCCACCCAAGCGCCCCTCTGGTGAGTGATTTGACTGGTTCTGGCTGTTATGTAGGGTTGATTTGTGAGCTCTGACATTGTAATCTGAAAGAATGCTTCGGAATTATTTTCAATTTATTTATGTAAGGGTATCACTTTACTATAGAGAGAAAGGCAATGGAGTGTGGTCCCAAGAAAAGGCTCCCAGCCAATGTACAAGGGCCTTTGTTTTCCCATCTATTAATGCAGATTATGAAACCTAACTCATGGGGACTCAGTGAGGTATGATGTTACAGTGGTGGGCAACATGCTCACAGCACAGCACGTCTCAAAGACGTAAAACTTTTGAAATTGCTTTGCCATGAATTTGAGTGGGTGTTACCTTTTTTGTCCTCTTTTAGAGAAGAGCTCTGTAGGGAGTTTTAAAGAGACTTAGGCTCAAGGACTGAAGAGCTTTAATTTTCACCTGTCTATCATGACTTCCTGGACATTAACAAGTGTCCTTCCCCTCTCTGTAAAATATGGGGATTGGGCTAACGGTCTCTCTACATTTCTTCATGTCTTTTATGTATTGGCTGCCAGTTCTGAATCATCTCAAGCCCAGGCTAACTCCTATTAATCAAAAATTTATTTGGTATGCTGGACTGACAACATTTATGAGAGCAGTGGCTGCTTGCTAATTATCTATCAGGAGTAGAAGAATTATTCCACATTTTTGAGGGAAAAAAATGAATGCACGTATAAATAAAAATGTGTTCATATTGCAAGCTTCCTCAGTAACAAATTAGAATTTTTTAGTTCCATCAACATATTAAGCTAGGATTTACCAGATATAATGTTCTGCAACTATTCTCATGTATGTCTTAGTTTCAGGCCGTCGAGAGTGGTGGCCACCACATGGAACTGTTAAGGTAATCTTCCACTCTGTTTCTCCGGACTGACATTCTAATCTGAGTTTTCTTTGAACTTGCTATGTTATAACCTTACTTCAGGAATGCCCTCTGTGGCATTCTTAAGGGTCCACCCACAGAAACGTGGCAGGTACGCTGCTGGTACAAGAGCCCCGAGTAGAGTGATCTAAACCGGGAACCAAGCCAAGATTTGGTCCTCTGACAACCAGAGAACCCTCTCCAGAGCCTAGGAGATGTTTATGAACACTGACAATTGCCAGGGGACTAGAGGAAGTGGAGGGGTTCTCTGGGTGACACACATACAGGAGGAGACGATGGGGCCTGGCCATGGTGCTGATGTTGGATAAGGAAAGAGGAAGAAGAGTGTCTACGCTTGGATATGATCCCTCTTTCTCTAAATACTCAGCCAAAACTCTCTCCTACCTTGTATCAGAGGCACGTTATCAATGTGTCTATGGCTCTCATAGAGCCCCTGAGACCACCTTCTCAAGTCCCAGCAACCCCGTGTCACTGCTTCCAGTCGCCACTGACTGCAGCACTGTGAGTGGACATGGATTCTCCTCCCTGATGAGACACATCCCTTTTGTTTTTCATGTTCCCTACAAAGGCAGGGCATTATGCTAAACGCTTTCACATTTCACAACTTCAAGAAAAGGGTTGACTTCGGGATTTTGAGAGTGGATAAAATTTTTAAATCATATTTTAAATCAAAGCGTATGGGTTTCAGTGAAGCATCTTCTCCAATTATGGGCTTTCAAGGGTTTTTTTTGCCCGGTTGGCACACAAAATCTCTAAGACTATTCCCATGTCTGATACTCTGGGAATAAAGGAGATTGAGGAAACTAAATTTCCCAAGTACATCCTGTTTATCCACTCTTCTCTTTCCCACCAGAGGGTAGCAGGCCTCTGTGCCCTGTGACTGGCAGGAACTCCTCACAAGGAGGGCATCGTAGTTGTCAGATGGGGTGAACATAGGTTCTGCCTCCACTGCTTTGTGGAGGGGCAGCTGTAAGCACTTTGTGTGACTGTCATGGGATCCTGACTGTGTTTAGATTTTCCTAATCAAGTCCAGACGTGACCTACCTGTCTGTGGGAGAGATTGTAATCATATCATTCTTTTCAACTGAATTTCAGGTGAAATGTCCATATAAGAAAGTAGACTTGAGTTGGTTCACTGGAACCGTGAACCCCTGCCCTGATTTATATCAACCCATCTGTGGCACTAATTTTGTAACCTATGAAAACCCCTGCATCTTGTGTATTGAGAGCCTGTGAGTACTCTTGGGGTGGGGGGAGGAGAGAACAAAGACAACTTAGCCTACAGAAATGACTATGTACCTCTTCTACCAAGTGCATCAGCCTTGAAGCCAGGAATTTGCTCCAGTTTGCCCAGATACTAATCAGTCCCCAGTCAGAAGAGCGTGTGGTAATAGAAAGCCCTCTGGGGTGGAACACAGACTCCATGTACTCTGTGGTGTTTCAGGCCCTTCTGGCTGAGCCCTCACACTCCCATACGCCAGGTGATGTCAGTTCCCATAGGCCAAGTCAAGCTTCAGTTACTCCATTCAGCCCTGAAATTCTTTTATTGGAAGACAAATTGCAGTTTTGCCTTCTCTCAGATATCTTCAATCTCTTACGTGTCTGAAACTCTGAGCTAGGATGAGGTACTGCAAAGTTTGTGTCCTTTTGCTAAGAATCAGTGTTTTTAGGTTTTTGGATGTATGGGACATGATTATCAGTGATTAGACGCTGAGGTCTCCCAAAACCATGGTTTCAACTTGATCTCTGTGTAAGCCAGTATAGTTCACAGGGCTTAAAATTCTCCTCATGGCATCAGACTGGAGCCCTCAACCCAACAATCATTTTGTAGTTTTGTACAAGGAACAATGACAGGAATGTGTAATTGGGCCAAAGCATGAGAGTGTTAAGAGAATAAGATGAGGACTGATGTATCTTCTAGATCACAAGCTCAGGCCAGACTGAATAACTTATTTTCAAAGAGATTGTAGCACAGGTCATAATATCGTCCATGGTATATTAGAATCATGGAAGGATACCTGGGTAGGAAAGCCAATAACCTGACTCTTGTATGTAGTCACTTCCCTTCGTGATTTGGCTCTTAGTTTCCTTGAATATAAAATAAGGATGATAGATAAAATAATTTTAAAGAGTTTTTGTAGTTCTGACATTTTATTCATGAAATGTTGATTCTGCTTTTTTCCTTTAGGAAATCTCAGGGGAAAATTAGGTTTCAAAATGATGGAAAGTGCTAGCTGAGTGCACTTGGATGCCCAAGAGGATATCTTTTTTCTCTTCATCATGACAATCCTTCTCTTAGAATTCGTCCCTCCTCCCACGTGATGGAGGCAGAGACCTGCCCCTGCTGAGCTTGTATCAGATAACTGAAGGCTCCTTAGACCTCTTCCCTCCTTAATAAATAAACTTTTCTGAAAGCCTGATTTAACTTGGTCCTCAGATCTGTGTCTCAGTCCTCAGAAATAGAGCAAAATGAACATTTGAGCCAAAGGTCGAGGACAAACATTGGGATTCATCAGCTTCCTGATAACTGTGAACAGTGAAGTAATCTGTAATATAAATGCTCCAAGTTGTCTTCCAAGGAACACAACAGAAATCTCTTCTATATTCCTAAGGCATTTCTTAAAAACCAGTTCCTGGGGACTATGGAGCATTGTGCTCTTCCTGGCCATTCCTCCTGCCCCTTGCTGCAAACCCCTTGTTAAACAAGGTCACTTATATTTGTTTTTTTTAAGATTTTATTTATTTATTTGTCAGAGAGAGCACAACCAGGGGGAGCGGCAGGCAGAGAGGCAGAAGGAGAAGCAGACTCCTTGCTGAGCACAGAACCCAATGTGGGTCTCGATCCCAGGACCCTGAGATCATGACCTGAGCCAAAGGCAGACACTTAACCAACTGAGCCACCCAGGAGTCCCACAACCTCACTTTTAGACTCAGCATTGAGAGAGAGGCATTTATACACATCTGGCATTTGCACACCCCTAGTCCATGGACCCCACTTTTCTCCATAGAAGGAGGCCTACATCAGTGGTGTCCATAAATGTCTCATTGTTTGTTTGTTTGTTTCGTGACACATTCTCTTGACACATTTTAACCTCAGAAACCTATCGGGATATGTTCTTCTTTGGCTTATATTTCTTCTGTGTATATATACATTCCTAATATGCAGAGAAAACTAACACACACTAATATGCTGTCTTGCCCTGCTGGCTTGGGAAGATCATCTCTTCTGCCTCTGAATATCGTTGTAAGACCGTGGTCAGAGTGTTTATCTGGTCTGTTAGCTCTTTGACCTTGACTACTATGCCAATGACAAGGCAGACACAGGGCTCCAACAAAAAGGGAGAAATCACCTTTGGTCTATCATCTTTAGAAAATGAAAAGCAAATTGCTCTGGGGAAATGAAATATCCTCTATCTTGATGGTATGTCTATATGCACTCTTCTAAGTCCTGGGGGTGCAGGAACAGCAAGAACTGCAAGGAGGATTGTTTTCTAACACGATCACCTTGACTTCGTGTTTACAAATCTCTTCTCCTCTGATTAAACTGCCATGGGTGTCATGCAGTAGATTTTTCATCTCAAACATTTCCATTTTCATCTCTACAAGTTTGATCTATCTCTCATGTTTCTAACTTTTTTGACATCTGGAGTATAGTTTTAATAACTATTTTTATGACTACTAATTTGAATATTTGTGTCAATTCTGGGATGGTTGATTTTCTTCTCATGATGGATGACATCTGAAAGTATGAATTTTTGTGAATGAATTTATGAATTCATAATTTTATGAATTTTATCTTGTTCTGAATATTTTGATATTTGGAGAAATAGTCTTGACCTTTGTTCTGAGACACAGATCAGTTACTTGGAAATAGTTTGACCCTCTGGGATCTTACTTTTAAGAGTTGTTAGGTGGGACCAGTGCAGTATTCACTAAGTGGCTAACTGTGGCTCATTACTGAGGCAAGCTCCTCTTGGGTACTCCACTCAGTTCCATGAAATCTAAGTTTTTCTAGTGTGACTAACAGGAACAGGCACTATTACTGGCCTGATATGAGATCTGGACTCTGCTATCTCTAATCCTCTCTGGTGGTTCTTTCTTGGCTTTGAGTAGTTTCCTCACACACAAGCACCGATCAGCGATATGCTGAGCTTTCTGTCCAGCTCTTTCATGCTGTGGTCCTGCGAACTATAGTCACATTGGTCTCTCTCCTCTCAGCTCTGTCTCCTCAGTTCAGGGAATCCACTTGCTTCATCTGGGCTCCTCTTTCCTGTTCTGGGAATCTCTTACAATGCTGAAACCAAGATCAATCATAGAGCTCACCATATTTATTTCTCATCTCTCTGGAATTGGTGTCCTTCAGGGCCTGATGTCTAGGAGTATTACTTCATATATTTTGCCTGATTTTTTTGTTGTCTTTTCAAGTAGGAGGTATATCTGGTTACTCTTACTACCTATTATCTAAAGGTAGAAGTCAGCTTTATCTTTATCATTGTACTTAGATTTTCCTCTGTTACCTTCTAAAGTCTAGAATATATTAGTCAATGTATTTAGTAGTCATTATTCTACTGTTTAATAGAATTCCTGGGTCACCTGGGTGGCTCAGTAAGTTAAGTGTGTGAGTCTTGATTTTGGCTTCAGTCATGCTCTTAGTGTCCTGAGATTGACCCCACATGGGGCTCCGTGCTCAGTGGGGAGTCTCCTTGAGGATTCTCTTTCTCCCTCTTCTTCTGCCCCTCCCCTGCCAAGCACACTGTCTCTCTCTCTCTCTCTCTCTCTCAAATAAATAAATAAATCTTTTTTAAAAAATTCCAAAGGATAAGACTTGTGTTCTGTAATAATACAAAATTTTTCAGTGGATAATAAAGCATTTACTTAAATGTACTATTCACAACAGTAAAAGGGACTTTAATAATGACATTTTTCTGTCATTTGACAGTAGCCATTTCCAAAGAAGCAAAGGAGGGCAGCATGTTTATCTAAATACAAGCCTTTCCTCCTTTCAGCGCCACCTCTAAAAGCTGACCATTGCTGCACGTATCCTCTCACAGCCAACATAAAAGGAGCTCTCCCCCGCCCGTTCCTTGCTCTGGCAGCTACTGCCTGAGCTCGCTCTCTCGCTCTCCCTTTCTCGCTCTCCCTCTCTGGCAGCTGTTTTGAATTTTGAACTCCCTCTGTCACATCCCTTTATTTTGTATTCTCTAATTGTTGATCCACCTCAGGTTTCTGTCATTACTACCTTCTCTTTCCCCATCTTCCTCTGCTTGATGATCCCACTCACCTCTGTAGTTACTCTATTGTCTATATACTTTCAACTCACATGTTCACATGATGAGACTGTACCCATAAACTTAGTATCGGTACTACACATCTTAATTTCATGGGCTCATAGACTCTTTAAAATCAATAGAGCTAATCTGAGGCCTATTTTTTTCTTTCTAAATGTACTCCTCCATGTGTTTTGTTTTAATTAGTCAATGTTACATTCTCTTTTTTCACTCAAACTCAATTTCAATATACAACTTTTATATATCTCTTATTTCATCCTAAGTATAAATTAAACCCTTGAATATTTCTTTAATGCAAGCCTTCATCATGTTTTAGTGGGTTATTTTTATATTCTTCTTAATTATTGTCTCCATTCTATTCTCTCAACCATAATCCTGCCTCACTTCTAGAAGCATTTAAACATGATGTATTAAAAAAACCATTATCTTTTGTGAGTTAGAATACAAACAAACATCCTAGTATGACTTGTAAGACTTTTATTCATTTATTTCAGCCTAAAGCCTGACTTCACTCATGATGAGCTCTTGTAGGACTTGTAATGCACCCTATTTGTCCAGAAGGTGGCAGTAAAGCACTGCCGTTTAAACCGGTAACTGCGTTGGCCCCTCATCGCACAGCAACATTGTGATTTGGGCAAGTTGCTAACGCTGTATGAGCTACAGATTTCTCATCATTTAAAATGATAATAATAACAGCACACACCTGATTTTGAGGAGAAGTGATGCTCCAAAAGGGTTTAAATAGGGATGTCCAGGTGAGTAACAAATGCGGGCAAAACCTTAGGTAGAAAGAAGCAGGAGAGATCTCCTTCACTGCCTGCATAGGAATCCCTGTTTCTGAACCTAATTAAGGAACAGTTTGAGATGAAGGGAGCTTTCAGCAATTTCTGATGTTATTTTTCTGTTTTTTCCCCAGGAAGGTGAAATCTAACATAGTAGATGCAGAGCTCTTATTCAGCTCTCATATTGGATGAGAACGTTGGGAAATGTTTCTATCTAAGAGACTAAATATTACTCATATAATTCTGTGGAGTTCTTTTTTTCTGATTAGATTGGTTTTACCCAAAGAAAGTTAACCAACTCAAAGACACAGACTTGATTAAAAGTTGATCATTATACTCTCTAGCTCCATCTATGTTGTTGCAAATGGCAAAGTTTCACTTTCTTTTTTTTTTTTTTTAAAGATTTTATTTATTTACTTGTCAGAGAAAGAGAGAGAGACAGCATAAGCAGGGGGAGCTGCAGGCAGAGGGAGAAGCAGGCTCCCTGCTGAGCAAGGAGCCGTATGTGGGACTCCATCCCAGAACCCTGGGATCATGATCTGAGCCGAAGGCAGACGCTTAACCAATTAAGCCACCCAGGTGTCCCAAGATTTCATTTTCTTATGGCTAATATTCCATTGTGTGTGTATATATATATATATATATATATATATACACACACACAAAAATTGGGAATTACTTGGAGTTTGGGTATGCGTAGGCAGCCAAAGAGATTCATTGAAATACCATGCAAACCACAAGACCACCTTATACCATGATTCCTTTTAATTTAAATTTTAAATTTGTATTTTAAAATTATTTTGCTTTGAAATATTAATATATACTCTTCAAGAAGAATTCGGAAATAAAAGCAAGTTTTAATTGAAAAAGTAAAATCAAGCAAAACATTACAGCCAAGACTTACTGTCATTAATTTTAGATGAAAATCTTCCCTGAACTTTCCTCTTTGTCTCTTAATGATGAAATATGTAGATTAAGAGTGTGATAGAAATAAAAACAGGATCATACTACACATGCTACTTTTGAAATGAGAATTAATGAATAGTAGGTCAATACACCATAGAAAAAGAAATTATATTCTAAATGTATGTAATAAACTAAAGTGAAACTTATTTAAAAGATATTATTTCCAAGAATATCAAAAATAGCAAACGTATAAGGAAAAACAACTCTAGCAAAGGTATATATAATCTCTACTGTGAATATTATAAAATAGTAACCAAAGATTTTAAAGAAATCCTAAGTAAATGGAAGTGCCCCATTCATCAATTTAACAATTTGATATTATAAAGAAGTACATTCACTCTAAATAGTTTTATAGATTCAATATAATCTTACCCAAATAGGTAGCAGGGGTTTTTTTTGAGAGAATAACAATTTTATTTTCAAATTCGTATGAAAATGTAATAGGATGTAACGTGCAGAAAAAGGAACACTCTTGAGCTGTTGGTGGGAATGCAAACTGGTACAGCCACTGTGAAAAACATATAATACGGAGTTTCCTCAAAAAGTTAAAAATAGAACTACCCTACAGTCCAGCAATTGCTCTATTAGGGATTTATCCACACCCAAATGGGGGAATAAATGAATCATGAAACTATTCTTTTCATGTCCATAAGATATATTACCACTCATGTCAATTAAAAAAAGGAAGAGAAAGCCGAGAGAGCCTAATTCTCCCAGCAAAGGCCATATTTTTTTCCAGCTGAGCTCTCCCTATTTAATCCCAAACTTCACACCACAGGAAAAAGTATAGAGAAACAAAATGAGTCCCTAATTTATAGATCCAACAGCAAGACAGTAAAGTTGCAAATAATAGTATGCAGATGATTAAGGGAAATTAATTCACTCTTCATCAGATCAAAGAGAAGTATGGCTAGAGCTGCACATTTTGAGGTTGAAATTAAAATGGGAAAACTGGGGGTGCCTGGGTGGCTCAGTCGGTTAAGCTTCTGCCTTCGGCTCAGGTCATGATCCCAGAGTCCTGGGATCTAGCCCGCATAGGACTCTTTGCCCAGAGGGGAGCCTGCTTTTCCCTCTGCCTGCTGCTCCTCCTGCTTGTGCCCTCTCTCTCTCTCTGTCAAATAAATAAAATCTTTAAAAAAATAAAAAATAATAAAATGAAATGGAAAAACTGAAACGTATGCCAGTCTCTAATTATAATATAGCCCAAAAAAATTGAGGAGAGCAACATGTTATATGAAAGAAACATGGTGAAGACTGTCTGAAAGTAAAATAATCCAAGGAACCAAATTATGTTTTTCTTAAGTAAAAGAGCAGGATTTATTATAACATCAAATCAAATAGTAGATAATGAAAAAACCACTGAAATGTAAAGAAAAATGGAGATAATGCATAATCTATTAGCTTTTTGATAATTTCTTTATTTTGCACATTTTTCCATTGGGCTGTTGTATTTTTCTTACCTATAGACGTTCATATATTTCTCTGAGCCACTTGTTGGATATGTGTCTTGGAAATATTTTCTCTTAGTAGGTGATTTACCTTTTACTTTACTACTTTTACTAGTTTAATTTTCTAATTTTCTAAAATTTTGATTAATATTAATTTTAATGTTGCACAGTTTACCATACTTTTAATTATGTTTCATGCTTTTTTTTTTTTACTATTGCACTACTGTGTACTTACCCAAAGAAACAAAAACACTAATTCAAAGTGGATACATGCACCCCTATGTTTATAGCAGCATTATTTACAATAGCCAAACTATGGAAGCAGCCCAAGTGTCCATCGATTGATCGATGGATAAAGAAAATGTTACACACACACACACACACACACACACACACTGGAATATGACTCAGCCATCAGAAAGAATGAAATCTTGCATTTGCAACAACATGGATAAAGCTAGTGACTATAATGCTAAGCAAAATAACTCAGAGAAAGACGAATACCATATGATTTCACTCACATGTGGAATTTAAGAAACAAACAAGCAAAGGGGGAAAAAAAGAGAGGGGGAGACAGATTAAGAAACCGACCCTTAATTGTAGAGAACAAACTGATGGTTACCAGAGAGGAGGGGCGTGGGAGATGGGTTAACAGGTGGTGGGGATTAAGGAGTGCCTTTGTTGTGATGAGCACCAGGTGGTGTAAGGAGTTGTTCAATCACTGTACTGTGTACCTGAAACTAGTATAACACTATATGTTAACTGGATTAAAAATTTTTAAAGATGTATATTCTTCTAAATCAATGATGAGTGAGAGCAAGGTGAAGAATAAATTTTTCCTTAGTTATTACATAAAATCTAGGTTATTTGATGTTGTGATGGTTGGAAAGAGGTCCTTCCTGAGGACTGTTATTATAGCCCAAATTGTAATAAAATTCTGCTCCAAGTAGTTGTGGTTATGATAGGTAGGGCAATAGTTCTTAGGACAGAAGACAAGTGAAGTTAATTTCTATTTTCTTTTTTTAGACAGAGTGCACGCACACAAGTGGGGGGGGCTGGGGGGAAGGGCAGAGGAAAAAGGAGAGAGAGAATCCCAAGCAGGATCTAAGCTCATCTCGGAGCCTGACTTGGGGCTCCATCTCACAACCTTGAGATCATGACCTGAGCCAAAATCAAGAGTCGGTTACTCAACGAACTGAGCCACCCTGGTGCCCTTCTTCTGATTTTCTAAGTGCCCCTTTACTCAGACTACTCTGTCTGCTGTGGGTGATTATAGCGCTCTGTTTAGAAGGCAGCATTTGCAGGAGTCATGAGGCATTTTGATTCTTTAAAATACGAAATATTCGTGAAAGCCTCTCTCTGAATCAAATTTGTACATCTCCTTATTCTTGTGATTTGATAGAGGTCCAGAGAAATAAAATGACTTAAGTTTCTTGCCTGCAAAATGTGTTTCTACCTTCATAATAATTACCTTTGGAATTTGAAACACCTGTTGGTAGTGTGAACTAAAGGTCCTTGGAACTACAACACCTGTCTTATATAGCTTAGTAAATTGCAGGCAGTTTATTAATAAACTATTGAGGGAGGAACAAGGAAGAAAAGTGAGGAAAAGAAGAGAGAAAAGAAAAAGTATTATGAAGGTGTTAAAATACATAAGTGGGGAAATGATTCAGAGGGAGGGTGAGTTGGGTGTCTAGTGTGCAGACTGAGGAAACTGATAGCTCTGCTAAGTTCTATTTTGATGAAGTAGCTTCTGGAATATTATATATTTCATAATATATATATAGGACTATATATACAGGAGTAGTATGTCTATGTGTATGTGCATGTATGTGTAGTTATAGGTAGGAAACTTTATGAAAAACAGAACATTTGGAAATTGTATAGAAAAGCTTGATCAAAACAATGAAAGGACTAAATTATTCCATTTTTAAAAGGCAAAACTGCAGGGGCATCTGGCTGTCTTGGTAGGTAGAGCATGTGACTCCCAATCTTGGGGTTGCAAGTTCCAGCTACACACTTGCTGTAGAGATTACTTTAAAAAATAAATCTTTTTGAAAATTTAAAAATTAAAAAGAAAAAAGCAAAACTGGAGATACTTAGCCTGTGGAAGAGAACAATGATATAGATCATGAAATATAGGAAGGAAGGAAAGAAGCAAAGAAAGGACGAAGGAGGGAGGAAAGAAGAGAGGGAAAGATCCTACGAAGGGACAGAGAAATACTCTCTGATCAGTGTGGCTTCACGGTGGAAATTAGGATAATCGAATCATCAGAAAGACAGGTCTCAATTAAAATTAAGGAGGCTTTGTCTAATTGTGTAATCTAACAGTGGAATGGGCTTCCCTGAAAAGGAGCCCCTGTTTTAACAATACTCAAGCAAAGGTTTAATGACTGCTCTTACAGAGGTTGCAGGGAGATTGTAGCCAGGTGCAAGCTTTGTATATCTAAAATGTTTCTTAGCCCTTAGAAATTATGTTCATCTTCTATAAGCATGCAACTGTGCCACCTGAGGCAAAACTTAGGACAACCAAGCACAGAGCAAACAGAGTTTGATCAGTGACCTGAGGAGGACAGATTCTGTAGGTATCCAGTTCTTCCCATCCCATACTAGCACCGGAGAGGCAGGCTCTCAGGAGGAGCTGGGTGGGAGAAGGATCTCATAATTCCTGCTGCTAACCTAGGGTTGATGTCTAGGGATGCAACCTTCGGTAGTATCCAGGGGAAGCAGAAACATGTGGATCACAGCCCAGTTCCCAGAAGAAGAAAGTATAGATCTGGGAAATAAAATAGCGCATAGATCCCACATAGATCTGGGAAATAAAATTGCAGGTTACAATATTTTTGCTTGTCGCTACAGGGAGGAAAAGGAGGAAGAGTAAGATGGGAAGCTTTTTCTCAGGCTTTCTTTTCTTCATGGATGTTGTTCCTGAGTCCCAAACTAAATCTAACCTTATTGTACCTATCACAGTACTAACTTCCTGTATTTCAGAAAATTAAGCACAGATCACAAGGATAATTTTACTAACCTCTTTTTCCATAACTAGACCATACGCTATAGGGGAGCAGGAACGTTGCATATGGTATTTATTGTTATGTTCCCTATACGTACTCTAGTGCCTGACATAAGGTAGGGGCTTATTCAACAAACGAATAAAGAAATAAATGAAAAGGAATTAGGCCCTTGAGATCTAGCACATCATTGAGGTCATAAATACCAACATGACGTTTGGTTCTAAAACAGTTTCATGGTATTTTTTAAACTAAGACATGGCAGAACCTTCTCAGATTGCCTCAGGTTTCAAGTCCCGTTGTCATGATGGCAACTGCATAACAAAGGAGTAGGAAGGAGGAACTTCCTCATATTATCTGGTCCTTGTTAGGAGAACTTCAGCTTTGTATTGTGAAGATTTCAACTATCCCTCACACATGCTTGTAAGTAGATCAGGCCCTTACTAGCAGGATTCAGAAGATGACAGAAATAGAAATAATTATCAAGGAATGACTGTAAAATTAGGAAAGCAATTAAGTATTTGGAATTGATTTAAAAGTTATGCAATACTTATGTATTCAGAATTTTCTGCGTTGTGTGGCATATTCGACATCTGTATTATTACTATCAGATCTTTGAAAGTATACCTTCGCAAACTTCATGGTTTACGATTCCTCCTTACTTAGAGAAACTACTAAGGAAGAATATGCCATCTTAATGACTGGATAACATACAGATATAAAGACGAGGTAGGGGTATAAATCAAATAGAAGTCGGAGATGAACATTCATCCATATGATACTGCTAATCAAGTAAAAAGACATGGAAAAGATGCAGATTCTGCAGCAATCAAGAGGAATTTAGTTTTTGATATCATATATCTTAGGAGCCAGGACTGGCAAATAGAAGGTATTTATACACTGACATGACTAAACAATTCTTAATTTCTTTTTTTGTTGAATAACCTATATCACCAAAAGTAAGAATGGAATGTGTGCGTTCCTATGGTGAGGGCCAATGTTTGTTTGTTTGGCAAACATTTTCTGGCATTGAGAGAGGGACACAGGAGACTGCTCTTAAGGAAAGATGAATATAATATCGAAGTGAGACTTTCGCATGTGTGTGTAATAATGACTTAGCTCCAAGGATTACACATTTACTCAACCTCCTCCTACGTCAGCATGCCAAGGGAAATTATGACTTGTTAGCATCATGACTAAGTTTTAGGAGAGGAAACATCCCCTATTGCAAGGTTGCCTCCTAATGAGTCAAGCAGAAATTCTGTGTCTTATTTTCAGTGAGTCTCTGAAGAGTTCACTCTTACAGAATAACTCCTGAGTAAAGGGGAATTCATTATACCCTCCATAGGAACATCTACTCCACTTTCCTAACACATTTGTTAAGGGACTACATATTTTGTCTTCCACATAAGAATTCTATGCAAGCTGATGTTATGTCAATTAGCACCCTTTGGGCTGATTCTAGGAAATACTGGGTGTTTAATATCCATTATTAAGCTACTTCCAATCTGGATAGTCTGTTATTGCACATGGTTCTATTACATGTAAAACAAGATAGTACCTTACCTGTTGGTAAGTACCTCACAGAATTGTGAGATTCAAAATGAGACAACCCAACAAATGGGCTTTTTTAATTTAATTTTTTTTCATCATGCTAAGTATATTCTTTAATCCCCATCACCTATTTCACCCATCCCCCACCCACCTGACCTCTGGTAACGATCAGTTTTTTGTCTTTAGTTAAGAGTCTGTTTCTTGGTTTGTCTTTTTTTTTTTTTCCTTTGCTCCTTTGTTTTGTTTCTTAAATTCCACATTAGAGTGAAACATATGGTATATGTCTTTCTCTGACTGGCCTATTTCGCTTAGCAGTATTCTCTCTAGCTCCATCCATGTGGTTGCAAATGGCAAGACTTCATTTTTTTATGGCTGAATAATATTCATTGTAAGCATATACCATACCATATCTTCTTTATCCATTCATCTATTGATGGACATTTGGGCTGCTTCCATAGTTTGGCTACTGTAAATAACGCTACAATAAACACAAGGTTGCATGTATCCTTTTGAATTAGAATTTTTGTATTTTGGGAGTAAATACCCAGTAGTATGATTATTGGATCGTAGGGTGGTTCTATTTTTAATTTTTTGAGGAAACTCCATATTGTTTCCCACAGTGGCTGCACCAGTCTGTATTCCACCAACAGTGAACAAGCATTCCTTTTTCTCCACATCCTCACCAGCACTTGTTGTTTCTTGTGGTTTTGATTTTTTTGTGCTTTTTCAAATGGCATACATAAAGAAAGGTGAGTGCATAAGAATACCTTATTTTATGGAGAAAGAGACAAAATAGCAGCTGTTCTACTTTTCTCACATTTTAACAAGTATTCTTGTGTTCTGAAATGTGGTCTTAGGTCTGAGTAACAACTCCTGTCTAAAATATTCAAACTCAAATCATTCGTCTGTGACAACCAGAGCACCAAATCTGATTTTTTCAAAATGCAAATAGTTGAAATGACAGAAATAATTAAAATGGCAATCATTACAATAAATATAGTACTAGAATCTCTCCTGTACAAAAAGAGGAAAACTGTTAAAAAGTCACATTACAAAAACAATATTTAATAAAAAACTGAAAAACACAAAGTATGTCAAAACTATAACCATCAAATGGGAAAAAGGAAATAAAGTGGAGATCATCAAGGTCAATATTGAACAAAGCTGAATTCAAGTCAGAAAGCACTTCATGTGTCTCATTCAGCGTCCTCACTCTCAGAAACTTCCTCCTTGAGAAAGTAGAAGCAATCCTGAAAGACCTGTGCTAGCTTCCCACCACCACCAACCTGCAGATTGCACTGTCTCTCGTTACTGTGACAGAACACTCCACTGGATCCTGAAAATTGTCTTCTTTTATTAAGAGAAGGATGATCTCAAGTCAATGACTTCAAATTCCACTTTGAGAAACTAGAAAAAGAAGAGAAAATAAATCAAAAATAAGTATAACAAAGGAAATCATAAATATCAAAGTAGAAGATAATGAAGTGAAAAACCAAAATCAGTACAGAAAATCAGCAAAACCAAAAGCTAGTTCTTTGAGATTAATAAAACTGGTAAAATTCTAGTCCGCCTGACTGAAAACAAAAAGAGAGAGGACATGAACAACCAATATGAAGAATGATAGCAATAACCTGTTGTTGGAAATGGCAAGATTTCCTTCTTTTTTAAGACTGAATAACAGTCCATTATTCATTAATCCTCACTTCAGTGTACATTTGATGCGATTAAACACTTCCTCCTGTAGGAAGTACATATTTCCCCCATCACGCTTCCAAGATGCTCCATCTTAACTTCTGCGAGTCCCCTTCCTCACGTGGCAACTGCAGGTTTTCAGCCTTTGGACCCATTCTGGATTTTACCCATACTTCTTCTCTTAGTGATCTTCCCCCGCTACCAGATTTGTGCCTCCAATCTGTACTTCTTCCCCAAAATCCAGAGTCTTATATACAACAGCCCACTCAGCACTTTTACTTGAATATCTAATCAGACTCTCAAAGTTATGGTGTCCCACACTGATCTCCTAACATTGTTTCCCTCCACAATTGTTTCTTCCTCATTGCTTACCAGCTCATAAAATGGTAACTCCAGTTTTTCCAGTCGTTAAGCCAAAAACCTTATAATCATCCTGGACTGCACTCTTTTTCTCACACCCAGCATCTGGCCCGTCAGCAAAGTCTTTTGGCTCCATCTTCAAAATATACCCAAAGCTAACCACTTTTCATCACCTCCCTGTTAATTCCTCAGTGTGGCCACTGTCTTATTTCACTTGAATTATTACAATAATCTTCTAATTACCATCCTTGCTTCCACTCTTTCAGTATGCATTCAACATTCAGCATTACACATCAGCATGATACGTTCAGCCAGAAAAATTCAGTCTAAATAAACACTTTTTATTGTGGCACTTCCTCATTATAGGTCTCCAGTAATCGGGCTCAAGTTGCTAGTTTTTCATAAAGGCCCCACATTGCTACCTGGGAGTAATTCTGTTTTCAGTCCTATCCTCTGGTCTCTTGGTTATTTGCTCTGAGTTATCTTCCCTGCCCACCCATCAAAAACACACACCCCATAAAAATGGCCTGTGTTTACAGATGAGTAGTTTCCTGAGCCTGCCTCCTGCCCACAGATGTTTTGTATCATATTGTCCAAAACAGGGCCTCTTCATTTCTTACTGTCTCTTTCAGTCTAGGCTTGTTTAATTTCTTCAAAAATGTTTTGGATTCTTTATGCCTCATTTGCCTAACACTTTATTGAACAAAATCTATTCAATGTGTGCACCAAGATGGAACATCCTAAGAGTAGGCATTGCAAGACAGCCGGTGCACACTATAGGGACTTTTATGACCCACCCTCAGAGCTTACACAGCCTCACTTTTGGCATACTCCAGTGATCAACAAAATCCCAAACCTGCCCAGGTTGAAAGAGATGGACTGTGAACCTTACCACTTGATGGGAAGAGCGTGAATAGCTTTGAGACTGGATTTTACAACTGTCACACCACGATGAATCAAGAGCTACCCCAGATGCCTTCTGAGCCTGTAATTCCAGGGGGGAAGATTGGAGAGAGTCACAGTGAGAGTATATTCTGGTTTTTCTTTTCTTTTCTTTTCTTTTTTTAAGATTTTATTTATTTTATTAGAGAGAGAGCATGGGCGGGGAGGGGGCAGATGGAGAGGGAGAGAGAGAATCTCAAGCAGACTCTGTGCTGAGCACGGAGCCCCATGTGGGGCTGGATCTCATGACCCTGAGATCATGACCCCAGCCGAAACTAAGAGTTGGATGCTTAACTGACTGAGCCACCAGGAGTCCTCCAGTTTTTATTTTCTTATTTTAACATGATGAAAAAGACGTGAGTTGAGAAAAGTCTTTGGAGGCTTACTAGTAGAAATTAAAGGGAATTTAGGGAACACCCAGAAATGTGAGGCTTCCAAGGAAATTAAAAAACTTTTTGCTTCTGGACCCACCCAAGGTAAGAAACACACTGAAAAAACCCATTAGTAACAAAAATCATACTCATTTTCTCCATTGAAAAAAGTCGTTCAGGTTTGTTCCCAAGATCTTATTAAAGATGTTACTTTCCCACCTAAGCCTATTATTTCAGATGGCCACGAACTACCCATCCTTAAATGCAGAGCTAGAGACTGGAAATCAAGGAAAAAAAGACATAAGGTAGGCCTTAGAATTACAGCTATAGGAAAGGACTTTGAATGTAGTCCCCAAAATAGAAACAAGTAAAAGGAAATAGTTCAGGAAACTTTGAGGATACTATTTTTTTCTTCTTCCTTCTTTCTTTCAAGTGGAATTGCCAGAGAAACTGTAAGCCAAGATAAAATAACCGCTTACCTTAAATAAACTTTAAGCCCCTGAACTTGACCATGAAGAAGTAGTTTGAAAGTAGTGTAGCCCCAGAGTTAAACATGTTTCCAAACTTAGATTGGCCCTTCGTGGAAGAAAGGCAAATAAGATCCTATCAGAGGGCATAGCCAGAAACTGCAAAGAACTAGGGAAAGGACATTTTGTTCAGTAATAAAATCAGAATATTATCAAAGAATGTGCCCCATTACCAGGGCAGACTTCACTAGTCCAGCTAAGCAGATTTTGTCAGTGATTTTTGCCAGTGATGGGCCTATGTATCTCATCGCTCTTGTTTTCCGACAGGAGCCTGAATTGTGGTGACCCTGTGCAAGGTCCTCCGTTATGTATTAGTATGGCAGAGGAGATAGGGGCTGGCAGCATTCCTTACAATGTATAGGTCTCCATAAAGAGCTACTCTCAGAAATCAGGACTTTTTGCTGGTTGCAATGACTGGATAACACTTTAGAATGCCTCTTATGAGAAGTCAAGTGTGTATGTCCTTAGAGTGGGAAGAGGGGTGTGCATGGTTATTTGGTAGCCATGGGGACTAGTTATCTACAAAATTCATACTCCACTGATAGAGTATAGAATCACTGCTGGGAAGTGAAAGCCCAAAAGGAAATTGGTTTTTCTACCCTTGCTTCATGTAAGTGTAATCATGTGACTTGTTCCCAGCAATGGTGTGTGATGTTGCACTTTTAAGCCAAGTTGGTGAAGAATCATGTGTGAACCCTTCACAATATTTTTCTTTTTTGTTTTTTAAAGACTGTGTTTATTTATTTTAGAGAGAGAGAGAGAGCATGAGTGGGCAGGGCAGAGGGAGAGGGAGAGAGACTCTCCAGCAGACTCTGCACTGAGCACAGAGACTGACGTGGGGCTCCATCTCACGACCTGAGATTATGACCTGAGCTGAAATCAAGTCGGATGCTTAGCCAACAGAGCCACCCAGGCACCAGGTATTTTTCTTCTTCCTACCACCTCAATGCAAATGAGCATAGCAAATATAAGTCACACGTGGAAGCCCAAAATGAAAGGAGACTGGGTCTCTTCATCATTGTTTAGAGAAAAGCTGTCTGGAAATCAGACAGTCACCAGGACATTACACAATTGAGAAGCACTTCCTCTTGTGTAAATTATTTACATAGAGGTAATGTGTTATATCAACTGGGATTATCTTACATAAAACAATTTGTAATAAGAGGTATGGTGCAAATTTACCTGCATCAAGGTTATGAGGATAAGGGAGTTACTGGGTTGTACTATCTGATAGATACAGGATTATTTGTCTTATAATTAGGCTTTGAACCCAAGTCATACACATTGCCCTTTATATGCAACATAACCAAATACAATAAATCTAGCTTTTGAAAATTGAGTCATACAAACTGATTCTTCCACCCAACATAGTTATTTAGCCTCTCCTAATTTTTTTACTATTATTTTTTTTAAGATTTTATTTATTTATTTGACAGAGAGAGCAAGAGAGCACAAGAAGGGGGAACAGCAGAGGGAGAGGGAAAAGCAGGCTCCCCTCCGAGCAGGTAGCCCGACATGGGGCCCCATCCCAGGACCCTGGGATCATGACCTGAGCCTAAGGCAGGCGCTTAACCATCTGAGCCACCCAGGTGCCCGAATTTTTTTACTATTATTAAACTCTTATTTATAGTTCCTACTATTTTTGACCAGCATATGTCAAATAAATCTCTACTCTCAAAGGCTATATAGTATCTTAAGTAATAATGAATAACTTCTATAAGGTAGATATAGACTTATACCACATGCTGTATGCCATGAAAGATAAAATGCTTTTTATTATAAATAAAATGCTTATATTTGAATATAAGTTAGAAGAGAAAGATTGATTCCTTCCTGGGCAACTGCGGAAAACATTTTAGAATAGGTTTTACCTTAACTTAGGAAAGTTGAGTCGGGTTGTGATAGGCAGAGGTAGCAACACTGTGTTTAGGCAGAGAAAATATTAGTGGGCAAAGTATGGGAAGAGAAAAAATGAAGATTACTCAGGATTTTAGTGGTTTGAGCCTCTGCTATTTGGCAAGGACACTGGGAGATGAAATTGAGACAGAAGATACGCCAGATCACAGAAGAATCTTGAATCCCGAGCTAAAAGCTCTTTAATTTTATTGGCTAGGCTTTGTTAAGCAATGGGGCGGCACTTCCACTTATTTTTCCCTAGGGTAACTGCCCCCACCCCCCAAATTGATAGTCTTGGGAGAGAACGCAGATAACAGAAATAATGGGGTTGTAGAATTTAGAAATAAAAATCTTGCAGAAGCTTTTCCCCCAAATTTAGGACAAACCAAATAATGATTTGTTTGAACATCACCTGACCTGGGCAACACTGCTTCCTTGTGATTTTAAGACTTTGGCGAACTTTCCCCTTGTATTGTACTGTTAGCAAACATTTAAGAAGTTTCTGATGGTTATAATTAAGCTTCAAAGAGAACAGGAACAGCCAGACATTTGGTTAGGCTGAAACTATTTCTTTTTTTCCATTGTTACCAATGTGCAATTCACCCTAGCTTGTTTCCCAGAGGGTGAATGAATGTTTCAATTTAGGGTGGTAGGAAAAGTCAGTGTGCCAGCAAGAATTTTTATTACCGTCTGATTCAGAGCTAGCTCGAAATCACCTTGGGCCACTGAACTCTCTGAAAACACCATGACATTCCAGGAACTACTTGGTCCTGGCTCTTCAACCGTCTTGATCACATAGCCTGTGTTTCAGCCTACAGAGCTATTTGGTGTTCATACGGCCAGTAGTTTTCCCACACTCATGTCTGTTTGCCTGGGTTTTAGTTCAGTTGTACCTCTATCTGTGTCTTCCTCCTCCTCTTCAACATCCCCCCTCCCGTCTTACTTTGCCACAGAACTCTTATTTGTCCTTCAAGACTCACGATTGTGCAAGCGTATCTTTTTTTTAATGAGCCCTTTTCTGATGATACTGTCTTAGAAAAATTAATCAAATCTTTATGCACTCATGGCACTTCAAAAACAATATATTTTCTAGAATGTTACTGCATGACACTTGAATTGTGTGTATCTTACTTGTTAAACTGCGAGCTCCTAGAGTACAGGGCTAACACAATGTTGCAGGCACTATATTCAGAACCGGCAAATTGCTATGAGAAGGCAGAGGGAACAAAGCCAAACAAACCTATAGAAACCACGGAGGAACCTCGGCTTCAACGAATGGCAGAGAAAATTAGGAGGCCCTTTAGATAAAAGAGCCAAAAGATTAATAAGTGAAGGATGTAAGTAAAGATGAAAACCATTTGTACTTTCTCATTCAAAAAATAGCAGGAGAATTTAAAAGAGAATAAGATAAACCTCTGTCTTGCTTTCAAGATCATTATAATCTCGTGTTGTAGATAAAGCAACAGAACAAGACTCATCAGTCAGTAACATAACCTAGCAATCCAGTACCAGTTTCTGTGGAACAGATTTATAGAAGTTCTAAGAAGAGAGAGACGAATGACCACAGGGGTGGTCTACCGCCCCAACACCTTGAACAGTTTAACTGATAAATTTGGTATTATCAGTGAAGGTGATACAGTGATGACCAGCCAAAATGAGCAAAATGAAATGTTCTCTATATAAGTCAAGGAAATGAACCACAAAAGGAGAAGATAATAGATAACTTCATATTTAAATTGTGCTTTCTAAGTCTTCGTTGAGGTGAGTTACGAAAGTACTGACTGGGACAGTACTCTATTCTTCCCAGGTGCATTAATTCACCCATCAGCACCTTTTTGTTCAGTTGTTGAACCAGTTAAAGGAGTCTACTCCTAATTCTCTGTCCCTTCACAATTACAGCCTGAGAGACTGTCTCACGCCTGGCCACTGTTCAGTCCACTGTGCCTACTCCCTGCCCACATCTACCAGTCTAGTTACCTTGTCAAAGAAGGAAACAAGGTGACCCTGACCTTTTTTTAGGATACCTAAGGAATAGTGTCACCCTTTCATAGCGTTCCTATGTTTATGCTGTGGTGATCTCTTCTTGAACCTTATCCAAATTGATGTGAAGCTATAACACTTAAGTTTAAAAATAAGACATTCAAGGAGGCTTAATATGAAAACACATGCAAAATTCAACCATAAAAGTGAATTCATGAAGAAGTATACAAAAACATAAAAAAGAAAGAAAATCAGGAAGACAAAAATCTTTGAATGAAATAGAAATTTTCCTAATACTGTATTAAGATTCGTAACACCAGTTAACTTCCAAAAGTGTACTTGATGACTTAATTTGATTTCGACGGAG
Organism: Ursus americanus; assembly: GCF_024610735.1. NCBI lineage: Eukaryota > Metazoa > Chordata > Mammalia > Carnivora > Ursidae > Ursus > Ursus americanus. The sequence goes on along the minus strand of NC_142131.1, from coordinate 46,456,179 downwards.
GCTAAAGTAATATAAAGAAGCATAATAGCCTTGGTCATAATGAAATGGGTTATGAGGGAAGTGTGGATGGTGGAGCAAAGGCCGTGAGAAGAGAAGGTAATATGAATTGAATAAAGAGATAATTGCCGCTCAAGGATCTGCAGGTTACAAACTCTGACTCCCAGTTATGTAATTGGTGGGCTGTGTGTTCTTGCATGAGAGTCAGCGAGTATTAGGATGTAGTCTCTCTATCTTATGAGGAAGCAGGTCAGTATATAGGGGTTTATAAGTGAGGTTACTGTCCTGTTGAAGTATAGCTATAGAAAATCAAAGAAATGATAGATAACTAGAGAGCGAACATCTACATGTGTAAAAGAAGGAATAGGATAAACTTTGAAATATCTTGGCTACAAGTAACTAATGATCTCCGATGAATATATAATGCTAATTTTTTAAAAATCTTATTTGTATTTCGAATAAATGCGGAGTAATTGCTAAATACAAGAGAAAGATTCAGAGGATAGAAGACTAATAAGATACAGATTCTTTTCACGAGGAGCATCTAGACAAATAGAGGAGATGTCAGATGGGCATAATTTTACAAAGTAAAACAGTTTCACAAGGAAAGTAAAGATACATGTCAAGAGAATTAAGAAGAATAAGTAGTATTACAGTCAAAGGCATGATTCTCAAACTCAAGCCTTCTAGGGCCAGCAACAACTAAGGCGAAAGAGTGAACCAATGACACGTGTAAATGAAGCAGTTACCACTAAACTTCAGCTGACTTTCGCCCTGGCAATGAAGGGCCCCAAAATTTCAGAAATCTCGTGTTTAACATTTTGTTAGATATCCAAATTTTAAAAGTTGTGGACTAATTTAAAATTTTTAAACCATTAAAATACAAATAAAATATATCAATAAATCGGAGTTGATGTTCATGCTGCCAGTTTAGGATGTCTACCTTAGAGGATTAAGATACACTCTGTGAGGGACACCTGGGTGGCTCAGACAGTTAAGGTGACTGACTCTTGATTTCGGCTCAGGTCATGATCTCAGGGTCATGAGATCAAGCCCTATGTCAGACTCTGTGCTGAGCTTGAAGCGTGCTTGGAATTCTCTCTCTTTTTCTCCCTCTATCCCTCCCCACTTGTGCTCTCTCTCTCTCTGAAAAAAAAAAAAGAAGGAGGGAAGGAAGGACAAGAAAGAAAGAAATGTTCTGTGAAGAGGATTATAACTTGGACTTCTCATTGAATGATATGTAGAATTTAGACATGTAGCTATTAGAGAAAAGAACATCCCAGACAAAAGCAACATTGTGACTTAAGTTAGGAAAATACAAGTGTAATGCAAATAAATGAGAAACCTTGAAGAACTTATTTTGAAAGCGGTGCTGAATCTGTGATGGGAGGAGAAGGAAATATGGTAATATGAGCATTTAGGAAAGAAAGTGAGGATGACCAGGAGTGTACATAGATTCTTTAAAAGCAAGTCATGCCCAATATGCCTCACTGTATTTCATAAGGGTGAAAGCTTGCTACCATGCCAAAAACATGAACATTGATTTCAATAGAGTAATCTTGGAGATAAGTTGGTGAAATATCTTCAACCTGTTTTGTTCAACACTTTGTCAATGATATTGATGATGATCGAGAAGACATTTACTAGATCTGTAGTTGACACAGGGTTGAAAGGGATCATTAATATGATGACAGACTGAAGCCTAAACAATTTTAAGACCGAATGCAAAATTTTGACAAAATACTAAAGGTGTTTCTGAGCCAAGAAAGGGAAAGAAACAAGTATAAGATGCGGGAAAAGAACCCAGAAAACCTTATTAAGAATATTAAGATGGTATACATTATTAAGAATATTAAGATTCAGAATGTTAATTAACATCCCTCAAGTCATACAGTTCATGGCAGAAGTGGAATGCACATTCCCAGTCTATCTGGAATCAAACTCTACCTCTTTGCTATCCATCACAGAACCATTAAGTATAAAAGTACTATGTACTTCTCTTAGGAGAACTTTAGCTTGTATTTTGATTGAAGTAAATATCCTTGACAATCACGATTAAGTATAAAATCTATTTTTTATTTTCTTCTGATAAAACATTAATGAAGTTTGGACCTAATATACTGAGTAGAGTGGATTCAATTTTATATAAGCTAAGATTTCTGTGTCAAAGAATGCAATTTGACTCTTATTGTTCTTTTCTTCATGTCACAATAATAGCCGAATACATTTGTCTTACTAAAGATAATTTCAATCTCAGTTATATATCAAACATTTTCCGAGCACATATTAATTACTAAGAATATTTGAAAGCCACAAAATTTCTTCCCATGAAGCGTTCAAGAAAAATTTAAATACAGCTGTTAAGGTTGTTCGCTAGTTGTCTTTGAAACTTTTAATGCCTAACATCGGACCCATAACCTTCTGCAAAGGATTTCAAGATTATGTATATGTGAGCACGTATTTGTCTATGTGTGTGTTACACCACACTCCTTAGAATGAAAATAATGAATACTCTGAGGCACCTGGGTGGCTCAGTTAGTTAAGTGTCTGCTTTCGGCTCAGGTCATGATCCCAGGGTCCTAGGATTGAGCCCCACATCAGGCTCCCTGCTCTGCTGGGAGACTGCTTTTCCCTCTCCCTCTGCCTGCTGCTCCCCCTGCTTGTTCTTTCTCTCTCTCTGTCAAAGAAATAAATAAAAATCTGGAAGAAAGAAAGAAAGAAAGAAAGAAAGAAAGAAAGAAAGAAAGAAAGAAAGAAAGAAAGAAAGAAAGAATAGTGAATACTCGCCAAGCACGTGCTTCTCTTTCCTTCTTACTTCTTTCCTTTCTTCCCTACCTGTACTCCTTAACCCCCCATTTCCTCTACCCTTCAAGTTCACATCTTTCAAAATTCTCAGAGAAGCAATTAAAAGAAAATAATTCTTATTTTTATTACAGTCATGCTTCATTTTTTATTAAACAGCAATGTTTTGTTTGATTACCATGTTCAATGCAATCTATTTGCCATTTCCAAAGACAGAAAATGCATTCTAAATTCTGAGATAAATCAAATTAATATTCCTAAAAATATGTAAATTTCCAAAAAGAAAAGAAATATCCTGAAATAGAAGGAACAATATCTGAACTACATATATATTTTCTCAAAGTGATTACTGTAAAAGGAAGCCCATTGTTTAGAAGTATAGTTTGAGTTATTTAGACATACAACACATTAATCACTTGTGTTTATTTTTCTATTCTTTTAATTTTTTTATTTGACCGTAGTCGACATACAGTGTTACTTAGTTTCAGGTGTACAAAAGGGTGACTCAGCTACTCTATACCTTACGTTATACTCACCACCAGTGTCTGTCACCATACAATCCTGTTATAATGTCATTGACCGGCATTGCCTCTGCTGTGCCCTTTGTCCCTGTGACTTACTCTTCCATAGCCGGAAGGCTGTATTTCTCACTCCCCTTCACCCATTTCGTTCAACTCCCCACCCCACTTCCCACTGGCAGCCATCAGTTTGTTCTCTGTATTTATAGGACTGATTCTGCTTTTTGTTTGTTTGTTTATTCATTTGTTTTGTTTTTTAGATTCCACATAGAAGTGTTTAAACTGGGCACATTTTGCATGTTCTTCCAACACTTTATAGTGCTAGATTTTTCTTCTTGGTATTTTAAGTAGCTGTTTATGATTTGAGACAGATTTTCTCATTATCCCTATATCCATTGTTTATTTTTGTTGTTGTTCCCACAAAGAAAGCTATGGCATCCCATGCTTTGATCTCTCTTGCAAATGAATTGGCCATTATAGTTAATGAGATTCATCTATGTTTATGAAAAGTATATTTTCAAGGAGCTAAAACAGGAAGTTTTATTATGACTACTTTTTACTTTACAGAGAAAAGGGAAATAGTTAATATTCCTCATTTTAAGTATTCCTCAATTCAGTAACTTTTAAAAATAATTGCTTGAGTTTTTATTTAAATTCCAGTTAGTTAACGTACAGTGTAATATTAGATTCAGGTGTACAATATAGTGACTCAATACTTCCTCCATACATCACCATAATTTTTACCAATAAAAAAATACATTGACTCCCTTCTTCATTTTGACTTTAGAATTGAAAATTGCTGACATTTGACTACACTAATGATTTTTAAAATTAACAGGCTGATTCCTTCCCCAGAAAATGCTTTTGCTAATGCAGTTCTGGTGACAATGTAGGGTACCTATTTCTTTGGGGTACACCTTGGATGACGTGAACTTTGAAAATCCAGGTTACACCCTAGATTCCATTCCCTTGTGGTTACTCATCTGGACCACAGACATGCAGGACCTGTCTGAAAGAGACCTAGGCATCAAGCAGGCTCCACCAGTGAATCATCCCTTTAATGTAGCAAAACCGTGGAGGGAAGAGTAGGGAGGATATATTGGTTGTTAGGAAAATGTAGACTACAGGTAGAAAATGACATCCTCAATTAATAAGATCTAAGGTGCGACTCACATAATTGTTCTGATTTTTAAGAATGATGGAGAGCATGAAGCATTTCTTTAAGTTGGTAAGAGGTCCCAATAAATGCCTAAATTGTATAGATTTGCATATGGTTTTAGAATGTGATTTATCAAGAAGGTGGAGATCCCAGCTCCCTTGATCATGTCTATATATATGCCTCAGTGTGCGTCTTAGTACCCTGGGAAGTGTCTTGACACAGAACCTGAGCTGGACCAAGGAGCCTTGATCTGAGTGAGCTAACTGGCACCATGAAAATATTGAGTGTCTTTCTGCTCCTCTCTCTGGCTCTTTTCAGCATTTTCTCAGGTGAGTTCTTTTCTTTCTTAAAATTATAATCCAGTGTTCATACTGAACTGGAAATAAGGGTATTTATCTACCATATTTCAAAATCCTAACAATTTTTATATTAAAGGCCAATTCCAAGATCATTGTAATGGTGATAATGATTGTGATGATGAGAATGGTGATAGTAATGATAAAAATAATTTTTTGCTTATCATATACTATATTCTAGGCATGTACTGGGGGCTTTTATGCATTATCTCCAGTACACACAGCCAGGTATTCATATTTATACTCTACGTATAAAAAAACTGTGGCACAAAGAACTTAAGAACATTGCCAAAGGACTTGCAACTAGGACGTAGAATATAGAATTTGAATCCAGGACGTCTGGACATTACAGATGTTTGTTCCACAGAACTAGTCTGGTGGATGAGTAATCGTAACTAGTAGTTTGGCTTCCAAGACAAAAGAAAGATTTCCTGTCCTCATTATTGTTATAATTGGGACTCAAATAACTGAAATTGAAACAAGGAGGAAAAAGGCAACTCAGAGAATGCTTCAGGAAAGTTATGGAATCTTAAAATGGCAAAACATATATGCTGGTGGTGAATTAATTCTTCAAGCAGAGGAAAATCTTTGGCCACTTTAATGAGCAAGAACCATATATTCTATCAATTCAGGCTGTTTGAAGGGTAATTACAGTTCGATGTGATATTTTCCATCACAGGATCATATGAATGAACAGGTTCACTGTACCTGTTTATTTCCTTCTTTATCATTCTCCTCTCTGCTGTTGCAGTGCACAAAGCACATGCTCGAGACTCCAGGCCCAGCACCTAAGCCCACCTCTTCCACTAATGACCTGTGTCACCTGGAGAAATAGAACAGCGTTTCGAGATCTTCTCTCATTTGTAGAATGCTGGAAATGAGATTGCATCCTGGGAACTTCCATGTCTGATTTATCACTTGTGACAAAAGTAGTTGAATTTTGTGGCTATCAGAGATTTTAAATGGCTGAACGTGTAAAAACAAGAATTTTCATCAAAACCGAGCAGATGCAGAAGTCGCTGTTTGCTGGAAACTGGACATATTTACATAAACAAATACAATTGTAAATATCTTTTTAAATTGGAGAAAGATTTCCAGTGGTATTATGGAGTTAAGTTTGACCGCTAAAGCCAAATAACTTGAATGAGTGGTTCAGTCAGCTGCTGAGGTGCCACCAAAAATAGATCTATAACTAATGTTAAAATAAAATAACATTTAAGGGGTGCCTGGGTGGCCCAGTCAGTTAAGCGTCCAACTCTTAATTTTGGCTCCGGTTATGATCTCACAGTCATGAGATCAAGGCCTGCATGCTTAGATTCTCTCTTACCCTCTCCCTCTCCCTCTGCCCCTCCCACCCTCACCCCAACTCCACTCATGCATTTGTGTGCCCTCTCTCTCTCTCAAATTAATTAATTAATTAAATTTTACTTGCAAATATAGTCTCAAAAATTAACTGATATCCTCTTATTGCTTCTGTTTACAAAAGCTAATGGATATTCTAATAGGATCTGGTTGACCAATACCAAATACTAATTCAAAACAGGATCCTTCACAGACATATCAGTATTTGGGAAGGCACAGTGCCTAAGAGCCTAATGTTGAGACCAAGAAAAACGAATTTAAGTTCTGGCATTTCCATTTTGTAACAGTGGGTTAAGCATTTTGCCTGTCATTTTCCCAATCTGTAAAATAGGGCTAGCCTTATACGGGGGTTTAAATGAGAAATTGCATGAAAAATACTTAACATAGTGGATGGGATATAGTAAGAAGTCAACAAATGTCTATAATATTGCCACTATTAAAGCTTAATGATAAGAATACTAGATTGTACTCAGACAGTGTAGATATTAATTCTGCTTCTGCCTTGACATTTCTCTCCTCTTCTGTTCCAAGATTTATAAGGTGGAAAAATGACTAAAAGTTGTAACAATGTATTTTCATAAAAATCACTCAAATTGGTTGTAGAAATAGAGGCTTCCAGGCCCTATTTGATCTTTTTCTTTTTTAAAAAATGATTTATTTATTTATTGAGAGAAAGTGCACAAGAGAGCGTGAGGTGGGGCAGGTGTGTGTGGGAGGTGGGCAGAGGGAGAGATTCTCAAGGAAACTCCCCACTGAGTGTGGAGCCCTAGGCAGGGCTCAACCTCATGACCCTGAGATCATGACCTGAGCCGAAACTAAGAGTCTGGTGCTTAACCAAGAGAGCCACCCAGGTGCCCCAGGTCCTATTTGATGGTACAGAATGGAATTTTCAAGTGATTGTCCTAAGAATCTGTACTTTTTGGTTGTTGTTGAAATTGTGCTTTCCATTTTTTTTTTTTTTTTTTTTTTTAGTGGAGAAATCCTCTTTTTTTTATTGAGCTATAGTTGATACGGAGTGTTACATTAGTTTCAGGTGTGTGACATAGTGATTCACCAAGTATATCTAGATCCTTAAACTATTTCCTCTACCTTCCCCCCAAACCTCCAAAAAATATTCCCACCATGGTCCACGTCCTTATATCACTTTTGAAGTTTCTGCTGTGCCCTGAGAAGTGAACAGGTGTAAACAATAAAACTACCATGCCATGACTTGTTCAGGTGACCAAGAACTGAGAAAAAATATTATTCCCAGCTTGGGGGTGTCGAATTTTGCCAATCCTGCTTTTTGCACATTGGAAGACTACATTATTTGGATTTTGTGCTTTCTTTTCAGGTGTCTTCAGTCAAGGAGAACAGGTCAGTGTATATTTTTTATCTATTCTTCAGACCTGGGTGGCGCTTGGCTGGTGTTCCCCAGCCAAACAGAGGTTTGCCTGTGGGTAAAAGAGCAGAAACAATGAACCAGTGGCCCAGATGCAGAAATCAGAAGTAATTCATTTTTTTAACTACAATGTCTCTTTGAGTATACTGTGTTTGGTTCTAAAGAGCCTAAGGACCCATTCTCAGATTTTGTTAAAGTGAAATGAGTATAAATAAAAATAGGATGAATCTGTGATAGCGTTAATGCCTGGTCACTGATTTCACTATGTGATCTTGGGCAAGTTACTCAGCTTTTCTCAGCCGTAATTTCCACAACTGTAGAAAAGGAATAATACTATTCACCTCGTAGAATTAGATATAAGTTACATAAACCATGTGGGAGCATTTGGTAAACTATAGAAGGATGACTTAGCGATCAATCATGAGGAGCTTCTAAAGGAGGTATTAGACCAGAGGCACTTATTTCCTGCTTAGAGAGCAAGCTGGTCCACTGTCTTGCACTGAGTATATACAAACAGATCCACTCAAACTTAAACACAACTGGGGTTAAAAATTGGAATAGGCACAAGTTATCTTCTTTATTTGGCTGATTCTTTTTTCCAAATTAATCCACCACCTTCTCTCCAGTTTTCTTGTTCTACCAAAAACAACACAAATAAGTGGTGTTTGTTCTGCCAGTCCTGCCCCTGTGTCTATACTGAACATTGTCACTTGACTTTGGCCTTGCTTCTTGGTTAGCCTAGTTGTGTCCAAGAACTCTTGGCATCAAAACTTCCTAGACACTACTGCCAACTGATTGGAGTTGACAAAGGAGCTGAAAAATATTTTCCAACCCTAGTATACCTACCACTTGCATGAGGCTTTTTTTTTTTTTCAAATTTTAACATCTCAGAAATTGAGATGTACCTTACAATGGATGACGCCTTGTAATTAACTGCCGGTGTGTTGTATGTGTGCTTGCACACGCACGTGCATGTGCACTTGTGTCCTAGTGCATGCACACGTGTATTTGTATTGCTCTACGTAATTATGTATCTTAAATTTGATTTATTCTTATGTTTAAATGTATATGGTAGCATAGTCTATGTTAAATATCAAAACAGAGAAAGGACATAAGGGATCCAGACACACATTCCATATCCCATTAAGTAGTAAAATATGATAAGGCCATTACACAGAGATTTAAAATAAATGGAATTTAACCCCAGTTTTCTCATGAACACACAAGTTGCTTTTCTTCTTTCAGCTTGGAATTCCAGATTGGATTTTTAGTGTTTCCTAGGGTTTATTGAAAATCTGCTATTTACTGGTTCTGTTCCTATAGATGAACCCAAGTCTTAGATTCTGCTTGCCTGAGGATCCTGGGGGATGCTTCCTCAATATGCAGATCCCCAGGCACCATGCCAGGCTTATTAAGTAATAATCACAGAGCTGGGGAGTTGTGAATCTACATTCTAGGTAATTATCTGATGCTGGGAAGCACTGACCTTGGAGCACTGAAACACCCTGGAGACAGTATAGATGAGTCCTTGTTCGAATCTTTGCTGGCTGTGTGATCCAAGGGGTATCTCTTCCCTTCTCTTTGCCTTTGTTTCCACATCTTTAAAATGAAAATACGGATTCAAGGATCTCCAGGGCCCATTTCTGGCCTTAGGTATCTGGATTCGTAAGAACCAAGCCTGCATGGCCAAGATGCTATCTCTTTTGCTCTCAAATATCAAGTGTCTGGAAGGATAATGGCAGTCCCAACGACAGGCAGAAGTTGAAACTATCCTTAGGAGCATGCCTGCTCAGGTCTGATCCAGCCAGTACAAAAGAGAGAGAGTTTTCTCTAATACCAAAGTCAGTATTCTCATGCCAAGAAGCCTCTCCATGATGGAGCACCTGAGGGGAAATTAGAATGAGCAGTGTAAATTATTGATTTGTAAAAGTTTCACATTCTTTCAAAAAGAGTGTTCAAAGTAAACAAAAAACATGTTCCTGGACTTTGGGAATTCATAGTCCTGTAAAATTTTCCCTGTAAATATAAGTGACTAATATGCTGCCAACTCTTTAATTTGCCAAGTAGGAACATTAAATTACATAAAAATTAAAATATAATAATAATTATTAAAAATAAAACTGCTACTTACCATCATCAGCCTTTATTAAAGTATAGTATAATACCAAAATCCTTGAAAGACATAATCTCAAAACAAGGATAGTTTTTTGAACAGAATACGTTTTGCTTTTGGAACCACTCACTACTTTGTCTTTCTTTTTCTTGTTTCCCTACGAGGCTGGGTATTTGGGAACCATATCCTTAAGGAGCTGTTTAGCTTAATATTCCAGACTGGAATTAACATAACAAACTGCTCAAAAATGAATAGTTGTCAACCATTTTCTTTTACAATAATTTTGATATATCTAAGTTTATTTTTGTTACTATTTTAAGATAAAGGCATGGTAAATTTTAGTAGTTATTAAAACAATGCTCCATGGCTAAAATATGTTTGGGGCTGTTCGTTTTTCCTAATTAGCTTGCATTAACTTATAATTAAGATACTGACAGGATACCTAAATACAACTTGGCAGTGTTAATCAGCACCTACACTGTAACTACAGATAGGGAAACTCAGGCTTCAGAAAGAGGACTTACCTCACTCAAGGTTACCCACAGCAGTAAAGCTGTGCAGTCACCATCTCAGGACGCCCGACTCCATTGAGTGACCATTTGTGACTCCATGCTACTTCTTTTTGGGGTGGGGAGGGCAGAGGGAGAGAGAATCTTAAGCAGGCTCCACACTCAGCATGGTGCCCAATGCGGGGCTCAATCCCAGAACCCTGAGATAGTGACCTGAGCTGAAACCAAGAGTCTGATGCTCAAATGACTGAGTCACCCAGGTCCCCCTCCACACTACTTCTGATCAGCAACAGAAAGCCATTGTGCAGGGCACGGGAATGCATACTGAGCAGCTTAATTTTTTGAGCAAATAAATACATGTTAGTGTTTACTATCCTCACTTCTTAACCAAAGAAGTACTATAATGAAAACAGTAGTTTAGGAGTGCCTAAACTAGTATTTTTCAGTAAAGGGGAGAATAGGTGAAGTCCGACACTCTAGGGTGTATGGATATGATTGTGTGTGTGTTTGCAATTTTTCATTGGCTTTCTTTGTAGAACTAAAATGCTAGACTAAAATGTCAAGATCTGGACTGTTTAGTTGATTGAGTAACCATACAAGCTAATTTTCCAGACAAGTTAAATAATTTGGTAGTCCCCGTTAGCAAAAAACACTGTTTGGGGTACTAAAAGTGTCACTTTATTCCAGAATATATTGGAAGGCACAGTTCTTTGAAGAACCACAAGAGGTCAGGCTGATACTAAACACTGGCACCCAAGTGCCTAGCCCTGGTCTCCAGAAGGTGAACTCTGGAAATAAATGCAGGTGCTTGTTAAATCCAACACCAATTTTAAAAACATCAAAAAATTCACTAAAATAGGATAAGAAATAACAGGCTCCAAAAATTGTAGATTGTGATAGAATTTACATTAATATTCATAGTAGCAATTTTGCACATACTTGGAGTTTACAAAGTGTTTTCAAAGGATTTATCATTACAATAACCCCAGAAGATAGGCATTGCCAGCCCCATTAAAGATGAAGAAAATTAATCCCAGAGCAGTCAAGTTTTTGCACAAGGTAATGTAGTTTATCAGTGAAAGAAGCAAAATTCAAACCCAGGTCCGTCTAATTCCATCTACAGGACAGTCCCCCAACATGACAGAGCAGTAGGGGATTCTAAACGATTGGGGGAGGGGAGAATTTCAGCTCTCCTGGGTTTCCTAAATCCCTCACAGGGGAAGCTTTCAAGGAGGAAAAAAACAATCCTAGCATCCCCTTAGTCTAGACCTGCTTTGACTCCCACTGAGAAGCCAGTTGTTTGGATTCCATGCATAGAAGTCTAAAATAAAAACATAAAAGGGGAGAGGAAATTTAGGCACAAGAAAGGCGTGACATTCGGAAATCGTAGCCCACTTCTCCAGTTGTGAGAGCCATGGCCTCTTTCTAGTCCCAGCCCGCATTCCCCTGCCTTGCTCTTGGCTTCACAGAAGGGATTTCTGGCTGTCCCTGCAAAGGCATCCTTTGCCTTTCCCATCCTCCCAGGCTCTCAGAGTGGTGCTTTTCTATCCTCAGTCACCATGCTAAAATTTCTCACATACTGAGTGAAGAGGGGCCTCTAGATTTAAGGAGGAAGCATTTGGGGGAAAGTTGTTATTTCTCCCACCCAATTGAAGAAATAAGGTCTTAGCTTTTTTTAAGCCACTTTATTGAGAGGGGTCACTCACTGCTCCAACTTAAACCATCAAAGGTGGAAGGGTCCTCAGAGACCGTCCAGTCCAATGGTACGGACGCAGATAGCTGGGATGCGTGGGTGGCTCAGTCGGTTAAGCATCTGCCTTCCCAGTGTCCTGGGATCGAGTCCCACCTCGGGTTCCTTGCTCACCCGGGAGCCTGCCTCTCGCTCTGCCTGCCGCTCCCCCTGCTTGTGCTCTCTCTCTCTTTTTCTCCGACAAATAAAGAAAATCTTAAAAAAAAAAAAAAAGATGCAGGTAACCATAGCACAATGTGTGGTTGTGCTATGTACCATTGGACTGGACGGTCATGGCAGGCCTGCCCATAGAAGCTGACTTTCCACACTCCTTGCCCAGGGCTGTTTCATATATCTACCTTTGATCCTCGTAACAATGCTAGGAATGAAGCATGGAAACTGTTTTTTCCAAGTCTCTGTTAAACAAATTGAGGCGTTGAGTCTTTTGTCCAAAATGACACAACTAGTTAATGGTGTGTGGCAGAAAAAATTCCATAACAGGATTCTTCAGCTCCCTTCAGGGATCACTGGAGGCCAGGACAATCAGAAAGTGTGAAGTGCGTCCATATACCATTTGATTATTTTCTTCCTAGTCATTCCAAGGGGGCAGTGGGAGGGGAAAAGTGGGCTTGGGGAGGGAGGTGACATCTAGACACTCTCAACAGTGAGCCCTCCCCAACTGCCTCTTTCACATCTGCTTTCTAAAGGACAAAAGAGGCTGGATGGCAAGATCAGAGGGCCAGCTGCCAAGGAAAGGTGTCTTAAGGAGGCGTCTCTCTCATGTAAGAGACTTTGTTTTTTCTTTTTCTCACTGACCTGACTGAAGAGACACATGTGTCTCTGCCCGAGATGTCCTCAGCTTCCACGCTGCCCATGCCTGGCCCACTGTGGCACTGACCACACATTGTGCTATGGTTACCTGCATCTTTTTTTTTTTTTTTAAGATTTTCTTTATTTGTCGGAGAAAAAGAGAGAGAGAGCACAAGCAGGGGGAGCGGCAGGCAGAGCGAGAGGCAGGCTCCCGGGTGAGCAAGGAACCCGAGGTGGGACTCGATCCCAGGACACTGGGAAGGCAGATGCTTAACCGAATGAGCCACCCACGCATCCCAGCTATCTGCATCTTCTCTGCTTCCCTCATGCAGATGAGCTGATGAGCTGACTGAGACAGTGTTTATAACTGATTCCCCTCTGCATCATCAGCACCCAGTGCTCTGTCCTCCATTGGCTGTTTGTGGAATAAATTAAAATATCAGTGATGATTCTGGGGTTTACAGTCCTTTCTTGACTCAAGCACAAAGCTGCAAATGTGTACTCAATGACTTAAGTATTAAATACATTAGCTTTTGAGAAAATTATTCTGTGATTTATAAGGCCCCAAATATTTTCCAGCTTTTTTTCTGTTTCTGACATAAAGGAAAGATTACTGTCTGGGAGGTAGTATGAGAGGATGGAGTTACCTTTAAGAGCTGTGGAGAAAAGTAGAACTTTAGGTAGGACTATGAGAAGCCTATCTTCTATGCGGCCACTCCCTAAGATCTCTGATAAGTACGGTATGGCCCAACCTCAACAGTACAAGTGCCAAATTTCAACAAAAATCTGTATTTAATAGTCTCAGGGCCTTAAACCTGATATATGTGATAATATTTTTAAACTCAGCTGCATGATTATTTTGTTGAGCATTTCTCCATGTAAACCGTTGGAGGGCTTTGTCAATATATAACGGTTTACTAATATCTTGAACAAATGATTCATCTCAGCTATGCCCATACATTTCTCTAATAAGGTATTTTAATGAAGTCTACATGTCGTGACTGTAGGTGTGGTCAAGAGTGCATAAGGAGAGTTGATCTTTATTTCTCTCAATGAGGATGTGTTGGAAATCAGTCATAGTAGATTGTTGGAAATTCTAGACCCACAATGACAAGGAATGTGTTCAAGCACTGGTTTCAGTGACGTCTGGTTGTGTGGCCTTGGTAAGCCCCATAATTTTCCTGAGGATCACTATTCACATTTGTAAACTAGTTAATATAACGTTGCGCACTGTATATCTCAGGGTTATTGTGAGACTCAGCTCAGCTAATCCATATAAGAGTAGCTTAAATATTATGAATCAATTAATAAGCATAAGACAGTATTGTTTCAATGGAACTAGGATGGAGTAAAGTATGGTCCCTGTGTTCATGTTGAAATGTTACTTCAGCCCACACAGCTGACATTTGGAGGGGTTCAGTTTTACGTGTTACATATTGCCTATACTGTGGAGTAAATGACTCAAATGCCATTTGCACACCAAATATTTGCTCAGTTGACACTGAGTTGAAAAGAATCTTAAAACTCCAGACTACTCCTGAGAGACCACTAAAACTAAGGAGAAATATTAGTGGCATAGGTACTACCATTCCTTCTATAGAACCCGTGATGATAATTACTAATTAGTCACAGCATGTGTTCTCACCAAGGCTGGATGCAACCTCAGAATCCTTCTAAATAGAGCAGCTTAGGCGGCCATTACTATGTTTTTATAGTATGCACAAAAGTTCGAATTCTACAAATAGACTCTGAGACAGAGTAAGTTAATAATAAAGACATTAGACCATTGTTTTCAAGAGACAGTAAATGGATGTAGTAGCCAACAGGGAAAACTAACAAGCCATCAGATAACATACGGGAATTCCTTGCAAAAATCATCCATATCTTTATAGCAATGCAGGAGGAGTGCTGTTAGAGTTAAATTAATACAAAGAAAGAAAGAGAGAGAGAGAAAGAAAGAAAGAAAGAAAGAAAGAAAGAAAGAAAGAAAGAAAGAAAGAAAAAGAGGAAGGGAGGGAGGGAGGGAGGGACGGAGGGAGAAAGGAAGAGAAAGGAAGGAAGGAAGGAAGAAAGGAAGGAAGGAAGGAAGGAAGGAAGGAAGGAAGGAAGGAAGGAAGGAAGGAAGGAAAAGAAAGAAAGAAAGAAAGAAAGAAAGAAAGAAAGAAAGAAAGAAAGAAAGAAAGAAAGAAAGAAAGAAAAGGAAAGAAGAAAAGAAAAAGCAAGCAGCATTTAAAGTTGAAAAACTACTCTGAATAATTAAGTGTTGGAACAAGAAGTCATACCTATAGCATTTGCCTCACTCCTTGTATAAAGGGTAAGCATCTGCCTTACATCATTAACTTACTCATGAATATAGTAACTACAGAAATGGGTTTCCTGTGTCTCAAAGAAAAAGTCTCCTTTACATTTAATAAGTTATAGTTAAGCAGATAAGGAAAGCTATTTTCCTATTTGGGGAAGCTTTACATCAGGAGTGCGTGTGTGCATGTGTGTGTGTGTGTGTTTAAGCTTGCTGCCCAAAACTTCTGCTCTTGAGGGATCGTCCCATAGGCAGAACGCACTAATGTCACTGTCACCGTGCTTACGTTGGTAGATTGACTGCGGTGAGTTCCGGGATCCCAAGGTCTACTGCACACGGGAATCTAACCCCCACTGTGGCTCTGATGGCCAGACATATGGCAACAAATGTGCCTTCTGTAAGGCGATGGTGTAAGTATCATACTCATCAAAATCAGGAACTTGAAAAGCTTGGAGAAAATTTATCATCAATAAAAGTACTATTTTATCCAAATCATTTTCAGACATTTTCTTTTATACCAAATTATATGCTACTAAGGTACCAATTTCCATTCATTCCTCTTTTATTTTGATGAAAAAGAGCCCTTCAACAAAGAATAGAGGAAACAATTATCCTTTATAATGCAGACTAGTCAAACTTTACGTAGTATACGAGGAAGATTCCATTAAGGACCAATATGTATTGAATTTACAAGTTTATAAAACATGGAAGAGATGCTACGGATTTTAGCCAATAAACTAACACCTTCCCAAGGGATCAGTTTATAATTAATAAAAATTCATTCAATCTATCAATCTTTTAGTCTAATTGCTCTAAAACCAAGGAAATTATAACCGTTGTTTAAGCCAGATAAAAGTCTCTCCCTCCTCACCAGTGTCTTCATTCTCTGGTATTAGAGATTCTTCTGTGAATGTCTTAATTTCTCTCAACTTTGCTGTAAAATGCCTAAGTACAGGGATTATATAACTCCCTATTAATAATAACAGGGCCAGGCACATAGAATGAAATTAATAAATTAGTAAGTGCCTACTTGCTTATGTAACATACCTGATTAATTAACACCAAACTTTCCAGAAGAAAGGCAGTAGGGTAAACAGAGATTTGATTTAATGGACACATATTACTGAGAAGGACTGACTATATGATATTCAGTGCCAATAAATATAAGGTGCCAAATGCCTCAATATTTGGTTCAACCCCTTACATCTTCTATCAGGACTATGACACTAGAGTCCCTTTGCCATTATCTCTCCTGTCGCTTTTACATTTTCTGCGTGTATGCATATTTACTCTCAAAGAATGAACAATTGAAACCAAGAGGTCAAGGGTGGGTAAAATTCTGAAATTTGTTCAAGATTCATGTTTCTATAATTTGTCCAGATGTCATTATAAGTACATTTAATTAACCTCTGCCAAATCATAAATGTGGATACATATAGAATCAAATCATTGCAGGGACTCTGCATAGTCGAACCTTTTTCCAGCCTTTGTAATGAATACTAATGATGTTACACTGAGCATACATTTGTCTTTCTCTTTTATAGGAAAAGTGGTGGGAAGATCAATCTAAAGCATCAAGGAAAATGCTGAGTTTTGTGCCGTGTTTGTGCTGACTTCCAGCCACTTCTTTTCTCACTTCTATTTTTCTCCAATGGATCCCTTAAATTTCTAAAAATATGCCTTCTACTCTGTCTGGCTTTTGGGCAGTTCAGTATATATCTATTTCCCTGGATTTGCTTGTCAATAAAGTAAACTCTGTAGAAGCATTGCTTGTGATTTTACTTTGAGATCAAGAAGACATACAGATACAATATGCAATAAGTGACCTGGCATAAACTTGGATAAAAAGACCTGTGTTTTGGATCTAAATCAACCAAGCAGTCACTGTGGAATTCTGGGAAAATCCCTTCCCCTCTCCTTTTCTTAGAGTTGCCATGTGGATGATGAAGGATTTTTAACAATTTGACAATACACTGTGTTTACAATGATTTTACAATACCTATTATTTAAGTCGTAGATCACATAATATCGTTTCTTTCTAATTTCAGGAAAAGTACTTCATGTAAAAATAAAACATTCATCCTCCCTAGGCCACAGGTTTCTCATCTCTTTGGAATGGTAGATTTATGCACATAGATACCACTCTTTCTGTGTGCAATTGAATAGGACGTGACCAAACCGGGGATGCATCTGATCTTTCAATCAAGAGCCAGGGAGATTAGGTTGTGCTAGGGAAGATACACACCTTCTCCTCTTTCAAATGTGGGGTTTGTGCTCTTCCAGGCTTAAAGGCTTAAAGACTGCTCCCCTTTCTGTAGACAAATGCCCACATCATATAGAGTTAGGGTAAGGCAATTATAAGAGGGTGGACCGTTGAGTCACATGGACCAGAATGTGAGTCACGGGCTCTCACATCAGCTCTGTGTGTTTGAACAAGTCATTTGACGTCTTTGATTTGCAATGTACTCATCTGTAAAATGGGGATACTCTTATCTACCTTCTCAGTTTATCCTGAAGATTAAGAAAATGATACATGTAAGCAATTAAACAATCTCTGATGTGTAGGGAGAGCTCAAAAGTCAGTAGCTTTCACCATTCTGCTCCCTCATCGGTTTCAGCGCGACACTGTCTTCACTGCCCAGGATCTGTTTGTTCTTTTTCTCAGTATTTACATAGTTGGTTTGTTTTTTTTTTAACGTCTACCTTCTGTTCCTTTAACAATTTTGAAAATTCTCATGTGGGTTTTTTTCTCTGTCCTGTTTTTATCTGTATACTAAGTGCCCTGCTCATTAGCGAAATTAAGCTCTTTTCTCCTCTTCAGTATCTACTCCCTGGTGTAATTTAGTTACTTCTAATGTAGACTTCTGTGTAGTTTGGAAACTGAGTCATTGTGCATCTTTGAATATATTGCCTCTCAACGTGGCCCACTCATCCCCTCTCCTATTGGAACTATCCCCTCCAGCCGGGACAGGTCCCTGTCGGCTGTTTCTACAAAATGTCTGTTTCCACCACTGTGCCCTACCCTGCCTGGAATGTCTCTCATGCTGCCTTGTGCCCATCCGGCTGCCCTTCCTTCCTCATACAAATCTCGTGCCTACCTTACCACTTAAGACTACCATTTATTTCAAGTCTTATTTCAGGTGCCATAACTGGGTAAATAATTCAGTTACTATCTCTTGAATAGTTCTGAGCTACTCTTTGGGGGTGGAAGGGAAGTACATAAAAAATAAATCACAGAAGGCCAGAAATCTCGTATTTCTTAGAAAGAAGAGGCAAGTCACATTTAAAATAATCAATGGTCAGGATACAGGAGTTTGGGTACAGAAATGTATACATTTGTCAAACCGCAGTGAATACACACTTAAGATCTGTGTTTATCATAGTTTGCAAATTTGACATCCAAGGAAAAGAATGTAAACATCTAGTGTAGTCTTTTTTATACATGTAGTATAGTCTTAACTGAGATATGCATAGTGAAGTTTTTCAGACAGAATGATACTGATGTCTGCAATTTACTTTGCATTGCATCAAAGACGGATTAATGGACAGATATACAACAGAACTAGCATAGTGAAATAGTAATGGTACAATCTAGCTGGTGGGTTTAAAGGGGTTTGCTCAAAAATTATTTTAATATTGTTGTATGTTTAATATTTTTTCAGTAAAAATGTTTTTTTAAATGACTTTTGAAAACACACAGGTTCTTCCAACAGAAGCAAATATTCATAATTCTGATTATGTTCCTCATTATGGGGAGAGCCAGGACAGAACACACTGTTTTAAGTATGGTTTGTACTCTTCTCTTCAAAGCGTAAGAAAATAATTCATTTGATCCGAACACTCATATCTATCATTATACCTTCAAATGACCATGGGAACATTGTCAAAACCGGATCATACCAAATTCATAAGCACTAACTATCCTCAGGCATTTTTCTTTCCCCGCCAAGGGTTGCCAAGTCACGTCTTTCTCATCTGTTTGCCTCTTACTGGTTTTTGGAGGCTAAATTCACTGCAGAAATGATGTGCTGGGTCAGTGATTAGGCTGAGTGAGGGGACGTTGTCTGGAGGCTTGCCCATGCCTATGTAAAGTTTTCTTGAAGTAGTATACATAAACATATGCACCCCACACACACCCTCTAAAATGGAACAGCAGGGGTAAAAAGGCCAGAGAAAACAGTAACTAAGATAAAAGACCAAAACAACTCACCACAACAAATTAGGTTAACCAATCTATCACTGATTACCCATGTTCCCAATGATCAACAACCAAACAATTATCACATTTAAATTTAACAATAGCCGTGAAGTTGCAGCCCCATTATTTGAAAGAGGAGGCTGAGGTAGAGAGATATAAATTATTTGTCCCCAATCTCATAGCCGGGGAGTTGCAGAGCCTCTACTCGAGATGGTCACATCAATCCCATATTCCTAAACCACCTTTCATGCAATCATAGTAATTTGAGTGACTTGGATAAAGTGTTGAATTGGAGGGATTAGTCCTATATATTTGGAAACATCAGAATTTAAAGTATTCATAAACTTAGCAAAGGCTTAAAAGAACATGCAAAGAGGGTGACAGTATCTACCATAATCCCTAATGTGGGAACACTGATGTTAATTTTGTGATGGGGCTACAGCGGTAGCCTGGGAAGTTCTGGTTCAAAGGGCTTACTAACTCAGAACTAGGCATTCTCTAAAATATTCTTGATCTTTCTCTGACTTTCTTCTTTTCTTCCTCAGAACTGCTATCTGTGACTTTACAGAATTTGAGTGCATTTCCATTCTGTAGTTTGACCGAAGGGAAAATAAGCAGAACATATGTCTCCTGCTTTCAGGTAAGAAGATTTAGATCTAAACTAATAAGAGAAGGGTATCCTTGCATGGCCCCATTTAGCTCCCTAGTTACCCTTTAGATTTGATAAGACATGTACACTAAAAGAATGGACATCATAAAGCACAATTCCATAAGTTTTGTCCTATTGTATCTCCATTTTCATTTGTCTCAAGTGTTTTGGTTTTTTTTTTTTAATTTCCCTGTTGATTTCTTCTTTGTCCATTGGGTTTTTGTTTTTTTGTTTTTTTTTTGGAAATGTGTTGTTTAATTTCCACATATTTGGAGTTTTCCCATTGTCCTCCTATTGTTGATTTCCAATTCCATAACTTTCTAATCAGAAAAGATATTGGTATGACTTCCATTTCCCTAAATTTGTTAAGACTCGTTTTCTGTTCCACTTCATCCATCTGGCCTAAAAGTAGGTCAAATTCAATATTTCCTTTTTAATGTTATGTCCAGATGATTTATCCTCTGTTGAAAATGGGATATTGAAGTTCCCTACTATTATTGCCTTATTGTCTATTTCTCCCAACAGTTCTATTAATATTTGCTTTATATATTTAGATGTTCCAATGTTGGGTGCATATATATTCACAATTGTTATATCCTCTTGATGAAATAACATTTTAGGGATGCCTGGGTAGCACAGTCGTTAAGCGTCTGCCTTCGGCTCAGGGCGTGATCCCAGAGTCCTGGGATCGAACCCCACATCAGGCTCCTCCACTGGGAGCTGCTTCTTCCTCTCCCACTCCCCCTGCTTGTGTTCCCTCTCTCACTGGCTGTCTCTCTCTGTCAAATAAATAAATAAAAATCTTTAAAAAAAAAGAAAGAACATTTTATCATTATATAATGACCTTCTTTGTCTCTTGTTAAAGTCTTGATGAAAGAAATTGTAGAAGACACAAATAAATGGAAAGATATCCTGTGTTCATAGGCTGGAAAAAATTAATATTGTTAAAATGTCCATAGTACCTAAACTGTTCTACAGATTCAATGCAATTTCTATCAAAATTCCAGTGGTATTTTTCACAGAGATAGAAAAAAAATAATCCTAAAATTCATTTGGAACCACAAAAGACCCTGAATGGCTAAAGCTATTGAGAAAGTCTTGAGAAAGAAGAGCAAAGCTGGAGACAGCATTCACACTGATTTCAGATCATATTATACAGCTATAGGAATCAAAGCAGTATGGTAGTGCCTTAAAAATGGACCATGAACCAATGGAACAGAATAGAGAACCAGAAATAAACTAACACATGAATGGTCAACTACTCTTCAAGGAAGGTGCCAAGAATACAAAGTAGGAAAGGTAGTCTTTTTTTTTTTTTAAAGATTTTATTTATTTATTCGACAGAGATAGAGACAGCCAGCCAGAGAGGGAACACAAGCAGGGGGAGTGGGAGAGGAAGAAGCAGGCTCATAGCAGAGGAGCCTGATGTGGGGCTCGATCCCATAACGCCAGGATCACGCCCTGAGCCGAAGGCAGACGCTTAACCGCTGTGCCACCCAGGCGCCCCAGGAAAGGTAGTCTTATCAATAAATGGCATTGGGAAAACTGGATATCCACATGCAAGAAAATGAAATTGGACCTTTATATTATACCATATACAAAACCCAACTTGAAACGGATTAAAGACTTAAACATAAGACCTGAAGTTGTAAAACCGCTAGAAGAAAACAAAGGCAAAATCTCATGACTTTGGCTTTGACAGTGACTTTCTGGATATGGCATCAAAAGCACAAGCAACAAGTGCTAAACTAAACAAGTGGGACTACATCACACTAAAAAGCTTCTGCACAGCAAAAGAAATGATCAACTAAATGAAAAGGCAACCTACAGAATGGGAGAAAATATTTGCAAACCATGTATCTGATAAAGGGTCAATATCCAAAATACGTAAGGAACTCATACAACTCAAAATTTTAAAAAATTGATTAAAGAATGGGTAGAGGAACTGAATAGATATTTTTCCAAAGAAGATGTATAAATGGCCAATAGGTACACAGAAAGAAGCTCAACATCACTAACCATTAGGAAAATGTGAATCAAAACCACAATGTGGTATTACCTCACATCTATTGGGATGGCTGTTATCAAAAATTCAAAAGGTAACAAATTTTGGCAAGGTTGTGGAGAAAAAAGAAACTTTATACATTGTTGGTGGTGTTGTGAATCAGTACAGCCATTATGGAAAACAGTATGAACATTTCTCAAAATAAAAATGAAACTACCACGTGCTTCAGCAATCCCGCTGCTAGGTATATATCTAAAGGAAATGAGATCCTGATCCCAAAGAGATTTCTGTGCTCCCATGTTCACTGCAGCCTTATTCCCAGTAGCCCAGATATGGAAACAACCTAAGTGGCTGTTGACAGAGGAATAAAGAAAATTTTGTGTATGTTGTTAAAGGATAAACGGAGGCACACTAAAATTTACACATTTATTTGGGTAAACATTGATTCAAATCAGGCAGCACCAAACTTACAACAGTTAGGAGCACCAACAGAAGTTAGAGGAAAGGCTTTTACACAGAAGATGCAGAAGCAAAGCTAAGCGATTCCTTGTTCAGCTCCACCTGAAGTGGTGGCCTTGTTTGGGAGAACCTAGTTGGCTTTTCCTACATTCTGTTTCCTCGGATTAGAGTGCATTGATTTTGGCTTAGCTTGGATTTGCTTACTACATAGGCTACCAAGGCATTAGAGCCACTTCAGTCCAATGTCCTCCTACTTTAATTACTTTAACAGTATATATAACTGAATGTTACTCAGCCAAAAAAAAAAAAAAAAGAGAAAATTCTGCCTTTTGCAATAACAACAATGAACCTAGAGGACATTATGCTAAATGTAACAGCCAGACACAGAAAGGCAAATGCTGCATAATGTCACTTATATGTGGAATCGAAAAAAGTTCAAGTCACAGAACCAGAAAGAAGAATGGTGGTTGCCAGGGGTGGGAAGGGCAAGGCAGAATGGGGGGGCTGGTCAAAGGGCACACATTTTTAATTATAAGATGAATATGTGAATACGTTCTGGCCATCTATTGTACAGCCTGGTGACTATAGTTAATAACACAGTATTGAAAAAGTATGAAAGATCTTCAGCTAAGAAAAGGAAGCAGTAGACTAGGGAGAGGAAACCACACAATTCTCAGGTTAGAACGACAATTACCTGAATTATTTTGTTTTTTATGCAAATAGTTTGACTTCATAAATACAGTCCTCAAGTTCTCATTACACAGAAATCTGTTCACCTAATAAAATCTAACCCATTTTATGGTCATAATTTTGTTAGATGTGCAATGCTTTGAAAACAGTTTTATAGACTTCAGCAGACATTGTTAAATACTTTCATACTGAGTATTTCAAGAGGCACTGAGCCCCTCCTACAGGTGTCATAACTAATTATAGGTTAATTTCTGGGACTTACTGAAAACCTTCATACTCTTTTATGTAAGTGAAACCGGCACAATCTCAAGAACACATCACCGCATATGACTTCATGCCTGCCTCCCTAAGGACACCAGTTTTGTTTCTCAAATCCTAGAATCTGGGAAGAGATTTGCTTCTTCTTGCTAATACGCTCTTTACCTGGCTCATTTGAAGGGAACTGTTGCACCATGCTGCTAGATGGGAAACTACAATGCTGCGGAAACACACTGACAGAAGTTCTGTTGGATAGAATTATGCCGGCTAGAAGACTAAAATGAAAAGATGGCAAACGGAATAATCATTCTTTTTCATGGATATACTTCTTGGCTTCTCCAGCTAAAATGTCATCTCAAGGACATCAAAGCCTTGGCCACCTTTGTGCTCCTCATCAACTGTATTTGTTTTGGAAATCAGTGTTCTTGGTACAATTGTCAGTCTATTTTCTCCAGTTATATTGACTCCTTTGGAAGAAACTGGATTTGGAGTTAGACAGATGTCTTTGGTTTGGGTCCTACTAGCAATTGTGGGTTAAATCCTAACTTTCTAAGCCTCAATACTGTCACATCTGCAATAAAGAGAAGACTTGACAGATTTAGGAAAAATGAGTAAATATAATGTGTAGAAAGTCTCCATGCAAACTATAAAGTGATGCATCACGTACCCATAAGGAAACATGTTTTTAATAACAATAATAGTTTTAAAGGAAAATATCATCTAGTGCTGGTGAAACAGCCCAGAAATGCACTCAGTAGCTTTACCGCAGCTGAACTAGAGCTTTTTGGAATTTTCAGGTTTGTCTTTAATATCTGATATGCTTATGTTCTTTTTAAAAATTAATAGATACTCTTTTTAGAGCACTGTTAAGTTCATAGCAAAATTGAGCAGGAAATACATAGAATTCTTAAATATACCCTCCTCTCCTTCTCCACCATCAACAACCCCCCACCAGTGGGGTGCACTAGTTACAATCAATGAATCAACATTGACCTACCATTTGTAATCAAAGTCCATAGTTTAAAATGGGGTCACTCTTTGTGTGATACATTCTCTGGGTTTGGACAAAAATCCACTATCATCGTGTCATACAGAATAGTTTCAAAGCCCTAAAAATCCCCTGTGGCTCTACCTATTCATCCTTCTCTCCCTTTGAACCTCTGACAGTCACTGATTTTTTTCCTTTTTTTTTTTTTTTTTTTTTTTACTGTTGATGAAGAGAACAAAGGCAAGAGAAATGTAGCCAAAGTTTAATTTCCTTACAACCTGGAGCCTACTGATAAATACCTGAGACATGCAGAGCAAGACATTTCCCAAAGAATTCATGGCTGCCTTAATGTTGATGTTTTGCTAGAGACTAAAGGCAACCTTATCTTAAAAATAGCCAGACCTCCAGGATCCTATAACTCTTCCTTAACATGCAGAAATCCCTTTAAAGGCTTAGGTTATCTCTACCCTCCCCCACCCCAAACCTAAAGGTATATAATCATTCACTCTTCACCATCCAGTGCAGCTCTTTCTGCCCACCGGTCCTGTTCCCGTGCTCTAATAAAAACATCTTTTGGCACCGTAAAATAACTCAAGAATTCTCCATGACCTCACTTCTCTGTCTCTATAGTTTTGCCTTTTCCAGAATGTCATTTGCTTGGAATCACATGTCATGTGACTCCGTAGTTTCTACATTCTGATTTCAACGTGGGAGGGGGGATTTCCACCACCAAGCAATTCTTGGACACCAGTTGGTGGTCTTATAATTCAACTCAATGCTGACACTGTCTACCCAGAGATAGCATTAGATTCCACAGGTTAAGGGGCCCCTCACCCATCTCAGAAGCTGTCACCTGTGCTTCTGACTGACAGGCTACAGATTACAAGTTCCAATCACAAGCATGTTGTTACTCGAACTTCTGACCAACCCAGAACCTCTCCAGACCCTGCCTTTCAGTGTTTTTATGGAGGCTTAACTGCAAAGCATGATTGATAAAAACATTGACCACTGGGAATTGATTCCACCTCTAGCTCCTCTCCCCTCCACTGAGGTTGGGGGGGAGGGGGGGTGGGACTGACAGTTCCAAACCTCTAATCTCTGTGGTTGACTCCTCTGGTAACCATCCCCCACCCCTAAACTCTTTCCAAAAGTCATTCATTAACATAATCAAAGATAACCTTCAGCACCCTCAACACTTAGGAAATCCCAAGATTTGGGGGAGCTGTGAGCCAGGAACCACAGAAGAAAACCAAATATATATACGAATAAATACAAATACAGCAGTAGCCTTATCAGATTGACTTCTTTTACTTAAAAATATACATTTATATTTCTTCCATGTCTTTCTGTGACTGCTCTATGCCCTTATTACCATTTGATATTGTCAGTGCTTTGGATTTTAGCCATTCTAATAGGTGTATGGTGACGTCTCAATTGTTTTAATTTGCAATTCCCTAAAGACATATGATGTTGAGCATCTTTTCATAAATTTTTTACTGTCTGAATATCTCCCTTGATAAGGTAAAAGTTCAGATCTTTTGCCCATTTTTAAACTGAATTGTTCATTTTCTTATGGTTGAGTTTTAAGAGATTTTTTTGTATATTTTGAATAACAGTCCTTTGTTATATACATCTTTGGCAAATATTTTCTGCCGGTCATTGGCTTACCTTCTCATTCTCTTGACTGTTCTCTTTTGCAGGGAAGAAATTTTGGATTTTAATGACATCTTGAGACAAGGAAACCAAAGGTCTCCATAAAAAATCTGCTTTTTGCTCCTTTTCCTGCTTCTATTCTTGCTAGGACCTGCACC
This sequence comes from Ursus americanus, assembly GCF_024610735.1. NCBI lineage: Eukaryota > Metazoa > Chordata > Mammalia > Carnivora > Ursidae > Ursus > Ursus americanus. Next base: position 46,430,086 of record NC_142131.1, on the reverse strand, counting down.
CCCACCTCACTTTAAACATGCTTTGTAAATAGTGTATGTCCTCCTTGCAAGGAACAAGTTAATGATTCTCTAGGATAAATAACATCTAAAGAAGGACCAGATGAGAATGAAAACAGGATGCAGAAAACTGAAAATAGAAAGCAGAAACAGGAAAACATGACCCTGAATCTGAAAAAAATATCGACCATTTAAACAGATCCAGGAATAATTGATAGACAAGGCTATCAAATCAGTTATCTCTTCAAGAAGGTGGAAGAAAGAGCATGTTCAGTAAGGTAGATGAAAGATGAAAGAAAGAACGAAAGAAAGAAATAAAAGAGAAGAATCAAAGTGTATTTATAAAGATGAAAAAATCAAGATGAGGAAATAAACCATATAATATTAACTGCAGATTAACTAATACAGAAGAAAAGACTAGCAAACTTGAAGACAAGCATTAGAAATTAGCAAAAATAAAGCACAGGAAAAAACATATATTGAAAAGAATATCAGTAGGTTACAGAACAACTTCATGCAGTGTGGGAGAAGGATGATGAGGGAATGAAAAATATTTTTAAAAATAATAGTTAATAAAATTTCTAAATTTGATGGAAACTGTAAAGCCATAGATCCTGGAATCTTAATGAACCTCAAACACAAGAGTGATGACAAAACGCAGCATCGCCTATAAACCTTTCAACTTCAGGCCTGTCCCTGCATTTGAGTCTAACTATGTCTCAAAATATACCTTAGTTCTTTTTTGTATTAATTTTTTATTTTGTATTTTTTTTCCATATTAATCTTTATTCTTAAAATGCTGGTTATCACTTAATGTGCCTCCAGCTTTCCTAAGTCTGAAGGTCAGATCCTCTGTGATGCCTGGTCCTGACCACCCTTCTCAGCCTCCCCTCCACCCCACCCCTACTCCCCGCCCCCTGAATGTGCTGTCCTCAGGGCTCCCCTACTTATTTGTGTATAACATTAATCAAATTGCTTTCTTCTCCTCCTACCTGTGAGCTTCTCTTACTCATCTTTAAATTTCCAGAATCTAATAAATTTCCTGGAATCGGTAGGTTCCGCCCAGCAAGTGTCTGAGAAAAGAGTGAAGAATGTACACTCTATGAATCTGTCTTTGTTTTCACTGCGTTTTCCGCGTCTGGTAATACTTGGAATAATTGGTGCTCAATTATTATTTTTGAAGGAAGGAAGGAATTTTTATTGGTTAACGTAATGATTCTGTAAAACCAGAATCATTCTACATGCTTTTATGAGAGACGTTGTTCTGTGCATGGAGACATGGAGACATAGTAGTGGAAAAGATCCATGAGCTCATATCCTAGCATGTAGGTGCACACATTTGTGTGTATGACTGTGTGTAGATATGTATTTACTTGGTGGGAAAATATACAAGTAAATAATTAAGTGAGAAAGATAATTTTAGATATTGAAAAGAACTAAGAAGGCAGTAAGCACAATTAATCTGATTGGGGTGGGTGTACTTTGAATTGTCAGGGAAATCTTCACTGAGCAAATAATATGTGAACCGATATCTCTAGAAAAAAAGGAACTATTCAAGTTTCTCAGCCAAGATTTTTCCAGACAGAGAAAAGAATGAGTACAAGAGCCCTAAGGTGAAGAGTACATCATGTGTTTGAGAAAGAGAAAGAAGGTAAGTGTAGATGGCATTTATGCACAATGACTAAAACTCACCTGTGAAAAACTTGCTAAAATAAAAATACTGAATAGGAACCAACACACACGTGCCACCTAAAAGCAAGGGGTTGAAAGACACAGCCTCCAGTTCACATTCACCTTCAATGTCTAGATTTTTAATGTAATGACTATTAGGGTTTGTTCTTAGTCTGCCTGATGAATTCCTTGGCCTCAAAATCCTCACATCAGCATTTTCACTGTCCTGGTAGCTGTGACACGAATCATTATTACCGTTGTGCATGTATTATACAAACAATCCTATAGGTTACTGCCAGGTGGAAGCTTTCTGGCCCAAGGTTCTGCTGGGGGCAGACAGATCAAAATAAGCAAATTAGGATAAAATGACTTGATTGCAATTATCACCGTGTGCTGCTGATGGGAGCAAACTCTGTGTGTGTGACATGTAATTCATCTCATTCTGCCTAAACATCACTTTTGGCCCTTATCCCTGATTATTTGGAAAAGGCATGAAATAAGCTTCTTGAGTTTCTGGTGTCTCTAATCGCTGGGGATATAGATTACACAATCAGGGTGGAGAATCTGGCTGGTTGACAAATGTATATACTTCGATGCGTGCATACGAATCCACTTATAAAAACAGCCTGTAGAACATCCACAGAGGTGGACTGGATTAACACATTCCCTGCAGGCCTTGCAGCCCTCACCGACCATGAAGCCATCAGGCGGCTTTCTGCTCTTGGTCAGCTTGGCCTATCTGTTCCTCTTCGCAGGTGAGTACTATATATATGAGAAATGACATTCTGGACCAGACCGGTTAGTGTCAGCAGTCCTGATGTGATGTTGTTAACGATGACAATGATAATGATGATGATAAGGATGGTTAATGATGGTGACTGTCCATCACATTTTTAATTGAGAAGGAACTTTTATTTACAAATTAGGTACTTTAATTGTCAGTACAATGCCACACAGGAGATGGTTTTATCCTATTGTAAAAACAGTGTCACATCTCATAGGATGAGGTGGCCTGTCCTAGGTCCCATGGGCCCCAAGTGGCTTATCTGGGAGTTCCAGGCCAATTAATTGTGTTCCCCTCGGCAGACCACAACTAACAGCAGAAGCTTCATTCCTCAAGGAAACGATTTATAGTGAAATTAGAAATTCTCACTTGAAGTCACTTTCAAGAAATTCTTATCTAAAGAGTTCAACTGCCAGAATTTTCCTGAGAAGATTTTGTTTTACAGAAAGCTGAGTCATTCTTACTTACCCAGTAGGTAAGCGAAGTAAAGAGATAATTTGAAAGAGAGACTCAGAGAGAAGTAGAAAGTGCCCATGACTGGGATGCAAAGATTTGACTTCTAATCCTCAGTATGCTACTATCTTTTTCTTTAATATTGAGCAACTCACTCCCTTTCTCTGGCTTCTATTTCATCACATGAAAATAGAGAGCGTGAATCTTACCTATTCTAAGACTTCTTTCAATAAAAGATTATGCTTAAGTACCTTGGCTCTAAAGTCTGGAAGACCTGGGTTTGAATCCTGGCTCTGCCATTTACGCAGTGTGTGTCCTTAGACAAGTTATTTGCCCCAGAACTCAACTTCCTTCTCTCTGGGATTATAGGAATGACTTAATGTATATGATTTAATATAGTGCTTAAAACATAGAAATCTTCCAAGATGGTAGATATTGTTAGTGTTAGTGGGAATGCTGGTGAATCATATGACTTTTTTAAAGTATTCTTGAAATTCTTTTGTATTATATTGGCACTTGTTTGCCAGCTGTCTTGATTATCCTTTAATCAAATGGCTTCTGGACTTTGGAATTTTCAACTTTTTTTCTGGTTAAATATATGCCTCTTAGATATAAACTGTGCCTTCCTCTCTTCAGGAATAGCTCAGTTTTAAGATAAACCTTAAAGATACACGCTTGGATAAAAGCCACTTAAATCATAAATAGCAAATGTAGGGAAAAGAGCTTTGTACTGGGCATTTGTAACCTGGCCTCTAGCTCAGTTGTATGGCTAAGAGGCTGTGTGTGCTGAGCAATTTTCTTCCCTTCTCTGGGCCTCAGTTTTTCACCCATAAAGTAAAACAGTTGTAATGGACAATCACTAAGGATAATTTTAGCTGTTAAATTCTGGAATTCTTCGGAGCTGTTGTGATTTATCAGTGTCTGTTCTCTCATTGCAGAGGCTGTAAGCCAAGGAGGTTCTCAGGTATGTACTCTTTCATGGGTCCTCTTCAAACATACGAGGTTGTCTCACAAAAAATAGCAGATCTTGAGCTGAGGGGTACAGTGGCTGTTCTGTTAAGATCTTCAGAGTTCATTTGGCTTCAGAACGGTGGCCTGACACACTGACGTAGACCAAGTGTCATCACTGTTGCCGATGCATCAAAGGACTTGAAAATCACCTCCCATTTTCCTTAGATGTCGCATTTCTATATAAGGAGTTTATAGGCAGTGTTTATAAAGTATGGGGTGAATATCATTTATTTTCCAAATCAGGACAATTTTAAAAGTGAAAGTAGTGTGTATAATAGTTATAACAAAAACATAATAAAAAACTAGAGCATCCCAGACAACTCAGAACATACAGTAACTCTGGATCTGTGTACCTTGTTCATAAAATCACTACAAATGCTTCATAAAACGCACATTCTCGCTTCTTACACATACGTGTTACATTATCAATTAAATTAGGACATCTAGGGATTTTGAGGCCAAGGAATCTTCGTTTTAAGAAGCCCCCCGACATTTTGGCACACATTCAAATTGGAGAATCACAACTTTAAAATTTCAGTAAACATACTTGAGTACAGAGTGAGTATACGCCAGACTCATACATGGCGAATCCTCTGGCGGTTTGGGTTGGCAGTTAGTAACTACAGGATCTACATTCTTGAGAAGATCCACAATAAAAACAATAGTAACAATAATAATAGGACCTACATTAAAATGAATGGAAGATTCAGCAAATAATAGAGAATATTTAAGAAGACTATCCAATGTGAAATGTGGTATCATTTCTACTTTCCAAAAATTAACTCACTACAAAAATTTTGAGATGTGCCTTTTTTATCTCCATATCTTACCTGAAAACTTAGTTTAAAATATGTTGATGGAGAGGTCTAAATGGACTTTTTTGTACTTTAGTTTTTAAAGTTTTTTTAACCTTTTCATTTTGAAATAATTTAATTTAAAAAAAAGTAAAAATAGTTCGAAGAAATACCATCTTAACATTTTGCATAACTTTAGTACAGTCATCAAAATAAGGATCTTAACAATGACACGTAACTATTAACTAATCTATCATCTTATCCAAATTTCACCAATTGTCCCAGAAATACCATCTTCCTAGTATAAGATCTAATCTAAAATCACATGTACTTGTTTTATCTCCTCAATCTCCTCAAGTCTTTTTAAACAATGGTTATTTTCTCCAGGAAAAATTTGATTGTAAAATTTTCATCAGAAATTTAATTAGACGGGGCGCCTGGGTGGCACAGTCATTAAGCGTCTGCCTTCAGCTCAGGGCGTGATCCCAGTGTTCTGGGATCGAGCCCCACATCAGGCTTCTCTGCTAGGAGCCTGCTTCTTCCTCTCCCACTCCCCCTGCTTGTGTTCCCTCTCTGGCTCCCTGTCTCTCTCACTGTCAAATAAATAAATAAAATCTTTAAAAAAAAAAAAAGGAAGAAAGAAATTTAATTAGAGGACCTTGAAAATTCAACTCACTGGCACAATGTTAACACTCAGTCAATGTTTATTGAGCACACAGTAAAGGAATTAAATTGATTATTTTATGGAATCATATGAAAGGGAATTAAAAAGGATGCTAAATAGCAAAAATACAGAAAATAAATCTTTGAAAAAAATCATGATAAATAAGAAGGAAAATAAAAGGAGAATTCAATTATTTTTAACAATTAACTTCTGGTAAAGTAAGTCCCTTCTGTCCCATCAAATGTAAACTCTCTGTATCAGACATTGTTTTTACAACAGAAAATGTTTAGAAAAAAACTAGCCAAATTCAGTCATTGCTTAAACTACATCATATCAAATACTTAGATTCTTTAAAAATTATTTTGCCAACTGACAAGACTAAATATTTCATTTAAATCTCCATTCTTGTGTTTTGATACCACCGAGATATCTTTTATCTCACATGGTGACTTCAGAAAGCATAAAGATAACAAGTCAGATTCTTTTTTTTTTTTAAGATTTTATTTATTTATTCGACAGAGATAGAGACAGCCAGCGAGAGAGGGAACACAAGCAGGGGGAGTGGGAGAGGAAGAAGCAAGCTCATAACGGAGGAGCCTGACGTGGGGCTCGATCCCATAACGCCGGGATCACGCCCTGAGCCAAAGGCAGATGTTTAACCGCTGTGCCACCCAGGCGCCCCCAACAAATCAGATTCTTGTTCCAAGACAATGATGAGTTTATGCTACACAGGTTGATGACAACCTGCTTAACTCTGATATTTCTAATCCTTAGGCTGATATTTCTAATATTCTGCCTTGTTCCCCTCTTTACCACATGGGGAAAATGACATTCTGTGTGGCAGGTAGAGGAATATATTTTCCTGCTGAACTTTCAAGTCTAGAAATACATTTTGAAGATTATGGCAATGAAATCATGTCATCAGCTTTACAAACTTCATTATTGTTATGATGCTTTTAATACCAACTAATTTGCAAGCAGATATATAAGTATGACTAGGAACTTCTTGAGAGGAGGAACTTAATATTCAAAACTAGGTGCTTGGAAAAATGCTTTCCAATCATCACCATGACAAATAAATAAGGACAACCCAGAAAAATCACAGTGTAATGAGATTTCAAAGCATTAGTTCTATCTCCTTTACCACATTATGGAAATGTTGGAAGCATTTCTTCCAAAACTAAGTGAGCCCTCAGAGTCCCCACCTGCAAAATTAGAACATTGGATTTATTACTTTTCAAAGACACATCCTTTGATTAAATAAATGCAAAAGCAAAATCTCAGCAGGGGAAAGTGATAAATGCAGATAAATGCAGATTTTCTCTGGTTGAAGCACTGGTAAAGAAAGAAGGATACAAAAGTGGGCACTGAAAGTTTGTTCTCTATTCTTAAGAGGAAGATTTGTAAACACACTTTATGCCAGGCTCTCTATTAAATTCTGTAATTATTTGTCCTATCCTCCCTACTATTTAACGACGCTTACTGAGCATCTATTATGTTCAAGACATACAGGAAATACACATATAAAAAAATGATTCCTGACTTTTTACCAGATACCTTCATCAAAAGTCTTTAAAAAGGCAAAATCAAACACAGATTTTACCTCTAGAAATGCAGCCTAAGAAAAGAATTGGGGTTGTATCAAAACGGTATTTATACAGATATTCCTGAAAATATTGTCTGCATTAGCAAAAAAACATGGAAACAAACTAAATGTTTCTAAATGGGGATTTGCATAATAATACATATAACATGGTAATTGTTCAAAATGGCTATATAACTATTCAAAATAGCCATATAAAATATATGTTACTTGACACAGATAGGTACTGAAATATATTTCAAATTTAAAAAGGATTTTGTAAAATGCTATCAACTGAGTGACCATATTTTAAAAATATATAAACATAGAAAATGTGAAATTTGGGGATAACTGATTCTGTGTTTTTAAGTAAATCCCCCTTGTACTGCTCTGTGTTTTTAAAAGTTCTATTATAAACATGTATTGTTTGTATTATTGGCAGGTAGAGAGACAAATAGCTAATGAAGAGATCAATGATAGAAGATGATTATATAGCATATTTTATATTCCCTTTCTTTAGGGAGTTTGCATCCAGAAAAAAAAAATTTTTTTTTTTTTTTTGAAAAACAAACATGTTTGCATTATTGAAGGTTGGTATCAAATAATGTTTGAAGGCATTTGGAAACAGGAGCAATCCATTTTTGCCTGAGAGTTATTATGAAAATTTTGAGTATCAGATGGTACTTGAGATACACATTAAAGAATGATATAAAAGGGAAAGTTTGTTCCAGGAGGAAGGAGTCGTGTAGTGTTGGGGAAAAGCAAAGTGTTTTCAAAGGTTAGTAATGGACCTGTTTGGCTCTATTACTGGCTTCCTGTATGATCGTGATGTGAAATGGCTAAGAATGTCAGCTCTGGAGTTAAACTGTCCTCATTTGACTCCGGTTTTTATGACTTAATAACTACGTGAGCTTGAGCAAATTATTTAACTTCTGTAGGTCTCATTCTCCTTATCTGTAAAGTCTTGATAATAATACCAATTCCATAGGACTGCTCCAGAGGGTTAAATGAATAGTTCCATTTAAAGCAGTCAGTACAGTGGCTAAAACATTACAAGCCCTCACTACATGTTAGGCATTTACTGTGGGCAGAGTAGAGCCATATTTGGAAAAGTGTAGAGGGGCTCTGATTTTGAAGGACATGGTGCAAACTTGCTAAGAATCACTGGCAATTGAGCAAGTTGGCTGTAACACTAGGGCCTACAATATACCTTCTAAATTCTGTTCTCTTTTCCCATTCATTCCACAAATATTTTTCAATATTTGACTTTTACCAGATCCTTTCCTAGGAAATGGATAAAAAGATGAATCTAATACGGCTTATTATCTCGAGGCGCTTCTAGCTGTGTTGAGGAGTGACTTATAAAAGACGGGTATAGGCAACTTTCTCCCAAAATTCCAAGAAAGAGACAAAGAATATATACTTGGATACACACTTATGATAAGGCAGTTTAGCGATCAGTATTGGGAGCATTGAAAGTTATAACCTTTGAGATAGCAATTCTTCTCATAAGAGCATACCCGAAGAAAGTAATCAGAATATGTACAAGTATTTTACATATAAAATGGTGATTTTGACTCAGTTAGTGTACAGAAGAAGAAATATACAACAATGGGGTATTAGTAAAATAAATCATTTCACATATTTATGATGAAGTATTACACCACGAAAATCCTACTTTCCGGGATGTTCATAAAGGTACAGAAAAGGTAAGTGATAAAGAGTGAATGGGACATATATACAGTGTGATTCTGTTTTTAATAGAAAACTGGAAATGCAATGCATAGAAAAGAAATGGAAAGAAAAACGCTCACAAAGGACATCTCTGGGTGCTAGGACTATGTGTAACTTTTATTACTTTTTATTTTCAACATATATCTTCATTGGAATAATAAAATACATGCTTTTTGAAAGAATTTAAGCATAAATTTAGCATATCTTTTCATTGCTTGAGAGAACTAATGACGTCAGTGGCATTATTCATGAAGTAAAAAAAACACTTCATTTAAATTACAGGCTTTTTGCAGCAACTATGAGAAACCAGCTACAGGTGGAAAACCCTGTCCCAAGAGTCACAAACCGGTGTGTGGTTCGGACGGGCAAACTTACCGCAATGGCTGTGAATTCTGCAAAGCAGCTACGTAAGCATGTGGAAGCAGCTACGAGAAATGCACACTTAGTTTGAGCCAGTGGAGTATGGGCTGGGAAAGTACTGATTAAGCCTTTACTGTTCTAAGTATTGTACAGACAGCTCTTAATTAGAATAAGACAATTGTAATTATCCCCAAAGAGACCTAGAAAGCCTAAGTACCCTTTCTCAGTTCATCCAGCCTGGGCTTAACCCATTTCCACTATGTTTCATTCTAAGCACCATCTTTTTTCTTTCAGGAAAAAAAATGGAAAGCTTGGTTTCAAACACAATGGGAAATGTTGATTCCTCTGACACTGCAAGGCTAGAGGTGCGCTCTGTTTATCGTTTGCATCAGAAGATTTGGTCCCTGTTACTCAATATCTTTTGCAGGTTATTTCCCACCTGTCATCATGCATAAAAGACCACAGCTTCAATAAAGTTATCTTGGCAGACTTGGGACATCGGTGTTCTTTTTAGGTCATAGCAGGGCCACCTGTTCGATTTAGTTAGACCACCTGAGTCTGAAATGATCTCAGTTGAAAACAAATACAGGGCTAAAGTATTACTACACTTTTCAAACCCAGAATTCACCCATCAGAGTTTTGAGTCTCAGTTCTTTAGATTTATGCAGATGAACTCAAGGTTAACAGAGCTCAGTCCAGGAAAATATATATTATCTGACCCAAATTAGCATTCTTTTGTAGATAGTATAGTGGGGGAAGTATTTTGCCCTAAGAGACGCAGTGAGTGTGTTTTGAGCTTCTCAGCTTGTATGTGGAGACACATGAGACAGACTGTGTGTCCCTTCAGTCATCAAAGCAGCTGATTAGGTTCGAACAGCTGAAGCCTGTAGGATTGTTGTCTCTGGCTTTATCAGTCTACTCCAGTACTACATAAAATAGCATAAGCTTCTACATGTGGTGAATTGTGAAAAACCTTGAAAGTGTAGGTTTATTGGCATGTTGTAGGTGCTTAGAAATCTAAAGATGGACAGACAAGCTTGGCATCTTCAGAGTGTTCATAGACCACTTGGAGAGGCAAATGTATCCCAACTAACTAAAATGTAGTTTGATATGCTCCTGTTTTTTTAGAAAATCCCAATGAATGAATTATTCCATTTATTTATTGCACAAATAATTTTTCAATGTCTGTGAGTTGCCAGCTACATTCCAAGAATGGGGTCTCTACTTTAAAGCCTCATGCTTTAAGATTTAAGTGGGTGCACAAAAAATATTTTAAAAATATATTTTCAATTTACATAAAAACTTGGAGGGAAAAACCCTCTTTATCAGCATTAAGGTGAATCATCACACTATACCTGTACCAGGCATATTAATGGGGCAATTCATGTACAAAGATAGCTTTAAAAAAACATGAGTTTCTTGTGATAGAAATATTTTTGAAGTACAAGCAGGAAGGATTTTCCAACAATGAGTCTTCTTCTCAGAGTCATGTTGCATACAAACTGAAGATTGCCTCTTGTATTGAATTGTATAATGAGAAATCAAACAAGTGAATGGTTGACAAACATTGACATTCAAATAAAGATGTTGCTGCTATTTATATTGAATGTGAAAGAAAGAAAGCAAAGAAAGAGAGAAGGAGGAGGAAGGAAGGAAAGAAGGAAGGAACAAAGGAAGGAAATGGGGGAAAGCAGAAGAAAAAATGCAGAAACATTGTGAGAAATGGTATCTTTGAGGTTGTTTCCAAAATCTCAAATGGAGTATGTGGAAAAACTAAGATCAGCACTCAGACGGAGAACGCCAGTGTCACCTACTCTTCAGCATACTGCTGCTAAAGCGGGGGTCTCCGACAAACGGCAGACAAACTGCATGTGACTTCGGGATTTTCTTAGCCCCCACACAGTCACTCTTTTCATAGATGCCAATATTTGAAAATTGAAGAAGTGCACATAAAAAACTGGACTTCTAGAAACTCTGGGAAAGTGAGAGGATCTGCCGACGCGGTGCCCATGCTCCTTAGTAACAACAATGGTTAACTCCCGATTCCTTCGGATGAGTCATTCTCATCAGCTCCTGGCTCCTGATGGCCTATGAGCTCCGTATCTCACGTGAAGGCACAACAGTTTCGAGCACCTCATCAAATACTCTTGGTTTTGGAAAATTCCCAACCTAAAGAAGGAGCCCATTCCATTAATAGAGAACAATTTCTTTTGTTTTTTTTGTTTTTGTTTTTATTTTATTATTTTGATTTTATTATTATGTTAGAGAGAGAGCGCGCGCACGAGGAGGAGCAGAGATAGAGGGACAAGCAGACTCCCTGTTGACCACAAAGCCCAACATGGGGCTCCATCTCACGAACCTGAGATCATGACCTGAGCCAAAATCAGGAGTCAGGTGCTTAACCGACTGCACTACCCCAGCCCCTCAGAACAATTTCTTTATAGCAAGTTAGTTTTTGCCTCTTTATTTCTTCCACCAAGTGGTAATACTTATTTCTGCTTTGAAACCACACACAAAAAAATGGCTTCCTGACCAGCTTTTTACAACCCACTCACATGGGCACACACACGCACACATACACAAGCACGCACATGTACAGGCACACACACAGGCACACACAATGCACACACACAACTTGTACTTCCCTTTTCACATTCTCTTCCTTCAAATAACTCCCAGTCTTACCTTTTTTCAACAAAATATCATCAGCTGCCTCGGCAAGCTTTATTTAAAATCCCTTGCTACAAGAGTGTCAGCACACACTAGTGATCAAAGTGCAAATCTAAATTTTTTAAAAAGATTATGGCTAGCTTTCATGGAGTGTTAGAGTGTTTTCTATGTGTCAGACATTGTCTAAGGGCTTTATATGTATTATCTCATTAAATATTCACAACCACCCAATGAGATAGGCGTTATAACATTTATCTTACATAAAAGGGATCTGAAGCACAGAAACATGTGACCAGTCACCAAGTTAATAAGAGACAGAGACAGAACTCAAACTCAGGCAAACTGTCCCTTAATGTAGGAATTGTATAAATATTCTTTCCATGGACTTATTAACAAGTTAGTGTCTAAAGTGTTCTGAGGTACCAGTAAAAAGCAAAGGCAATAAATAGACCTGACTTTTAACTGTGATTACTAAACCTGCAATGTTAATTACAAAATATTCAAGGACTCCCCAAGATACTCGCAGTGTCACTCTACACCATGGCGGGTGGCACCTCACCAAGAGGAAGGGCTGGTTGTATTGTTTGTGTTTAAATACAGGCAGAAGATATTTTATAGCAATTAAGAGATAAAATTGAGAATATGGACTCTCACAAAAGTCCATGACAATCTCTGTTTTTTCACTGGAGAAATGAAGACAACATCTATAAAATAGGTTGTTTTAAGAGTTTGAATGAGATAATTCATGTGAAGTTCTTGGCACGAAGTCCAGTCCTGGATGTTTAATAAATATTTGTTATTTTTAAGATAAGGTATACAAGTTGGAAGTCAAATATTTTGAAAAGACCAGTGAATCAGTATACTAGTGTGACAGAGATGATACGTGAACAAACAAACGACGCCCCTGGGCAATCTGTTTTCTCTCCTGTGGGAAATGATGAGGTCCCACACAGCCTGGGCTTACGATTTCAAGATCTCTGAGCCTTTTAATAAAAGGGTCTAGAAAGCAGCCTCAAGTAAGTTATGGCATCAGATGTCGCAGGCTGTCTGTATCTGATCTGGCCACAGACAATAAAGGGCCACATATGCTCATAATACATATACATCTAAACATGGCCAGTTATATCTATGGTTATTATTTAATAAACAAATACATGAAAGAGTCATGGTTCTAATCTCAAATACTCCCATGGGTATAATAACAAAAGCTGACGCTAATGGAACATTTTAGCGTGTGTGTCAGATATATGCATCATCTCAATAAATAATGATGAAATTAAATATATCTGAATTTCAGTTTGTATCAAAACCATTTGTGCTGAGTGAAAAAATTGACACCCAAAGCAGAGAAGTTACCCGAGATTCTATCTCAAGCATCTGCTACCCTGCAGGACTCTGTGTTCTGAAACTAATGCTTCTACGTGGGTGAAGATTGGGTGAAACGATCAATTAATAAGTCAACTGAGAAATGGCAAAAGGGCCTTCAGTTAAACAGTGATTACCTAGTGCTTGACCTTTGGACTCTTTCTTAATATTGTGAAGTATTTAATGAGACTTGGTAATGGACTGGCAAGCCTCCGACAGTTTTGGCAACATGACTCTGAATTCGAGAGACATTATGTCTTTCATGCCATATGAATTGTATTTCAAAAACCAGACCAAATATTCAATTTTTCTGCTGGATTCAGTTCAACCTATTTGAGTCTATGTCTGACTATCCTAATGAACACTATGTAGCTGATACCTTCTGTCTTGTACTGTGCTCAATCTTTACACACAGGGGTTCAAAGAACAAAACCTGCCATGTGCTATTCCCCCCGCCCCTCGCCCCAAGGAAGAACTGAAAGGAAACACAGTGGCTAAAGTATTCCATGGAAGAGAGCTAATAAGGAGCTTAAAGCTTCCTTCCCTTCAGCTGCATGACAAATGGCTTGGTAAGTCTAAATCGGGTAACTGGACGCGGGATGCTAGAAGACAGCTCACAATCGGAAACCAAGATCGCTCAACTGCAGGTGTGAACTTCCTCCTTCCAAAACACAACAAAATACTTAACAAAATTTGACTCTTTCAGTAGGGTGTTATTATCATGATTTTTGAAATAAGAGGAAAGGGAGATAGGAAAAGAGGCAGATGGAGAGACAAAAAGATATTAACTTGCATAAGATTACACAGCTAAAATGAGGTGTGACAGACACCTCAGGTCATCTGACTCTAATGCCCTTGTTATTGCCACCCCAATACAAAGAGCACTACAAAAGTAGCCTTGACATAGAATCCCACTCCAAGATATGTAGGACACCCCTTCCCCTTCACTAGTACGTGGTCATGCCCAACATTTTGTGAGCTACTCCAAGATCAAAATTCAGTCTGACTCCCAGCTGTAAAGGAAGATGACAATGGGAGACAATTCTAAAGGTGGGAGGATTCCCATCATTAAGGAAGAAATTAAATGTTCCATTTAAGAAAATTAGAGGATTAAAAGCAATTATTCAAAACACCCTTAGGCATGGCTTGGAAAACAGCTATATAGAGAAAGCACTCCCTTACTCAGTGCGACCAGCAATACCCTCTACTGATTCATGAGACAGTCTCCAAGACGTTGGAGCAGAGGCTTCGTGAGACTTCATCTTCTCACTGCAGTATTCTCACATGCAAAGCACTCCATGATGTTTGCTATTTCTATATGCTCTTCCTAAATGTGATAACACTGCAGCTAGGAGAAAAGCATGGGTAGGCCAGCCGATGGCACAAAGTATGTGCAAAGCAATTGTTTAGGCAAAATGCAAATGCAGCTCTTTGGGAATTCACTGGATTGAGGTCTCTATGTGAGTATCTGGATTTGAAAATAACTTGCATCAGATTTACTCGTTTTGATCAATATACGGTAGAGCAACTATAGCAAAATATTGATTGAAGTATGGGTTTTCACCACATAATTCTTTCAACTTGTCTGTATTTTAGAACTTTTCATAATGAAATTTTGGTTAAAATTATCTGGTCTTTAAATATGTATATATTAATAATACAGGGTATATTATATGGGAGATATATATATATATATATATATATACACATAATCAGGCCTTCTGGTTCACTGAGCCTGTTCTGACATTTATATGGAACCCAGTACAGAGAATAATTGTGGAGAGGGCAAAACAAATTGCCTTTTTACTAGAGAAAAATTTTAAACTTGTCCCTTTTGATGCCCTAAAATTGCTGGCTTGGTTAAAAGAAATCACTCATCATTTTCAAAATTGCCCTTCTAAAGAAGCTGAAATGAAAACCAAACACAATCCAGAACCACTAAATGTGAGGACTTTTTAGAATTAGAAGGAATTGTAAGAATCACCTACTTTACCTCCCTGATCAAAGCTGAAATTTTCTTTAGAATTCAAAAATGCTTAATCTGCACTTCCTCATATTGGAATGAGTTCTGCCATCTGGAACTACACAGATCACATAGTATCTTCCGCTTCCAGGCTAATGCCCTTCACATGATGAATCCAATGGCAACATCACTCCTAAGTCTATCTTTACTCAAGCTTATATTTTCTACTACGATCAACCAACCTTCTGCTATGTGTTTTCTAGACCCCACTTTATCAAGGTCAGTCTTCTTTAGACAGGCCTCAATTAATTCAAATTTCTCTTATATAGGGCAGCCAACCTTGAACACAATATTCCACTGTTTTATAATATTGACTTTAGAGCTGACTAAAAATCCCAAGGTGATTTTCGCACGAGCTTCTGTTTGGCATAATAGCTTGAGGCAAGAAGGTCAATGGTGTAATGTTATTCTCAAACATAAGGTCTCTTGTTTTTTGTTACCTCATAAAAATACATTATACATCATCATTCCCCACTGGGCGCATTCATCACTTATTAATGACCAATGCCTGATGCATTTTTACTGGCTTTTCAAATGTAATTTGAGGTAAATAATTGGCACATAATTTATTTGTGGGAAAATGTCATGGGAACGTCTGTTGTGGACATAAAAACTCACAAGGTCAGTAACAGTACTGACTGAGGATCAGTCATCTTTTAACAATTAAAAAAAAATTGAACACTGAATTTACCACTTTCCCAGATGGATTTCATCATTTTTATTCCTTTCTGTAAGATAGGTATCTGACAGAAGCATATTACATTTTGGATATTTATGGGAGTTGGGGTGTAAAGCTAATTTTAAAAATGGCAAATCCACTCAAGAAACAACACCTTCCAGTTTGTGAAAGTCACTCTATAATTTTTTTAAACAAAGTGACGGTGTTTAGCAATTAGGGTGGAGGATTTTTCAAATATATAACTTGGTGGTGATCAGGATGGTTTATTCAGAAAGCATCTACTGAAGAGTTCCCCTTCCTACATCCAACAACCGGGTCTGAAACAACTGACTGTAACATGAAGGCTTCCATTTTCCTTCCCTTCATGTGTGTGGCCATGTTTTCAGGTAAGAAAAGTTACGTTCAATGACTTTCCTTCCAACTCTCAAGGAATGAGAAATGTTGAGTGACTTAGTAATACTTTGACAGAAAGTGTTAAATGACAAATGTCCATCAGACAGAGAAAAGGAAGGGGGTCGTTTCAGGCAGCATAAATACAGACCGAAGGCATAAAAGTAAGGACAAGGTGAGATAACAGTGAATAGTCTGGAGCAGCTGAAGAGAAGCAGAGGCAGGGGAATGGGAAAAGCAACACATTACACTGGAAAGAAAATGAAATCTAAAAGGATTATGAGAGTTTGTGAATATTTTCAAGCTCATGTTCCATAAAAAATATAGTTTTGCGTGATGATCTAGGGCTATGTGGTCACAGAGCAATAGGTTCAAACCGTGGCTTTTCAATTTTCTATTTATGTCATTGGAGGCAACTCACTTAATTTTTTAGCCCCAGTTTTCTCATTTGTAAAATGAACATAACTATGCATTCCGAGAGGCTGTCGTAAGAGTCATGGATGCACCCACATTAGCTACCATTACCTGAGTTCTCCAGTGCCTGTCACTCATCTTGCCTCTCTCCGTTCCTTACCCCAATCCTGTCAGGTGGGTTGTTTTCAACGATGAAATTTCCAGCTAGGGCTATAAGTTTCTCTAGATGATAAATGACACAGACATTCTATATTTTTATAATATATATGTTGGAGAAAATAGATTTATGATACATATATTTATTATGATTATATGTTTCAGAGAAAAAAATGCATACAGATAAAATCTCTTCCTAGAACACAGATGTTCCATAATGGCACGTACTGGATCTCTTTTGAACTTGAGTGCCTTGCTGGATGACATTTCGTAGGTACTGAGCAGGCATTTGTTGATGGAAGAAAGTACAGGAATGCCCGATGCAGTGGGTCTATGGATTTGGAGTGTGAAGAGAAAAGAGGAATCAGGAATGCCTGTTACAGTAGAAAGCAATGCCAAGAGGGTATTTAGTTTGTAAAATCAGAAGAGAAAAATACAAAACGAAAACTGAAGATAATTATTTTGCAAAAGTTTAACTTTAAAAAACCAATGGTTAAACCACATTCTGATATTTTAATTCTCTTTTTTACTCAAAAATTTCAGCCCTGTTTTTATTTTTATAAACTTGGCTATGTGAGCAATGCTATATTCACCGCATTTTCATTAAATCATTGTTTGTACTGGTAAAAGAGGTGAAATACAATAGCTACTCGTTGCTACAAGACCATTTAAATAAATTATGGTAAATTTAACAAATGAAATAGTATGTGGCCCTTCGGGAAAATAATAAAGGTGCTCTATAGGTACTGATATAGAGAAAGCTCACTGCACTGCCGAGGGAGACAATGAGGAGAGCGGTGTATGATGTGCTAGTAATTGTGTGGAAAGTATATCCCCTTATATCTGTAGATACATAGAACATCTCTGGAATAATTCAGAAAAACCTAGTAAATGTAATTGTGTCCAAGGAGGTTTGGACAGGAAAGGAAGAGAAAGTTATTTTAAAGTATTTACCCTTTTGTATCTTTGAAATTAAATGTAATTTGCTTGTATGACCTATTAAAAAAAACCCAAATATAATTAACAAAGAAAATAGATTAGCTGATCTAGTTTTTACCATTTCATCCACATCTTTATTCTAATTGATTTGTTCTCAAAGTTAGTGCCTCTTAAGGAACACTGTTTGGTTCCTATAACTCATGCATATACTCAACTCTCTGCTGAAAATAATTAATTTCTTATCATTTTTCTGGCTATCGCCTATCCTTCTTATGTGTCACCTCCTCCAGGAAGGAGAGATGATGCTGTACTATCTGCTAACTTGACTCTGGGTCTATTGTCTAATTTACTTCTCTTATTACAGCATTGATCATACAACTATGAATATCTGTTTGCTTGTTTGCACCTACTATTAGACTTTTCAGCTTCTTGGGGGCAGAATAACAATGTTTATTCATGGCTGTGTGTCTAGATCTTACTATACTTCTGGCATAGTAATGGATTCTTCAAATATACTTTTTGGTAAATCGAAAGGATGGCTAGATCCTACCCACAGACCCCACCCACACGACACCACAGTTAGTAGCCAGGTTACCGAGTGCCAAGCTCCTGAGCCCGGGTAAGACCTTAACCACCAGCAATATAGTATACCATAGCATGCTCAATGGATAAAAATTAATGAGGCATTTGATTTTAGTTAAATTTACCTGAAGGCGCAAGTGTGTATACTTGTGGAAATACAAAGCAAGCCAGTTGCAAACGCAAGTGAAACTCCAGGTAAAGACTAGAACCATCCACACTGAAGTGATTTCAGGTTATAGAAATTGAAAAAATTACCAAGGATGTCTGTGAAGAAAAACAATGCAAGCCTGAAGACAACTTTTGAGGAAACCCCAAATTGAGAAAGTGAGCAGAAAAGGATAGTCATTAAACAGAAAAGGTGAGGAAGCCAAAAAGGAACACTTGTCCCAAACCAAGAACAAGAAACATAAGACCCAAAAGAATTCCATTGCACTCAACAGCTAGAAAGTTGTTCCATTTGCTTAGGGATAGTTATCTAAACCCTGCTTATTTTGGAATAGAATTTGAATAAATCTTATATACATGTATATGTGTGTATATACATGATATATATACGTATATAATAATGGATAAACTTCCAAAACCAGTTTGAGAAACAGAGTAGATGAGTTATGAAACTTAGGTATTAAGAAATAGTCACAAAAAATAAAAAAGAAATAGTCACCTAATATCTACCATCTCCTTCAGTAGTTTGAGCACAAAAGAAGGAAACAAATAACCACCAGCGAGTAGGACTGATTGATTAATGCTATGGCCCTTATGGAAAATGGTGGACATAAAGCTGATGTTCTGAAGAGGAACGAAAACCACTGCCTTTGGAACAGGGCAGGGTCGGGGGGTGGGGAGGAAGAAAACACCTACAGAAAGCATATGTGGAGATGGAGAAGAGAATAAGGAAGGAAGGCTCATGCCTGGCAGGTTTTATGTCTGGAAAATTGATGACAACATCTTCTGTAGCATGAGGTTGAGAATACAGGAAAGTGTTCGGTGATGTAGAGAAAGTCTATAATAGTCATAACTCTAGTCTGTTTGATTAGTCTGGAAATCATTAAAAGAAATTTGTAGTATGAAGCGTGAATAATTCAGCTCAAGTAATTCAGACTCTGATTTAGAAATGGGGCAGGCTGGTTTCGCCCCATGACTTTTAGAAACTATGTAGTACAGTCAAGAAAAAAATGGAGGAACCAAAACATTAAGGTTATGAGAAGTTATGCAAAGCTTCTGTCTTGAGGTTTGATGAAAAACAAATCAAAGAAGCGTGCAATACATACTACATCTGGGGATGAATGCTGTTAATTTTAAATTCTCAAAGTTAAATAACTTTATTTTATTTTTGTGCTTATGGTATCATTCCAGAATCTTCAACCCAGATTTTGAAAACAAGTGTTTTTAAGCCACAAGAGGGTCCAGAACCTGCATTTATTCAAGAGAGAAAAAATGAAGCTAACCATCAAGGAGAACAACGGGAATCTAATCAGCAAGGAGGTAGCAACACACAAGGAAAACAAACAATATTTAGCCTGCAAGGACGACCAGGGTATTATAACCAGCCAGGGAAACCAGGGAATTTTAATCAGCAAGAAAGGCCAGGAGTTCTTAATCAGCCTGGGAGTCTGCAAGGGAATTCAGGAGACTCTGATCCAAAAGGGAATGCAGAAGCTTCTAATGAACAAGGAAAACCAGGATCTTCTAGCCAGCAAGGGTGCCCAGGGTCCTCCAGCCAGCAAGGGTGTCCAGGGTCATCTGGCCAGCAAGGGAAGCCAGGATCATCTGGCCAGCAAGGGGGGTCAGGGTCACCCAGCCAGCAAGGGAAGCCAGGGTCATCTGGCCAGCACGGAGGTTCAGGGTCATCTGGCCAGCAAGGGGGTTCAGGGTCATCTAGCCAGCACGGGGGTTCAGGGTCATCTGGCCAGCAAGGGGGGTCAGGGTCACCTAGCCAGCAGAGAAGACCAGGATGGTCTAGCCAACAAGGGAAATCATGGTCTTTTTACGATCAAGAAGAAAGAAAAAATGTAGGCAACCCTTTGAATGCCAATATAATGGAGCTTCAGGTTAGTGTTCATCTCTTTGTTTTTTTTCCCTTTCTTAACTTACCTCAGCCATTCTATTTTCCAAGACTTGAAATAGTTAAAAGAATATACTGTACTAATTACAGATATGAGTGAGGAATGATAAATGTGAGGTAAACAATGAAGTTCCCATTAAGATCGTGAGATTTGAGGAGTTGTTCTACAAAACTGTTTTGGATGTAGTAAGTTGAGTGCCCAGGATCATTGTTAAATGGAAATAGGAGGCTGGCAGTTGGGAGAGAGAGAGACTGGCAAGTGAAGGCAAAGCACAGCAGGACTCAGGGAACACAAGAGTCATGGACGTGCAGCTGTTTGCACTGATGTCTCCCAAACATCATCTATTCACTCATTTGACAAGCAGTTCAAGAGAACTTACTATATGCATGTCTTGTTCTAGAATCTGGGGACACAGACTCCTATTGAAGATCCTCACAATCTCTGCTTGACATTCTCTCTCTCTGCCCCCCGTCTCACTCTCGTGCATGCTCTTTCTCTCTCTCAAATAAATAAATAAATCTTTAAAAAAAAAATATGACCACATACGTTATTTGCCAGAATGACTTTTCCATAATTATTGTTTTCTCAGGCAGGGGAAGACTTGCTTACAAAGAATTAAAGTGGGGGCGGTCTGATATGTAATAAGAGCAGGGCTCTGGAGTCACATAATTCAGGGTTTGCAACCCAGCTTGGGTATTTAATCCATATCTTGTCTGGGGCTTGTCACTTAAATATACCGTATGCCTGAGATTATGCAATAGAGCAAAACTGACTCTTTTTTCAGTATTGTTATGTAGTTTAAAATAAAAGGATTAACAATGATTGGTTTGGTGCAATGCTTAATCAATAATTAGAAATAACTCTTTAATTACAATCTCAGAATTCAACTGAGTTCCCTTTATTTGCCTATTGCTCTTTCATATTACTGCAGACTGGCAAAACCAGCAGCAAGACCCCAGCTGGAAATACAAAATGTCCATCTATCTATAAGCCAGTCTGTGGTTCTGATGGAAAAACCTACGGGAACCGCTGTGTATTCAATGAAGCCAAAAGGTAAGATGACCCTTTGTGTCTTTGTATCAGGAAGTATTATTCTGATCCAAAGGGAGTAAAAGAACATTTTCCTCTGTGTCTCTGTAGTTTTCTCTCAATATGCTTTGGGTGTTTGTCCAAAGGAAACGTGAACGGTACTTAACCCTTAAACAGTAAATTCAGGCATTTTCTGAGAGAATGTGATACATTCAGCTTTTTAAGTAGGAATAAATTTATTATTGAATCATTCGTTTACCAAATATGTATTAAACTTTCACTATATACCAAGCATTGCTCGTGTGGAGGTAGAGGCGTGAGCAAAACACACAAAATTGCTTCCTGCTTCCATGGAGCTTTTCTTTTTGCAGTTGAAGACAGGAAGCAAAATGTATCAGAAGATAAATAGGACTGCGAATCCCATAGATTACTTAATCTTGACTATTAAAATGTATTTTAAATTTAAATAACAGTATTAGAGATTGGATTTGGTGAGCTAGGCAAACATTTAAGAGTTGCACGCTTGTCCGTCCACAAGAAAAACGATAATTATAAAGCAGCTTAAAATGAGAACACCTGGCTAAGAAAGAGTTACATGCCTCAGCTTTCAAAATTAATGAATGTTCAGCTATAAAGGTAGTAATGAGGTAAAAATTATACCTCTCTTGTTTTTGATATTGAAGTACGTATTAAAGGCTCAATAAATCGTTCCTGCAGAAATAAATAAATGTTAAAGGTAAGTGTGCCCTATAGCCATAAAAGTTTGAGTGGGAAGAAACACAAGACAACTGTTATCTCATTTTCTGCATCAGACACCTAGCCCAGGGTCTATGAAGGACCAGCACGAAGTCACAATTTCTCAAAGCACTCAGTGTGAAACAGGCGAGCCAAAGCTTAGACCTGCTCTTTCCCGTGTGATTTTTAAATAATCTCATTTTCTCTCTGTGTTGGTGCCGCAATTTCTTGATCCTTAATTTCTTTCATTAACTTGTTTTCAGGAAGAGTAATGGAAAACTAAATCTGAACCATGAAGGGAAATGCTAAGCACTGACAGCAACCAAATTACCTGGAACCTCAAAATCTACTTTCTTTTAAGCAGTGGACATCCTCGGGCATTCCACTGAGGTCAGCAAGAGTCTTACTGGTAGGATGGATCCTACATTATTTTCAAGTTTGTTCCACTATAAATAAAGTCAGCGCCAGAGTTGCTTTTGATTTCTGGGATCATTTATTTTCTAAACTTTCCCCAACTCGTGCATACAGAACATGGATTGGTTTATGCCTAACACAGGGATTAGGGTGAGAAAAATAGGTGAAAAATTTTTTTAAATAATCACAAGTTTTGAACTTTACATCAAAAACCAGGGATGTACTGTATGGTGAATAACATAATATAATAAAAATATTATTATGGAAAAATAAAAAATAAATAAATAAAACAACCACAAGTTTTACTTCTAGTTCAGTGTTTATGAACACTTCAAAAAATTAATGGCACTGATTTTCAAGGGATAGAGATAGAAATTTTAACCAGAGTCCCCTTAGGTAAGAAATGGTCCAGGATTAAGTAAATATATTTAGCTGCCTAGATTATATCCCCCTTGACTTATTTATGAATGGTACTGTCTTCCCTATGACATCACTACTCCCTGATTAAGTCTCTTGAGGATAGTCGAAATTACAGATATACTAGAAAAATCCCAAAGACTGGAAGAGACTTCAATGCGATCCATTGTTCTACATTATTCCTATCACCATTGTCCTGAAGAGTCACAGTCCCTAGACTGCCACCTGAAGATTACCTTGTACAGTATCAACTCTACCTCTTGGAACCAGCTAAAGCTTTGTATTTCTCAGGGCTGCTTAGTGAGAGCTACCTGGGAGGGAATGACAGTCCAGGCTGGGTAGGGTAGAGAGGCAAGCTGTTGTACAAGGCCTAAAGGCTTGGCACAGCTGATGAGAGGTGAATGAACCAGCTCCAGAAAATTTCCTTCCCAGTAAGAGGACATAGGAAGATAAGGTCAGAAAGACACAGGGGTAGGGAAGGGAAGGAGAATAGGAAAAGTCCTTCCGTACCATATGCAGAAGAAAGGGGACAAAAATTTTCAGGCAAGTAAATAATATGAACAAAGGCCTTGACCCATAAGGGCCATGGGTTATGTGATATGGTACATCTTTTCTGGGATCTGACAGTGCTTATAGAAGCACCAGAAAATTCAGGCCAGGGCCAGTTGTGTGACCAATTTTAATGATATTTAAATAATTTTTATTTCCTTCTAGAGGCCCTGGAAAAAACGAGAGCATTCTGAGCAGGAGTGAAATGAGTAAATTCCCACTAATAAATATGTTTAAATTAATTCTTACGTAACACTAGAAGCACCATACAGTGTTTCAAAAGAACAAACTGATTTACATAAAATGACATTAAAATAAGCTCAGCAGATATAAAGTAAATAAAGCTCATTGCAGAGCAGTTTATAAAATGTTTCTATTAAATACAAAGCTCTGGTTTGGAACAGTGGGAAATGGTTGGAATGAAGTCCCAGAGGCAATTCTATGTCCCTAGTTCTGTTACCCCCAACTGGAGCTGCAGATTTATCTTGGTTACTTCTAAAAATGCCCCCCCCACACAAATACCAATGCCCAGGGTCTAATGTAGAACAATTGAATCACCATCTCAGGGAAGGAACCCAGATATTATTATAAAGCTCCTCAGGTGATTCTCATATCTAGCAATGTTTTAAAATACTGAGATTCTGGCCATATTTAGTGATTACAGATTCTAGAATTCTTGTTTTCTTGCCCTAGTTTTTCGGAGCCTATCCAACTCCCTTGCTTGGACAGATTGTACATAGCTTATCTATCATAGGATCTATAACTAACTACACATTATTCCCCCCCCCCCCATTCACTTGTGCCTATCGGATCAAATGGTCCCCTACTCTGTGCCACATGAATAGCTTTGACGCTATGTGTAGAAGGCAAGTTCTCAGAATCTGGGTAGAATGAAAGGTACTCCAGTGCCTTACCTTTAGTATTTCTCTTATGTCTAGTTTCTTACACAGAGATCTTTAGAGGAGATTTCTCAACATAGTGCAGCTAGCTGAGGTGGCAAGAGCGACAAGACAAGCACAGTCGTCCTTTACCCTTTCTTCTTACTAGCGAGGCAATCTGTGGTAGGTTTTGGTGGCTTTTTATATAAGATGGCTTTCCTAATCAACAATAGCCAAACTATGGAAAGAGCCCAAATGTCCATCAACAGATGAACGGAGAAAGAAGTTGTGGTCTATGTACACAACAGAATATTACTCAGCCATCAAAAAGAATGAAATCTTGCCATTTGCAACAACGTGGATGGATCTACAGTGTATTAAGCTAAACGAAATCAGTCAGTCAGAAAAAGACAAATACATTATTATTTCATTCATATGTGGAATTTAAGAAATAAAACACATGGGGGCACCTGGGTGGCTCAGTCGTTAAGCATCTGCCTTCGGCTCAGGGCGTGATCCCGGCGTTCTGGGATCGAGCCCCACATCAGACTCCTCTGCTAGAAGCCTGCTTCTTCCTCTCCCACTCCCCCTGCCTGTGTTCCCTTTCTCTCTGGCTGTCTCTCTCTCTGTCAAATAAATAAATAAAATCTGGAAGGAAGGAAGGAAGGAAGGAAGGAAGGAAGGAAGGAAGGAAGGAAGGAAGGAAGGAAGGAAGAAGAAAGAAAGAAAGAAAGAAAGAAAGAAAGAAAGAAAGAAAGAAAGAAAGAAAGAAAGAAAGAAAGAAAGAAAGAAAATACATGAACGTAGGGAGGAAAAAAAAGAAAGGGAGACTCAACTATAGTGAACAAACTGAGTGTTGCTTGAAGGGAGGTGGGTAGGGGATGGGCTAAATGGGTGATGGGGTTAAGGAGGGCACTTGTGATGAGCACTGGGTGTTGTATGTAAGTGATGAATCAGCAAATTCTACTCCTTGATCTTTGCCCAAGACATCTTTCCCCCGCCTTAGGAAAGAGAGAGAGAGAAAGAGCAAGTGCTTGCACGGAGGGGCAGAGGGAGAAGGAGAGAGAATCCCAAGCAAGCTCCAAACTCAGAGCAGAGCCCAATATGGGGCTTGATCTCACAACCCTGATATTATGACCTGAGCCAAAATCAAGAGCCAGATGCTTAACCAAGTGAGCCTCCTAGGTGCCCCCTGAGAGAGCTTTCAAAGCCTGGTATGTAGCACCAAATCCCTTTGGTTTCTTCTGAGATGGGTGGTGAACTGGAGGAATTCAGTCTTTCATGAAATACTGGTAAACGTGAACTTCTCTTATTCTCTTTTCAACAGTATGAGGTTTAAAACACAAACACACACATTATTCAGTGACCCAGGGGAAGTTCAGGTATCAGTCTCAGTTGGTGTTTTACATGTTTAGCAAAATTCAGGCAACTTGCTGTTATTGCCCAAAATGGTGGGTTTCTTTGCCCACAATTTATGGGGCAGTGGCACTGGGCAGACTGCAAACTGTTCTTCTCGTTTTTTTCCTTCCTTTTCCCTTAATATCTCTATTATTTTAAAGATACAGTCTTCTTATCTTCCCTCTGAAGCAAGTTGAATAATATATTCATTTTTTTCTTCCTGAAACTTTCAACTCACACATGTAACGTCCCTTGTGCTGGAGAATTTTTTAAAAAAAGAAAACAAAAAGGCATGTGGCCAGCTGGGATTCGCAGGCCACCTCTCCTGCTCTTAATCTCTGCTGATGAGAACATACAAGAGGAGAAGACTGTTGGCGGGGGGCGGGGGGGGGGGAGGCATGCAGGGTTTCACAGTAATTTCAACTGTAGTCTCCTTTTTCCTCAAATGTCCTGCATCAGAAGAACGGACCTGCCACAGAAGACTCTGATGGTGCCTATGTCAATAATTCAAAAAGTTGCTCTAAGAATAATATTCACTTAACTAGAATAATGGAGGGCTTTCTTCACTCACCAGATTTTGTGTTCTTACATTAAACTGGAGTTGAATGGTGTTACTCTCAAAGTTTCCTGTCTGAGTGCTAGCTTTTCCCACTGCTGGTAAAAAGGCAAATTACATTAGGGTGGCAAAGGTAAGCCTAACCCTCAACTGTGAATGCAAACTGCCTTCATATTTTACCCCTTACATCTAAGACATAGGAACTGTTACTCCCTCCTTTAAAATAAAGAAGTTGTATGTTAGAATATCGAAACATTGTGTCAAGATCACTCAGTGGTATATGAGAATTGAAAGCAAATCTTTCAACTGTCAAACTCCAGAAATCAGATGGTGAAGGAGGTTAGTTAATTAGGGAGACAATGAGTGATTAAATCTTACCCTTCTTCAAAGCCTGCAGCGTCACCCACTTACTTAAGACATTGCCCCATAGTCTCAATCTCATTTCTGTGAGTCTTCTTTTTTTTTTCCAGGTTTATTGAGATGAAATTGACATACAACATTCTGCAAATTACGGCTGTACAATGTGATGCTTGGATGCACATATATATTGAGGAAGAATTAACACAGTGAGTTGGTCTCCCGTACCTACTATCCTTTAGGCTAGGTTCCAAAGCTGGCTACGCAGATACCCATCTGGGAGTTTTTCAAACATACCATTACCCAGGCTTCGTGTACAAACAGCTGATTCACAGTCTTGGTGGTGAGAGCAGACACGGACCAAAATTCTCCAGCTCATACCAATTCCTGGCTGGGAATTTGCACCATAGTTTTACAAGATGCTCCCAGTGGGAGAAACTGGCTCGAGGACGCAGGAGAACTCTGTGTCATTTCTTACAACTGTATCGAACCTATAATTATCTCAAACTAAAAAGTTGAAATTTGAACTTTAAGGAGAGTTTCAATCTA
Organism: Ursus americanus; assembly: GCF_024610735.1. Taxonomy (NCBI): domain Eukaryota; kingdom Metazoa; phylum Chordata; class Mammalia; order Carnivora; family Ursidae; genus Ursus; species Ursus americanus. The sequence continues at coordinate 46,402,870 of NC_142131.1, read as the reverse complement.
AAACAATCTTTGAATGAGTCTCTGTGCTCTAGTGTGGCAAATTGCTAAGGGTCTAGGCCTGTATCTAAGTACACTTCACAAAATGATCTTCTTGGCTGGCTTTGATTCTCTTGTCCTTTCCAACTCAATAGCTTGGAAAGCTTACATATATTTTCCCTATCTTAGGATCTATAGTTACTCGGATTACCCTTTCCCATCTCATCAGACGGGATTCTGTACTCATCAGATCAAATCGTCCCAAGCCTCCTGCTGAGAGAACAACCGGGACGTCTTTACCACACAGGGCACACGATACCCCCGCGTCTTATCAGTGGCGGATCATGTGTTTGGCACCATCCGGCTCCTCACCGCGAGGCCGGGAAAGGAGGCGGTTCTTCCGGTGGGCGTGGCTGAGAAAGACCGAGGAGCCGCACAGACGCAGTCAAGCCGGAGCTGAACGCCGCGCTCTCTCCGCAGCCTTCTCTGTCTCAGCTCAGTGAGGACGACACCACAAAGGTAGCCCTGGCGCGGAGCATCGCTCTTAGGCCTGCCCCGGGTCACTCCTTCCGGAAATAACCGTTTCTATGCTCTGTGGAAAAACCGGGACTCCAAGGTGCCTCTTTCCTTCAAGGCCTCGAGGCTCCTTGCGGGCTGTGGCAAGCCTGGCCTCACGCGCCGCTCCTTCTTCAGTGTGCTGAGAGGATTTAATCCTGGGATTGCTCTCACATCTCTGGGACGCCTTTGGTTCACATCTGTGTCCTGTTGAATCTGAGAGCCGGGGGGAAAAATGAGAATACATGGTCTACCTTAATTAGCCATCTAGGAATTAATTAATTAACTAATTCGGACTCTAGGGGCTTGGACTTTGCCAGTCTAAAACCCTCGTCTGGAAATAGGAAATTTGTCCATGTGCCATCTGTTAGAAACATGCCGAAATTTCTTTCCACAGACTTGAAAAAATGTCTCTCCTCTCATCACGGATCAAAGCTATTTTCATCATTGTCTTGGTGTTTCCTCTTTATTCTGGTAAGTTTTCCAGTTCGAGGTGAAATATTTCCAGTCCAAAGAGAAATATATCTTAGAACATGCAGGAAGCCACTGGGGTAATCCAGGAGGGAGGAGCTCCTTTGCAGCCTCTAAACTGATAAAGTGATAAGAGGCATAGTACAAGTGTCTTTTCAGCCTTTTTTTTTTTTAAGCTTTTATTTATTTATTTGACAGCGATAGAGACAGCCAGCGAGAGAGGGAACACAAGCAGGGGGAGTGGGAGAGGAAGAAGCAGGCTCATAGCGGAGGAGCCTGATGTGGGGCTCGATCCCATAACGCCGGGATCACGCCCTGAGCCGAAGGCAGACGCTTAACCGCTGTGCCACCCAGGCGCCCCTCAGCTTTCTTTTTTTAAGATTTATTTATTTATTTTGAGAGAGAGAGACAGAGCATGCCTGAGCTGGGGGGAGGGGCAGAGGGGAAAGGAGAGAGACTCTTAAGCAGACTCCCAGCTGAACGGGGAGACCGACACGGGGCTCAATCCCAGGACCCTAAGATCATGGCCTGAGCCGAAATCAAGAGTCAGCTGCTTAACTGACTGAGCCACCCAGGCGCCCCACAGTTGTCTTTTTAAAATTGCATCAGTGGATTGCTTTTTCTCACTTCCTTTTTCAACGAGTGGAGACAGAATAGTGGGTTAGAATGGGCAGCAGAACTTGGCTCTTTGTCCATCTGTGACTAAAAACATGACCTAAATCCTTTTTTTTGTTTTTCCTTTTTGGAGGTCAAGTCCATTGTTGTTAAATACAAACCGTGAGGAGGAACGATCTCTTCTGGTTCTGCTGTTGGTTAATATTCTGGCTTCTTGATCACCCACTGAGGTCCCGAAGACAGGCCTTTGTTTAAGGAGAGACACATTGACTCCTCTGGTGAAGGTTATCTTTCTTAGAGCTGAAGGCCGACCATGAATTTCAGAATAAGGCATCTGTGTTGTACTGGGTAGATGCACACATTTAGACCAGGGTACTGATTCTTTAAGTACTAACTGATTTCTTCATATGTAAGTGACATGCTCTACAGCATGGTCTTCTCAGTTTTGGATGTCTCAGCTACAAAAAAAGGAGAAAAAAATGCTATATCCAAAGTAGGATGTTAGGGATTATTAAAAATTATACATCAAATTATTTTTCACGGAGTGAGAGTAATTGGGATTTTGAAAATCCTAATTATTAAAAATATTTCCAAATTTGATAGCACTCAGTGAATTTTTCATTTTGCTAATGACACAAAGGCTCACCTCATTACTTGCAGGGTGTTGAGGAGCAATTCCCATAGGGTTCTGCTATTAAGAGATGGGTTCTGTTCACCAGAAAGACCATTCTTCCTACTCCTCCCCAACCCGCTCCTCTTTGTCTCTCTTCTTCTCCCTCATCCCCCCACCTCCTCCTTCTTCTCCTTCTTCCTTCTTTTCTCTCCTCCTTCTTCTCCTCCTCTTCCTCTTCTTCTTCACTTTTAATGATTTCATCTGTTTGTTGGTTGCAGAAACATCTTTCGCACCTCTGACTGAAGTCGGACCTGTGGTAAGTCAATAATGGTGAAGTTGTAAAAAATAAAATACTTGGTTTATTTTATTGTAAATTTTAGCAACAAAATCCGTCAAACAAATGTCCAACAGAGATATCTTTCAAAAATTAAAACAAAACAGTGTTATTTTTACACTAAAGTCAAGAAATAGAAACATAGCAGCCACATAAAACCGTTTGCTATTATCTAGAAAATATAAAAATATACATATCCCATTACACAAAAATGCAGTTAAAGGGCACAAATATGTCATTCGAGCATCTGAGAGAGGTCAAATGGTGTTTACAGTAGAAGTGTTCATTTTAGCAAAACAAAAGGAAAAATGAACCAACCAAAATATACACTTTAAGGGTGGATCAAATATGATAATTTCCATATATACACAGAGAGGTGAAAATTAAAGTACATATTTAAGTATCTGAATAAACAGAGTCACAGAGGAATTTCAGAAGCAGATGATAAAAGCATGCACACATATTGTTTATGGAAATTACCAACACTGTCAACACTAAACAAATTGCATTTTTATCTGTATGTTTTACACAGACACACACACATACATAGTGAAATTATCAAGAAAGGTAAGGGAATGATAAATAGAAAAACTTCAGCTTCCAGAGTTTGGAAGAGAAAGATGTGAAGGTAAGTGAGGATGGTGGTCACTAAATTAGAAGAACACAGTCAGCCAGTTCTGTGATCTTCTGAGAAAGTAATAGCAGGTTTGTAAAGACATTTTAATAATATCTTATTTTCTAAGGGGCATATGTGTTCTGTTTTCTAGATGTGAGTGTTATAGATGTTACCGTTTAAAACTACATATAGACTATATTTTTCCAGTTTTGACGCATAGCATTTCATATGAAGATTAGAGAAAATTCTAGAGTTTCATTTCCTGATGAATTTTGTTGTATCTCTCTGTTGAGATGCCGAACTGTGCACGATTTTCACCTGGGCGAGGTGATTGCACCAGAGAATGGGATCCAGTCTGTGCAAGTGATGGTGTAACGTATGGCAACACATGTATTTTCTGCAGGGAAAAGGGGTAAGCACACAATAGTCAATTTTTGCTCTTCAAAAGTATGAAGAAACCATCACAAAGTGATGGCAAAATCCGTGTTGCTGATAACCTGGGCACAACATCTATAGACGGTAACTGTAAGATGTCTGTAAAAAATTAGGGGCCACACTTGTACCTTTTCCCAAAGTTCCTGTTTCTGAAAGTCATTTTGTATTTGAGCTCTCACTATAATTTTGCTTGATACTGAGCAAAGGCAGAAATCAATTCATTGAACTGTATTGTGAATTACTAGGGGCAGACTAGCAACCAGTATGATGTAATGCCTGAGCCCTGGTGCAGAATGATAGATCTCTGTGGTGGCCATGATCCTGAACCCTGCAGACCTCTCCTTACAGAGGGCATACTCATGCATGAACCTGAACTGATGTTTGCAATTTGAAATCCATCATAATGGGCCCATTCGTGCTAGAAAGGAATTCCTCTAATGGTCCTTGTCTCATAGCCTCCGTGACAGTCTCCAGATAGCCTCCATGGACAGCAGGGCATTCTCAAGCATTCTGACCAAATCTCTCCTCCCGTCCCCTTCACTCTGAGGAGTTTGCCGTCTAGCACTCTGGCCAGCCTTCCCACCTCCCTCCTCATTTTCTCTCACAGGTGTTTCCTTTCACAAATCTTTGCACATTCAATCCCCCCAATTGGCGTCTGTTTCCAGAGAACCATTAAGACCATCTCCAGTATCTCTTCTCTCAGATTGGGGTGCATCCCAAGACTGAGTCAGAACTCAGCACGTAGGAAGAGTCAAGTAGCCTGATAGGGGACAAGTACGGGCACGAGGACATGAGCCACACCCTAAGAGCAAGCTGAGCCCAAATGCTTCCAAAGTGGAGGACAGCCTCCCCACGATGTGCCACGTTCAGATCCTCCCTGTTGATATCGTCATGTTTCACATCCAAACTACATTCTCCATGCTGATTATGTATATTACTGCACCATAGAAATGGATCCAATTTGTTGCGCCAATAGTCAAATTTATAGCAGTGAATTTACTGTCTACAGTGAGATGACACAGGGAGTTTAAAAGATCACTTTTTTAAATAAAATTTTTATTTTAGAATAAATTTTGACTTCCAGAAAAAGTAAAGACATAGTACTGATTTTCCATGTCTTTTATCCAGCTTCTGCTAAGGTTACCACCTTATAGAACCCTGGTACATGTCTCAAATCTAAGAAATTAACATTGGTATATCACTATTAACTAACCTATAGAATTCATTTGATTTCACCAGTTTTTCCATTAACATCTTTCTTAACTTTTTTTTAGTATAGAACACTTTATTGCTTCCCGACAACTCTTTAATTTCCTTTTTTTTCTCTCTCTTTCTCCTGCTTTCTCTACAGGAATAACGTATATTTTTCACGTTTTGGTACTTGTTGAATATTGATTAAACTGCCCTTCAATGAATGTGTCATCACATTTTGTGGTACAGTCCACAGATGATTAGAATATTCTCAATCAGAGCCTGAAATTTATAGATGACCAGGTGCATCCTATGAACAGAAGATAAAATATAGAGCATTTAAAATTTTTTCCAACTCTGAGATTCTATGATTTCAGGACTTTTAATTCTTTATGTTCAATTATTCAATGATAATTTGAAACACTAATGTCTCGATTACATGTTTGATAACATGAAAAGTAATGTGATTTAAAATAATAAATATTTCATTCATTAAAATGTTAAATTGTTGTCATCTTTATTAAAATACCCTTTATTCTTTTTTTTTTAAAGATTTTATTTATTTATTTATTTGACAGAGCAAGAGACAGCCAGCGAGAGAGGGAACACAAGCAGGGGGAGTGGGAGAGGAAGAAGCAGGCTCCCAGTGGAGGAGCCTGATGTGGGGCTTGATCCCAGGACTCTGGGATCACGCCCTGAGCCAAAGGCAGACACTTAACAACTGAGCCACCCAGGTGCCTCTAAAATGCCCTTTCTTTAACTGGGTAGTGAGTAACGAGATATGCATACTTTGGGCAAGTATAATCAAAGCGATATATTCAGGGGCACCTGGGTGGCTCAGTTGGTTAAGCGTCTGCCTTTGGCTCAGGTCATGATCCTGGAGTCCCAGGATTGAGCCCCACATCGGGCTCCCTGCTCAGCAGGGAGTCTGCTTCTCCCTCTGCCCCTTACCCTGCTTGTGTTCTCTCTCTTGTTCTCTCTGTCTCTCTCTCAAATAAATAAATAAAATCTTTAAAAAAAAAAGATTTAAAAAAAAGAAAGACAAACTAAATTCAAAGTGTTATAGTCAGAGGTGAACAAGTAATATGTTACTGGGGTGTTTAACAAAAGTACAGTTGGGTCTGTTCCATCCTAAACAAATTTTCCAAGAAAGGGGGTGTGGAAAATTGAATTCTAGAAGCACCCAAGGCTAATGTGATGATCATGAAAGCTAGGCAGTAAGAACTTAATGAAGTAGTTTATTAGTAAAAGCTTAAATTTTATAATGGAATGAACTAAAGAATGTATTCAAAGATACTGTAAGATTTCAAAGGCTTGGGAAATATTATATTATTTACTTTCTTACAAATAAGTCAAGAGGTAAATGATGTAATGCCGGGTGACACTAGGGTGGTGAAAGTCTGATGCTTTTCCATTTCTTTCCGTCTCCCAACTAACAAGAAGCAGCTTTTAGCTGAGTGGCCAAATGCTCATTTAAAGCTCAATTTTAACGACAGGAATGTAGATTGACTACTGGAAGGTAAGTATCAACCTGCCACATATAGTACATCAAGCATGCTCATTTTGGGTTAAAAAAATTTTTTTCCCATCTTTATGAAATTGTGGGATCTACGTAGGGGCTATTTCTTTGTGTAAAATCTCCAGTACTAATTCTTAATGAAAATATCCATTGGAGTATACATTTTTTTGAGTCATGCTGTAAAAAAACATTCAGCCAGTGTCATGACCTTTTTCCTTACAGAAATTTTATATGAAAAAAATGTTTTCAAAAAGCAGATAAAAATCAAAATAAGATATCACCTCACACCCATTCAGACGGCTACTATCAAAGAAGCAGAAGGTAACAAGTCTTGGCAAAGTTGTGCTCTGTTGGTGGACTTTAAAATGGTACAGCCAGTGTAGAAAACACTTTAGCGATTCCTCAAAAAGTTAAGAATAGAATTATCATATGATCCAGCAATTCCACTTCTAGGTATACACATAAAAGAATGGAAAGAAGGGGGCGCCTGGGTGGCTCAGTCGTTAAGCATCTGCCTTCGGCTCAGGGCGTGATCCCAGAGTCCTGGGATCGAGCCCCGCATCAGGCTCCCTGCTCTGCTGGGAGCCTGCTTCTTCCTCTTCCACTGCCCCTGCTTGTGTTCCCTCTCTCCCTGGCTCTCTCTCTCTCTGTCAAATAAATAAAATCTTTAAAAAAAAAAAAAGAAAGAAGAATGGAAAGAAAGGACTCAAACAGATACTTGCTTACCCATGTTCACAGCAGCATCATTCACAGTAGCCGAAAGGTAGAAGCAACTCAAGGGACCATAAATGAGTGAAATGGGAAGGAAAATGTATAAACGTATCAAGAGATATTCTTGAGGACGGAAAGTCTGTCAGCAGCTACAAAATGGATAATCACTGGAAACAGTATTCTAAGTGAAATAAGCCAGTCATGACAGAACAAATACTGTGCTATTCCACTTATATGAAGTACCTAGAGTAGTCAGATTCATAAAGACAGAAGGTAGAATGCCGGTTTCCAGAGGCTGGGAGAGGGAGGAACGGGGACTTATTGTTTCATGAGTATGGAGTTTCAGTTTGGAAAGACAGAAAAAGTTCTAGGGTTGCACAACAATGTGAATGTATTTGTCACCACTGAACTGTACGCTTAAAAATGGTTGTAACAGCCAACTTTATGTTGTATGTATTTTTCTTTACTGCATGAAATATCCTGCAACATTTTTTCGATTTTTAAAAACAAAGGAAAGAAATACTGTCACATGCAACAACATGGGATGAATTTTTTCTGAAAAATGTCCATTACGTTGCTCAACACCTGCCCTGCTGTGCATACTTAGTTTCTGGAAATTAGCACCTAGAGCCTGTGAGAAGGTTTTAGCGATAGCCATCCTGGGGACCCTAATGTGCTCCCCATCCTTACTCTAAGCTGCTACACACCCGAGGTCTTCCTCATGCCAGAAGAAAGGCAGTGTTAGATCCAAAGAACGGAATGCTTTTGCTTCCGTCCTTCCTCTAAGATACAGTTCACTTACTGTAATGTGTTTCTTGTGTTTGTGAAAGGAGTCCACTAAGAACCCAGGCCTTCCAATGTCCGGAAAGAGTCGGCAGCTTCGGTTTGCCAGGGGTGTCTGTGCTGACAGTTGGTTCGCCAGCCCTTTTCAGAATGGTTGTCGGAATCCTTTTTTTTTGGGGGGGGGGGAGGACCATCAAGGAAGACAGTCTTCAAGTTGGTCTTTTGACGGACTTCTCTCCTCAGCAGGGTCCCAAAGACTCCAGAACCAAAGGTGGCTTGGATCCCTAACTCTTTTTTTCAGTAGTACTAAGTGAGGCAAGATTTAGGCCTGATGCTGTCTTTCATATGCCTTATTCTTGAAGGTGTGGACCTGGGGGTGAGAGGAAACTCTTCTATTTGCACCCAGTAACCTCGTGCTCCAGCCAAACTGAGCAGTGTGCTATTCCCCAAGCACTTTCCCACCTCCCGCATTTGTGCAGGAGCCTTCCTTCAGCAGGAGCGCCCTTTTGCACTCTCTCTCCAATCCCCACAAGTCCAAATTCAACCCTTTCCTCCATGATTCTTTACCTAACACTCACAGTTGCAGGTAATGTCTTCCTCTTCCAGAACCCCATAGCAATGCCCAGTTTTTTGCATTTAGCATTTTCTACCTTGTATATTAGGTACTGACATTTCCATCTTACCTCCCGTTATAAACTCCTTCCAAACAAGGTCTCTGTCTGATTTCCTTTGGCACCCACTCCAGCCCCACAGAATGTTAGTTCAGGTCTTTCTCATCATGGGAAGTCAATAAATAACTCACAAATGAATGAATATACATGAAAAAAACAATGAATGAATGTGCAAAATCCTACAAGAGAAGCCCAGCAAGCCTGGAAAAAAGCTGTGCCAGCAACCATTCGCTTTCAAATGCTCCTGCTTCTGGCCCCGCCCCTGCCATCCCTGGGAGGATATGCCATCATCTTCAAACCCCTGACCCTCTTGAGCCTCTGAAGCAATAAGAAGGCCCATGGCCCCTCTCTGAACACATCCATCCCCGTGCCTTTCAATCACTTCAAACAGGAAAGTCCAGATTCCACCAGTGAAGGAGCCTGAATATGGATCACAACTTTTCCAGGTGTTTCCTGGAGCCCTATGGTTCCAGAAGCTGAAGGGAATATGAAGAGGAAACTGGGATGGCAAGGCCTTGGAATGCACCCCCCCACACACACACACACTTGACAGAGCCGCTTGAAATCAAAGGACTAAAGTTCTGTGTCTTCCTCAGAACAAACACTAGATGTTTCCATCACCTGGAGCCATCAGCGTTGCCCCTGCTTCCAAAGCTCTGTCGGGCTGCTGGCCCTCAGCCTAATTAGCCCAGGAGCCCCATCGCTCTGCAGGAAACTCCTCTACAGGCCAGGCTACTGGCCAGTTTCCCCAAAATGCAGAAAGTCAGGCTACTCAACAGCTCTCCAACCCCAGGCAGCTGCTCAGCCAGCCAACTCGAGCGATTCCTCCCTGTCCTGACCCCAAGATCCCCTCCACACTTCCTCAGAGATTCCCTCACTTTGACTAGGGCAAAGTCACCAAGAAAATGGTAGTCAGTGTCTATTTGCCCAAAAGTACATTTTGCAAGTTAGTCTTGCAAGGCATTCTCCTAGCCTCTGAGGCAGTACAAGTACTTCAAGTCTAACTATCCCCCTACCTAAGAGACAGAAATAGTAGCTGCAATCCCCAGGGACAGGGAAAGTCAGGGCCGGAATCCAGACTCTGCAGCTCTCCTCCCACCAAACTCAGCTAACGTGGATTAACCAGCTCTCTCATTTCAGGGAGTTTCAGACATCACTGTTGCATGGACAGGCACCCTTGCACAGACATCACCCTGGCACGGACTCCACTGTCATGTGTACTTCAGCTTTGCACATACCTCTCTACGGCACCGACATCACTGCTGCACAGTGGGTAAGAGAATGGGCTCTGGAGTCGTCCGGATTTGCATTCCAGGTGCTTAATTAACTAGCTTTGTCAATTTCCTTAACCTCCCTAATCATCAGTTTGCCCATGTGTAAAGTGGGTAGTTGAGAAAAGTGCAAGAGATCATCACAGTGGCAGGCTTCTTCTATACATATAGTAGCTTAATTTTTTTTTTAAGATTGATTTGAGAAAGAGAGAGAGCACCAGCAAGAGGGGCAGGGAGAGGGAAAGAGAATCTCAACCAGACTCCTCCCTAAGCCCAATGTGAGGCTCGATCTCACAACCCTGAGATCATGACCCTGAGCTCATGACCCTGAGATCACGACCTGAGCAGAAACCAAGAGTCTGACGCTTAACGGACTGAGCCATCCAGGCGCCTCCATATAGTAGCTCTTGTTAAAGAAGGTAAGTTCTTTCCTACAACTCAGCTATCTGATAACTGCTGTTCCGCCTTACTCTTAACAAATAGCGTGACACTGGAGATGTGTCTATTTCACATCTTAGTAAAACTACCTCGTTCATTATTTTCTCAGCCTAGCTGACATTTTTCATTTCAACTAAGGACATCTTAATGAAGCCTTTGCCTTCATACTTGGTCAGATTAGTGCACACACATGCACATGCTCACACTCTTTTCCTCCTACCAATGCCCCTCCACCCTAATGCCCAGGGCACCCTTTCCAGATGTCAATTAAGGAGAGAAAGAAGTCTCATCCTCCATTTACCCTCCAATACCTTGGGAGGGGTAATTAAATTTAATCTAATAAAGTGGTCTGGTAGACAAACAAAAACTATAACCCAAACTGTTTATGCCCACAGGAAGGAGCCCCACCCCCAGGAATTAGCTCTGTTCTCCCACAACATAAGATGTGGTTTTCAGCCTCTGAACATCTGCTCTAGTAAGGTGAGATGTGTCTTAACTCAAAACCAGCAGCTGTGCTTTCAAATGGTCCAGCGCACAACCACAAAACTGTCTGTCTTGCTCCCTATGAACGCTATAAAAAGTCGACTATACATACATATTTCTTCAAATTCACTGAGACCAAAAAAAAAATCAGCTATCTCACAGACTATCAATAAAATAACTCAAGAAAGCCCAAATAAAAACAATAAGCATTTAAAATATACTCAAATGAAGCTTAAAGATTTGTTTTTTACATTATAACTCATTGTGATTAGCCAAACCCTTTTGCAGTGCTCATATGTGCTAGTTGTTCACTGACCAGGTTCAACGATAGGTCTCCCTGCAAATGCTAAGAATATACCACCAGGTCACTCTTCTGCCAAGGTACAAGCAACACAGCACAGGGGAGCCATCGAGGACTCTAGTTTTGAATGTCTAAAAGTGTGGAGAATAACAGGTGAACGCATACTGTGGGAATGTGCCCATCACCCAGCCCCCTTCACCAGTTAGTTATCAAATTTTGCCAATTCAAGGACTTTTGCAAAATAGATTTATGTCTTACACCATCACCTGCAGTGTGTGTTTTCACAACAACGGCAACGACAACATGGCACTAGGCAGTCATGAGGCAGAGGAAGGACCGGATTGAGTCTCAGAGGTCTGGGAGGACGGCACTCTCTGTTCTGGCCAGGTGTAAACTGCAAAGTGTGTTGCCTTGAGCTGAAGTCACTAGTGTCCAGGTGCTGAGCGCAGCTGGGGAGAATGTCTTCTCAAGTTGTACCCTACCCCCCCACACACACTCCTGGGAAACCAGCCTGGGGCAGCTGCAGCCCATGCTAGCTACCTCCGACTCACTCGCAGGGGATCTTTTTTCTCCCATCGCCCCCCACTCTCCTCTCCCCCTCCCCGCCCTGATAAAGAGGAAATCAGCTTTCCCGTCAGGGCTGCATCAGCCAAGACTGTGATCTGGTGACGATTCCAGGTAGGTACAGGGGGCGCACTAACATTTGCTGAGTGCCCGCTATGGGGGGCGGGGGGGTGTCCCACTTTACGGCTGCGCTTCTCTGTCCTCACTAGGGTTTTATAACCACCCTGGAAGCCTGGGGAGAAATGCCTGTGATCACCCCATACCAAACAGTTCATAGAAGCATCCCTTTATAGCGGTCCTTTCGACAGCCCCCTACGCCAGGCACCGCTGTGCTCGGATATGATGTGCACGGTCAGTGGCGCGCACGGGATTTAGAGGCAGGGCTGTCTCGCTTCCCACTGGCCACAGCCCCAGACGCTAGTGTCTCCTGGCTCGATTTAGGCCGCTAGTTCCCTTCTGGCCCTGCCTCCCAGATCGAGCCCATAGTGGGTAATTTCTAAGTATCTTAAGTTGAAAGAATGAAGGAATATAGCAGCTTCTAGAAATTGAATTAGAGGGGCGCCTGGGTGGCTCAGTCATCAAGTGTCTGCCTTCGGCTCAGGGCATGATCCTGGAGTTCTGGGATCAAGCCCCAGGCTCTTCCGCTGGGAGCCTGCTTCTTTCTCTCCCACTCCTCCTGCTGTGTTCCCTCTCACTGGCTGTCTCTCTCTCTGTCAAATGAATAAATAAAATCTTTAAAAAAAAATTTGAATTAGAGAGGTAAATATATCCAAGTAGCTCAGATTAGTGAAATCATCCGACTGCAAATGTCATTCAGTCTAATGAAGAAAAGTGCAATCTTACATTCTTTCAGGAGGGATAAAAGGCTCACCCTATTATCTTTTCAAATGTTTCTTCTGCCACCTTGTCCCTCTCTTCTTATTGGGATTCCATTACATGATGGTTAGTTCGGTATTGTCCCACAGCTCTTGGATGATCTATTCTGGCTTCCCCTTCCTTCCTTCCTTCCTTCCTTCCTTCCTTCCTTCCTTCCTTCCTTCCTTCCTTCCTTCCTTCCTTCCATCTTTTCTTCTTTGTCTTTGTGCTTCAGTCTGGACAATTACTACTGACCATTCTCTAAGTTTCCTGTTGAGTAAGTCTCCTAATGAGCCATTCAAGTTATTAGTCTTTCACCATGGTTTTCATCTCTAGCATTTCTATTTGGTCCCTTCTAGTACTTTCTATGTGTCTGCTGATATCCTTCCTATGGTCATGCCTGTTGTCTGTCTTGTCTGCTAGCGATTTTAACATAGCTGTCATAATTATTTAAGTTGTTTTTCTGAGGATTCTAACATGAGGCATATCTGAGTTCAGGTATATTGAGTGCTTTGTCTCTTGACTGTGTGATGTGTTTCTTTGCTTCTTTGTGAGTGTTGGAATTTTTAGGCGAGTAGACACTGAGGTAAAAAGTTTCGTGTCTGGCTGCGTGAATAACTCTTCCTTATGTAAGCTTCTACTGGAAGGAATTGAGTCAATCTAGTCAGGAGTTAACCTGGGTTTTATTTATTGTTGCTAGTTACTATCAATGTACCTGAGGCTTTAAAGTCCCGTGGCATTACCTTGTACTTAGGGCTGGGCTTGGGTTAGCACAAAGGGTTTCTCGTTGTTCTGTTGCACTTCAGCCTTTGGCTTTGCCTGTGAGCCTGAACCTCAGTGAGATTCTCTATCCTCACTTCTGTGTCCTCCCCTCCAGCAGTAGACGGCTGTTATTTATTACTCCGTTCCTGCTATCCTGGGGGTGGGAAGTGGGGAGACACTTTCTATTGTCCATAGTCAGCCCCCATCTTACGCAGGCGTTATAGCCTTTGGTCTCAGGTGTGGGGCTATGGCAGTGATCCTGTCTTTGCCCTAGTGGCAGAAGACCTTTTCCTGTCTCTTCCCAAGAAATACTGTTGGTTTTTTTCTCTTCCCTTCTCACAGCTACAATATGTCTTCATCTATGCCCTGAGGGTGAGTGTTTGCTACCTTTTCCTCAACAGCTTAGGGTTTTTGCTCTGTGAGGAAGATAGGAGCAAAGCATCCTGGCAATGCCTCATGCCCTTCCTGCAGGGGTGGCTGCTGTGCTCCCTGGCACCAAAGGAGGCCTCTCCCCAGTCTCCTGCCTTACCTCTTAGCTCTCTCATGGTGCGGCCCATGGAGAAAAGCCTGCTAGCCAGTATCAACTCTCCTGTCTCTATAGCTCCCAAGGGCCCAATACCACCTGCTAACCCACGCACAGCCCTTAGCAACTGATTTTAAAATTTAACTGAATTCTTCTGATCACCTCCTATAATGTCCAGCATCTCTTCCTATTGTGCTTTGCTCCAGGCAAGCAAGCCCCAACTCTCCCTGGAAGTACCTATCTTCCCTTAGATTTCAGCCTACCTGGTTGACCTTGCAGGCTCAAGTCTGAGAAATTCAAGAAAAACTATGATTTTGTAGATTATCCAGATGTTTCTTTGTTGCAAGGGTGAAATGAGCCCTCTTTCCCACGTTCTGCATCCTACGCAGAAGCCGGAAGTCTGCAGCCAGAGTGCTACAAGGATCAACTCCACGTATATTGAAACTTCCGAGAATGAAGACAGAAGTAGGTGTAAAGATGGTCACGAGAAGCTAGGATTGAAAATTGTCAAATGAGAGGGTTTTCTCAAAAAGCTAAATACAAAATTGGTACCATATTACATATGGTAATATGACCCGCCATCTCACTCCTAGGTATATAGCCAAAAAACAGGGACTCAGATACTTGTACCCCAGTATTCACTGCAGCATTATTCACAATAGCCCAAAGGTGGAGACAACCCAAAGGTCCACAGCTGAGCGGATAAACAACATGCGGCATACGCATACAAGGAAATACTATTCATCCACAAGAAGGAGTGATGCTCTGATACGTGCTACAACTGAATGAACCTTGGAGACACCATGCTAAGTGGCATAAGCCAAACCAAAGGCAAATATGGTAGGATCCCACTTCTAGGGAACATCTAGAATAGACAAATTCGTAGGGAGAGAACATAAATTAAAGATGAATGGGGGGGGGGCTGAAAGGAGAGGGGATTGCGTAATTATTGCTTAATAATTACGGAGTTTCTGTTTAAAGCAACTAAAAAATTTTGGAAATAGATACTGGCACAACATTGTGAATGTGACTGATGCTGCCTCAAACGGTTAAAAAGGCAAATTTTATGTGACATATATTTTACCACAATTCTAAAAATTAATAGTTATATATCAAAAACCATCGAATTGTACATTTTTTATTGAAGTATAGTTGACATACAATGTTATATTGTTTCGGGTGTACAACACGATGGTCTGACAATAATATGCATTAAGCTGTGCTCACCAGGTTAAATGTAGTCACCTGTCACCACACAACATCCTTACAATATTAGTGACTGTATTCTCCGTGCTGTACTTTTCATCCCCGTGAATTACTTATTTTGTAACTGGATGTATAAAACCCAATCTTGTTTGTACCTCCTAATCACCTCCACCTATTTCACCCATCCTCCCAGTTCCCTCCCCTCTGACAACCATCAGTTTGTTCTCTGTTTATGATTCTTTTTTTGTTTTTTGTTTGGGATAAAGAAGATGTGTGAGATATACCATACACACACACGTGCACACACACACACACACACACACACACACACACACACACATACACAGTGGAATATTACTCAGCCATCAAAAAGAATGCAATCTTGCCATTTGTGACAACATGAATTGTACATTTTAAACGGGTGAATTGCATGTTGTGTAAATTATATACCTCAATAAAATGGTTGTAAAGAAGACAGAAAGAAAACAAGCAGGACTGTCCCAGTGGTAGCAGTAGATGTAATGGCAGTGGGGTGGTTAGGGATCTAGCAGGGTGACACAGAGCCAGGGGCTAGGGAAGTGGGGAATGACAATGGTCTGGTAGCTTCATTGCCTAGAAAACCCACCACATAGAAACCTCTGGCCCTACACCATATCTAACTGACTGAATTATGACCAGAAAGATGTGATAAATACCTCATAACAAAGTTCTCATGACAAAGTTCATGACAAAGTTCACTCTAAGCCCCAAATTCAGAAAATCAAAAAAGTTACAATTACCCCTCTCCCAGCTGCCCCACTTCGGGGAAATCCTACTCCCGCACTTGTAAGGCAGAAATGGAAAGTTTTCAACAAATACATGAAGAATTAATGAATGTGCAATTACATGAATTATGTAAATTGTATAAATAGTATTATACAAACAGTATTTCCATTGTAAACCTTGGCTTACACAGTTGGGATAAATACGTGAAAACCCAATCCTGTTTTTGCGTTGGTCTAATTTACAAGGCCAGTCCCCACTCCACGTACCACTCCCAATTGTTTTGGCCTGAGCTCGCTGAGAGGAGAGATTATGTGCTACCACTTTCTTCAGCATCGTAATACTTGGGAAGGGGGTGAGGCTGGTGTGGAGGGAGAAGAGGAATGTCGAGGAGAAGTACCCGTCCAAGGGTGCATAGCTGGGCAGGAAAACCTCTTGGCAACAAGAGCAACTGATTGCTCAGACAGTCTTCCAAGGGCTCCAAGAATTACTGCTTCAAAGAATACCCTGTGGGACGAAGGCAGAGGAGAACACCTACTAATCAATAGATTTCCCAAAAAAGTTTGATCTCCCTGGATTTCTGGATCATGCACATCCTAGGTCTCAGCAGCAGACGCAGAGTCCAGGGATGGGAAACCAAAGCTGTGTCGCGCAGGCATGAGGCACGGTGCTGTCAGGTGGTGCCCGGTGAAGACAATCGCACACCATACAGAATGGGGCTGCACAGAATACTGAAGAACAACAAGTGGCCAACATCCATGGACTTACAGGAGGCCAAGAGGACCTGTGGTGACACCAACGTGTTGCTTGATAGAGCAACATTTGGTGATCACTTTCCATGTTATTTAATAGTTGCCTAGAACGGTTATATAGATGAATTATAACTTACAAATTACGGCATCCAGAATAATGCTCCCCACCCACCCAAAGATGCCCACATCCCAATCCCTGGAGCCTGTGAATATGCCTATGGCAAAAAGGGGGGTGGAGGTTGCACATGAAATTAAGGTTGCTAAGCAGCTCACCCTAAAATAGGGGGATTATGGGTGGGCCAATGTAATCACAGGCATCTTTAAAAGTGGAAGCAGCTGGCTGAAGAGTCAGTGTCAGAGTGATGCACTGTGAGAAAGACCACCAGCCATTGCTGGCTTTGAAGCACGAAGGGAGCCACAAGCCAAGAAACCCAGGTGACCTCTGGAAGCCAGAAATGACAAGAAAATAGATTCTTCTCTACAGTTTCCAGAAAGGAATGGAGCCTTGCGGTGCCTTGAGTTTAGCCCAGTGAGACCCCACATCAGACTTCTGACCTACAGAACTGCAAAATAATAAATTTGTGTTGTTTTAAGCCACTAATTTTTGGTAACTTGTTATAGTAGCAATGGGAAACTCATAGGCTGACTTAATTATTTGGGGGCATTTAGATTACTTTCAATGTGTTCTCATTATAGAATGATAAGGTGATGGAACTCCTTATAGCAACATTTTTCCTCATCTCCACAATTTTTTTTAGTTCATAGAAATGATTTGTTGGGGCAAAGATCATGCATAATTTAATACCCTTACATGTATTGCCTTCCAGAAAGATAGTAACAATTTGAAATAACTGTCAACAGATGAGAATTTCCAACAACAGGGAATATAGTTTTTTTAATTTTTATCGGAATAGTACCTAAATGTTTTAAATTGCACTTTTATTAGCAATAACTTGTGCTGAGTGCTTATGCATTCCTCCATTATCTAGGAATATAGCAGCCATCCTTCTATCTTCTTTGGAAATTACCTGTTCAAATTCTCTAATCATTTTTCTTTCTGGTATTCATTTTTTTCTTACTACTTTGTAAAAATATCCATCTGTGTCACATCTATTGATAATTTTTGCAATTTGGGGTGCCTGGGTGGTTCAGTCAGTTGAGCACCCAACTCTTTGGTCTTCGTGCAGGTCATGATCTCACAGTTGTGAGATTGAGCCCTGTATCAGGCTCTGTGCTCAGCACGGAGGTCTGCTTCAGGTTCTCTCTCCCTGTGCCCCTTCTGCTGCTCATTCTCTCTCTCTTTCTCTCAAATAGATAAATTAAATCTTTAAAAAAAAAAAAGAAAAGAAAAGATAAGGAAAAGAAAGGAAAGTGTTTGCAATTCGATTTTGTGTTTTATGTTTTAAGGTAAAGAAGCTTTAACTTTTTATGATTGAATCTATCAATCTTTTATGATTTCTAAATTCTTTGATGTCTTATTTCAAAGTCCCCCATTTCAAAGCATGAATAAATACTCATCTGTATCTTTATTTAGTGCTTTTATAGTTGAATGGTGGGAGTTAGAATCTCCCTTCAGTTTTTCCTTGATGATTACCCAACAGCCTCAACAATGAAAGTATCACATATCTATCCTTTCTCCACCAGACTAGGTTTAAAGATGATATTTCAAAACAATTTCTGATAGATACTTGAATGCTTGGCTTTTTAACGTAAACTCGTATTTGAAAGTGAAAACGTTGTCAAAAGAAGAGCAGTTTTCTGTCAGACGCTCTTCATTTATCACAGTCTCCATGGCTTCACATTTACCCTTTAAGGTAGGAGAGGTCTAAACCCAAAGGAAATGACCTTATCTGTGAGACAAATAAGTAACCACACCACCGCTACAATTAGGTTATGTTTCCCAGTAATAAGACACCAAGATCTTCAGCAGCATAACAGAGAAAGAAAAAGAAAGAAAAAAACCCACAGCCTTTGTGTTTCATTACGCATCACTAATATCAATTCTAGAAACAACATGGTCTCCGTATGTGGGTAACAGAGTCATGAAAATTCTGTTCCTTTCACTTTCCACCTCCATAGATTTCCTAATTCCTGGAAGTAAGGCATACTTTCATATGCTTTTTAGTTTTACTCATGAGAAAATAAAATTCTGTATTGTTTTCATTTATGTTTAACATTGTGTAAAAAGAAAAAAATCATTTCCAATAGTTTGGGGTTTTGTTTTTTATTTTTTGGGTTTCTTTTGCTTGTTAGCATTCAATGAACCTCCCTCCACATGGCTTCAAGCTACCAGGGCACAGGCCCCCCACATGCCCTTAATCTTCTCATCAGCTCTTCTACAGAAGAATTTGGCCTTCATGATGCCAGGCTGTTTGGGGAGGGTTCCCTTGACACCACATCAATGATAGGAGCAGCTCCTGTCCTGTTTTTGGCAGCATGTCCCCGTGTCTGCTCGCTGACCAAGGACTACAGTTTAACCAGGTTGACAGTTGGGCAGAAGCTCTGGTTCCTTTTTCAGTGGTCATTTCTCAGACCCACTTTTCCAAAGTAACCCGGGTGATATTTGTCAAAGTCGATCCTGCGGTGATGCGTGCCACCAGCATGACCCTGGCTTCCTGGGTGCTTCGTTGCTTGCCCATCGATGCGGCCTTGATATCTTCAGAGCTAGGATTCTCAACGTGGGATCCATGAGCTCCTTCGAGGCCATGGATGAACATCAAGAAGTCTGTGAATTTGCCGAAAACAGCATGCAAGTATTTGGGTACAAATGTGTGTCTATACTTTATCAGAGTCTCAGATGGCTCTACACTTCAAAAACAAACAAAAAATGGTAAAGAGCCACTACTTTAGGAAAACAGTGCTTCACAATGAAAATTGATGGTTTTTACATGATGTGGAAATGGGTTAGAACCTTGCATTGCCATTTATTAGTTGTATGAACTTGGGCACTTTAATTGCCCTATCTAAATTCCATGGTCCTTATCTCTAACAGGAATAATAACACCTACTTTGCATTAGAGTTAACATCAAAACCAATGTCTAGAACTAATCAGTGTCTGGAAGATCATAGACAGTGTTATTACTATTGTTACTGTAATTGATTTTTTCTTTAATTATAACTTATTAAATTATTGATCCAAATTATAATCTCGCCATGAAATACTGTGAGATTTTTAACATCAATAATGTAGTGTCCAATCTGAGACTGAGGCAATGCAGTCCTATAGTAGGAAAAGAACAGGCTAGGAATGGCAGCAGCAGGAGAATGGGATTTCTTCCCAATCTGCTCTATGTGATGTAGTTTTTAATCGTCTTGTTTTTTGAGCTTTAAAAAAAAAGAGATTCTATTGCTTGACACTTCCTACCTCCCATGTAGGAAGGAGATAGATCCTACATTAAAGATGTTTTGACTTCTTGGAGAAGAGAAGCAGAGAAGTGTTGCTCAAATTCAAGATTCTGTTATGCAGAGATATCATGGAAAATTGTAAAAGCTAGAAAAAAGCGAACCTGGACAATTAAAAGAATAATAGCAAGTCAAGTTGGAGCTTTAAAAATATCACTTTGCTAACAATTTTCATGTTAAGGACTAGATAAGGGTCAAGTCTGGATTCCAAAGGCATTGAAACATGGTGAATCATTAAGCTCTGTTTACCATTTCTCTATGAGCCACCTGTGTCAGTCTCATAATCCCCAACCGTCTGCCTTTTACTTACATCTGCCTGAACCTGAAGTCTTCTCCGGCCCTGCCTGCTAACGTCTCATCCTTCTTTCTATCTCTTTCAGAAGTAAATGAGTAAATAAATCCGCATTTTTCGTGAAGACCTTCCAGGCTCCCTACCGATGGTATTTGCTGTGTCTCTGAATTCTTTCCATTCCTCGTTTATATTCCCCAGCCACTCAGCACACCACACTGTGATCATCTGTGTGTTTGTCCACAGCATTGTCTTTTGTATCTTCCTACTACTCAGCTCTTTAAAGGTAAGAACTATGTTTTATTCATCTTTGCAGAAGTCATCCAAAAACAGTTGTGGAATAATGGCCCAGATAAAAAATGAATTAATGTGTGAATTGCTCAGGAAAAAGGCCCTGCCGTGATTTCAGCCTCTGGAATTAGAAGTACAAGCAAAAGTGTACTTAACACATTTGCTATTTGTCCTTCCCTGCTGGGGACATGAGTCAAAGTGCGTTGTTGGGTTACAACATATATTTCATAGCCGCACCCCTATTTTAGCTCCTCTGCCTTGCCTTATTTTCCATATACATAATAACAAATAAGGGGGAAAGAGAAAAATAAATAAAAGCCATTAAAAACCTATAGCTTTATTCTATGCAAGATGTACCATCCTATTCATGCAGAGCCGGATGGTTCAGTGAGCTGGGCTCCCATGACGCTCAGGAAACCAAGGCAGTGGATTTTATTTCTTTACAGATCACTCAGGCTCTCCTGGGGAAAAATGTGAACTCTGCAGCCATGTTGGCAACCATGCCCAGGAACCACCTGGCAGGAGGGAGGTGGAGGGAGGAAGAAGAAGGAGGGAAACTGAGTCCTCTCACAAGCCCTCTGCTCCCAACCAGAATGCCCAGGATGTAACCAGTCGCCCCAAAGACCACTTTCTCTTCTTCCAGGGGTTAAGATGCAAAGGCAGCTTTACTTACGCAGGTACCTGTGTAACTAAGAAAGCATTTTTTTCAACTGTAACAATGGAAGCAGGCTCTCACTGTCCTAGCTGCTGAATCCGAGGATGGAGAATCGTCCTCATGCCAGCTGAGGAGCAGGAGCTTAGTTTGGGGACTAGAGCCAAGTTGTGGGTGTCCTGCCAAAAGCGTCGCAGCCCTCGGCCTCCCCACTCCAGCCCTTTAGCTCTGATCACCCTGTCCTCCTGGCTGTCTATGCATGCTGTGATCACACGGCGAGCTGGTAAAATGCCCTCTGCTGAGAATGCCTGCACAGAGGTGACAGTAGGATAACTCACTGCTTTCCAAGACTGGGTCACAGCCCTGCTCTGGGGACCAGCTGCGTCAGAAGCACCTGAGGTGTTTATTTAAAAGGCAGGTTGCCAGGTTCGCCCTCCAGGACCCTGACCCTGAGTCCCTGCAGTGGGCCTAGGAAATCTGCCCTTTAAGTAGGCTCTCTGAGTGGTTACTAAGACATTAGAGAACCATCCTTTAAAAAATAAGAGGGACTCCTGGGTGGCACAGTTGGTTAAGCGTCTGCCTTTGGCTCTGGTCATGATCCCAGGGTCCTGAGGTTGAGTCCCACATCAGGCGCCTTGCTTGGCGGAGAGCCTGCTGCTCCCCCTGCTTGTGGTCTCTTTCTGACAAATAAATAAAATCTTTTTAAAAAACTACTAAAAAAGAAAAAAAGGGAGTATTTCTAGATATTTTTTCATTTTTGCCCTAACCATTTCAAAATAGAGATAAATCAATTGAGACATGTGGCAGAAAAAAATAATTTAAAAGCCTAACATAATAGGAAATTTGCTTATAATAAAACTCCCCTGGACACTGAGTACTAAATTCATCATGAGAAAACACTAACAAGTGTGTGAGCGTCACAGGGGATGGTCATTAACAGCTGAGAACGCCGCAGAAACAGGTGGGAACCTCACACATCCACACTGCTTTGACCTTCTCTTCCTGACGCCGAGTGCCGGTCTATGGACACGGTAAACCAGTTCATGACAGCCAGCTTGCTCAGTGCCACATGTGGTGGGGGAAGATGGGACTTCACTCTGGATTGCTTTCAGTTTTTCCAGAATCCCATGAGGGATTATACAAGGAGATGAATGTCCTCTCACACAAGACGCTACACGGCTCTAATCAAAGGGCTGGAAATCTGGGTAGGAGCTTTAGTCAAAGGAACTTGGCTGTTGGCCACTGCTCACTGTGACTTGTAAGTATTCTGAGCTCCTCTCATTCTCGAGGAACATTGGGGAAGGAGGGGGGAGTCTGTGAAAAGGACTCTGAAGTCCAAAACCAAAAATAGGGATAGAGGAAAAAGTGGGTGAGCACATTCAGTGTTATGTTCTATTATATTTATCTTTTCCATATCTATATCTTTTAATATCTCTAATATATATCTTTTAATATGTATGATCTCTATAGTATTATAATATTTATCTCTATAAGCAAAGACCAGATCCTACAGAATAAGATTGAAATGCCTGACCATTTTCGCATATTATTTTAAAATATTTTTTATGGTAAATAGCAACATTATTAAATTTTCGAAAAACAGGGAAGGTAAAAAGAGCACTCGTAATGTTGTCTACTCCCACACAAGCACTGTTAATATTTTATTATCCTTTGTTGCAAGTAGCTTTTTTTTTGTAAGCACATTTAACATAGTCAAGCAAATGATGTGTCCTCTGTGACTGCAAGTGATTTGCTTTCCATATAATTAGTTACCCCATGTTGCTATATGTTCTGTTGAACCATAGGAAATTACTGATGTTTGACTATTTGACATTAAAAATATAGCCATTTCCTGTGGTTCGTACTAGCGTTTGAATTGTGATTTGAAAGTCAGGATGATTATCAATACGGGTATGCTGCTCTGTTCTTCCCTGGTACCTGCTGTTGCTCACGAGTACCTGCTAGTTCCCTGTTCACCTTAGCATAAACTGCATGCATGAAAGAGGAGACGTAAAAACCAGCTCTCACAAGGAAGAGCCAAACAGATTTGCATTATACTGTTGTGCTGAATGAGAATTACTCAAATAGGAACAATGTACACTGTAAATGAAGCTAGCCACTGGCGTGCTGAATGAAGAGGCCCACCCCTAGCAAAGCGTGCCCAGCAAACCAAGCAATGTGTGTGCCCACCTTTCCCAGACTAGTGTTAGGTTCACAGACTGGACTCCAGCCAGCCCTCTCTGCTTGTTGACTTCTGCTGTGTCTGTGTCTGTGTCTGTGTGAGCACGCACGGATGTCGGTGCGTGCATGTGTTTGTTTAGATTCAGCTTTACATTTTCACTGTAGGGGCGCCTTGGTGGCTCCGTCAGTTAAGCGTCTGCCTTCGGCTCAGGTCATGATCCCAGGGTCCTGGGACCCAGCCCCACAGCGGGCTTTCTGCTTAGCGGGCTCTCTCCCTCTGCCTGCCGCTCTGCTGGCTTGTGCTTCCTCTCTCTGTCAAATAAATAAAACCTTTAAAAAATAAAATAAAATAAATTTTAAAAACTAAAATTTCACTGTAAAAGCAAAGACGCATTTCCTTATCTGTGGAAAGCTTGACTCTTCTCAACCTTTGCCATGTTGGAATGTTAAAGCGAGGTACGCTAGTTCCCTGAAGCACAGAAAAGCAAAGCTGCTTCTTCCACTCCAGTTCTTGGGTGTAGACTCTTGGTTTGGGGCTTTAGTTTCTTCCTGTAGGCGTTGATTCCACAAATCCAAAGCGGTACCCTCCGCTTCTCTGTCTGATCCTGTCTGGTCAGTGCCCAAGCATACCTCTCCTGGCCTTTGCCACCCAGTGCTCTTGTGTCTGCCAGAGGCCTGGGATTCCCTTCCTGGTGCTTCTTTGTTGAAACTATGTGAAATGGAATTGATTTGTGGTAACACACATTATGGGAGTTTTAGGTAAAAGAAACACCAAAAGAAAACCCCATAAATTCTCCTGTCTCTCTGTGCTTGTTTATAAAGAGGAAGCCCTCTGAAAGAACTGATCAAATTTGAATAAATGAGGTTCGTGGCTTAATTTCCTCCATTCTCTGACATAAATGATATGTTGTCTTTTTTCTTCCAAGAAGGGCAAACATTGAGTTTTTCTTGGGGCCCATCCCATGTCCCATAAAGAGAAATGTGACCAAATATATTCCATTAAAAGGGCAATTTTAAATAAATAAATAAATAAATAAATAAATAAATAAATAAATAAATAAATAAATAAGAGAGTGAGTCGATGAACGAATGGCAATTCCCTGTCCTTACTGTGATCCACAGTCATTTAAAGGGGAGCTTCAACTCCTTCAGGTAAATATGTGTTTTTCGATAACGATTTTGACTTTGGTCAGTTTAACCTGAAACCAGTTTTTCACAGAGGTCCTCACAGCCAAGGTTGGCCAATGGGAGCGTGGCGGTAAGCAGCACAGCCGTGACCCAGCACTGTTGCTCAGCTGTGACCCAGCACTGTTGCTGCAGGTGTTCTCGGCAAATACTGAGAAAAGTCCTCCTGTGATGGGACCTGGCACCCCCAAGTGGCGAACCCCCCACAGTCAGACCGCACTTGGCTAACTGAAGCTTGCTCAGCAAGGGAGACTGTACGCCGAGGACCCACGGAGCGGCTCCGTAGGTGCGTGTTGGGTGGGTCTTATCATGGGATTTAGCTTGTGCCAAGCAGTTTGGGGGAGGGTTCGAAGAAGCAGGAGTTTGCCCTGAACTGAGTGTCATCACGAGGTGGGCTAATTCTCTGACGGGGCATCTTTGGATCTCACTTACCTCGAAGGCAGAAAGAGTAGAGAGACCATGTTTAAGAAGCAGCAGTGACTCACTTTAGCCAGTTAGGGGGTGTTTCGCCTTGATGGGGAAGGAAATGGGAAAGTGTTCTGAGGTGGACAGTGACGTGATCAGACTTAGTTTTAGAATGATTATCTGGCTGCCGTGCACAGAGTGGAATAGAGAAGGCACGGTGGGAAGGCAGAATGCGAATAGAAGGGGCGCCTGGGTGGCACAGCGGTTAAGCGTCTGCCTCCGGCTCAGGGCATGATCCCGGCCTTATGGGATCGAGCCCCACATCAGGCTCCTCCGCTATGAGCCTGCTTCTTCCTCTCCCACTCCCCATGCTTGTGTTCCCTCGCTCGCTGGCTGTCAATATCTCTGTCGAATAAATAAATAAAATCTTTAAAAAAAAAATGCGAATAGAAGGTTCACACTAGTCCAAAGGGGGCTGATAAGGAACTTGTCCAGCAGGAGCTAAGAGAAAGTTCAGGGGATCCATACACACCCAATATCAAGAGGAAAGAAAGTCCCAGAGCTTTCCCCCAACGCTCACTGCCCACTGATACTCACATCATGACTCCCCATACTTTCTTCCTTAGGACATCAGGGGGGATCTTTCTCTCAAGGTCACCCCTACTCCCCATACTCTCATCCTTGTCCAGCATCCTGAGCAGCGAAAGGCAGCTCCCTCCCCTGGCTTACGCCCCTGCTGCATTTTTCTCCCGATCAGTTACCTCTGATACGCTTTAGATGGCGTGTCTTTGTCTGCTTCCCTCACTGCAATGCAAACTCCACAGAATGAGTATTTTTGTCTTTTTAGTTCTATATCCTCCAACACCTAGAGTAATACTTGGTATATAATAGGCCCTCAATAAGTATTTCCTCAATTGTTTTGTGTAAGGGATGGAAGTAATCCAGAGAGTGGTAAAGATAATCAAGAGGAATCTAGAGATTTTTGGACTCAGGTTTCAAGCAAATAGTAGAAGTGGCATCGGGTCCCCTTCAGGACCTTCAATTCTTCTCTTTATAAGGAAGTGGAATGGAGTAGGGGAGGTGTGGGTTTGTGTTCTTACAATAGAGTCAGGAAACTCCCTCTCACCTCTGCCACTTCTGTGGCCAGCAGGGTGGTGTTGCTCAAGAAACCATAAAGAGGGTGTGAGGACTTCAACATGGCCATCCTGTCAGGGTTCAAGGTTAATGGAGTGCTCAGTGCTGTTCTGTGTGCTTGTGCACTTGAGAGCTTGAGAGGACTGTACCTTACACATACAGGCTCCCCAGACTCCAGTTGTAATCCATTCGTTAAGATCAAAAGTCCCGTTAAGGGTTCTCCTTCCTCCTTGTCCATCCAACCAGATAACAAGCATGAAGGCTGTGAGGAAGCGTGAGTGGGAGAGAAGGAAGGAAGGTTCGCATGGGCATGTGACTCCATGTTCTATGGAAAGGCTTGCCCTTGTGACCGTCTCAACTTCTATATGTCAGCAAGGTGAGGGCTGGGAGCACCAGCTACTCAGAGGGGCCTCTGAGGAAGTGGGGACAGTCAAAGGTGAGGAAGTGAGGGCTGAAAACAATGCTGGGCTAGGCATGTGACAGTGGCCACTACTGTTGTGTCCTTTGTTTTTAGAAGGTCCATAAGACCAAGACCCTCTGCAGTTTCAAGCTGAGCTTAAGGCAAGATGAAAAGAAAGAACTAGAATTGTCTCCCTCTACTGTGTATTCAACCTTGAGCACACTCACTACTTTCCTTGCCTTGACTTTTTGAAAAGAGAGCAAAGTGGTGAGCCAAGAAGAGGCTTAGCGAATGGAAGAGAAGAGCAGAACATGAGCAAGCCCTCAAAGGCACATATGTGAGCCCCTCAGGCTGGTTTATGCATGTTCAGAAGTAGGGAAACCACATTTCCACTGAGATGGCAAATGAAGACTCTGGCCCCTTTTCCACCTAGCCCCACCGCACCTGGAGCCTGGTTTTCTTCCATTTGGTCTCAATACCTGTCTGTCCACAAACCTAAGACCATCTGAATAATGACTGAGTTCTCCAGCAGCTTTTCAAACACAGAACTGTTATCCACCACCAATATGATTTTATCACTTACAGGCTAATGGAACTGAAGTTAACCTAGACTAGCCTAGCAAAATACGCCTGTAAACGTATGCTGTGACTTTTTAGAAATCAGTTGCTGGAAATAGATGAACATAGGGGAAAGGGGGGAAAATGAGAGGGAGGCATACCATAAGAGACTCTTAACTGTAGAGAACAAACTGAGGGTTGCTGGAGGGAAGTGGGCAGGGGATGGGATAAATGGGTGATGGGTATTAAGGAGGGCACTTGTTAAGATGAGCCCTGGGTGTTATAGCTAAGTGATGAATCACTGAATTCTCCTGAAACTAATATTATACTATATGTTAACTGAAGTTCAAGTAAAAATTCGAAACATTAAAAAAAATCAATTCCTGATTGTCAGTTATCAGATCATGTCTTCAGCCATGTCCTTCATTAGAACATACTAAATAAGCAAGACATATATTTTAATCGGAGCTATTGTCTGGGTCGGGTTACTGTTGTCCTTGACTGAAACTGCATTTCCTGTTTTCTAGCTGGAAGGTAAAGCTGCTATAAAACTGTAGAAATACTTAAGCTACGAAAAATAGGAGGAAATGTCACACCCCGCACCAGGTATCATTCAGCAGGATGGGAAAGCACCAGAAAAGACTCGTGAACAATTTCAAATACCTTGAAAGAAGTCAATGTCACTGTGATAGACTGAAAAATACGTAAGTGACACAGCAGATTCTGGAAAAGGAATAATGTTGACTCATTTCTGAGTGTTCATTATTGCCAGGATTGCTGATTCTGGGGACTGACCCAGTTCCTTTGATAGAGACACCCATAGATTAGAAAGGGAAAATCTCACTATAAGGAACTGTGACTTCACATTCAGGGTGAGAGTAAAGGGAGTTATAGATTCCTATCTATTCAGTAATCTTCTACCTATAAATTGATGTGTTTGAGATGAAAGGGGATGTGATTTCTTAGATAGGACAACAAAGACACAAGGCAGAAGAGGTTGGTAAGTTGGGCTTCATCAAAATTTAAAACTTATGTGCTTTAAAAAACACCATCAAGAAAAATGAAAGACAACGCCTAGACTAGGAGACAAAATTTGCAAATCATGTATCTTATAAGGGATCCTATCCAGGATATATAAAGAGCACTTACAACTCAATAATAAAAAGATAAATAACCCCATTTTTTAGAAGGCAAAATATTTGAATAGGCATTTCTCCAACAAAAAGAGATAAATGGCCAGTAAGCGCATGAAAAGAAGCTCATAGTTATTCATTCAGGAAATGCTAATCCAAACCACAATGGGATAGTACTTCACACCCACTAGAATAGCAATTACCAAAGGACAACGACAACAACAACAAGTATTGGCAGTGATGCAGGAACCTTCTACAATGTTGAAGATTGGAACCTTCCTATAATGTTGATGGGAATGTAAAATGGTGTGGCCACTTTGGAAAACAGTTTAGAAGTTCCTCAAAATGTTAAACATAACCCAGTAATCTGGGTTATATGGTAATTCTAATGGGTTATATGGTGACTGCTAATATGTACAAAGCTTCTTTGGGGAATGATGAACACGATCTAAAATGAGTTACGGTGATGGTTGCACAACTCAGTCAATATACTAAAAACCGTTGAATTATAAACTTCAAATGGGTCAGATTAATGGTATGTAAAATATATTTCATAAAGCTCTTAAAAGCCAACACGAATGAGGAAATAGCAACCATATTCACATTAAAAAAAAAACATATTTATCACTGTTTCCATTAGGAAATTTTTAGTAGCTATAGTCTG
This sequence comes from Ursus americanus, assembly GCF_024610735.1. Classification (NCBI taxonomy): domain Eukaryota; kingdom Metazoa; phylum Chordata; class Mammalia; order Carnivora; family Ursidae; genus Ursus; species Ursus americanus. The sequence continues at coordinate 46,374,168 of NC_142131.1, read as the reverse complement.
TCAAGATTGACTGCACTAAAATTACTTGCCAGAACTGGAGGCTGGTTGTCCCACTGCTATTACTGAAAATGATTAACCTTTGATGCACTAGTAATATCTGGGGAAAAGGAAACATAGGGGTCTCAGTAGGGCTCCCTTAGAAGATCATGTGATTTCTGAGAAACAAACCACTAGGTCTGAAGTCATCAACATGTTAACTCTGGGGATGGTTTGTGTAACACCAAACATCCTGAAAGAACATATGACCATGTGAATTAAAATAAAGACCACATCCTCAGCTCAGAAAAGATATAAAACATTTCTAATAGAAAGCGTACCAAATATTGTTCCTTGAAGGGCTGAGGTTCATCTGTCTTAGAGAAAGATGTTCCTCAATATTAGAACAAAATAGCCACGTCTGACTACCATTTTCCTTCTTTAGCTATAACCAGAAAGAAAGAAGAAAGGGGGGAGGCGGAAAGGAAAGGGGGAGGAAGAAGGGGAAAGGGGAAGCTCAGTATCTTTCTTGTGTCTCAAGATGTATAATCAGACAACCAAGGGAAACACAAAGGGCTGGAAAGAGCCAACACTCCCTATCCCCACCTCACTCTGTCTGCACAGCAGCCACAGACTTCAGGTAAGAGCACAATAAATTATCTTCCACAAAATGGGGAAGGAAAATCTAGGCAGGAGCTTATGAATAAATAAGACCTCCCCCTGCATTTCCACTTGCCCTTGGCCTATTCGTCCTTGCATAACCCAAGGAGATAACTAGAAAAAAATTTAGTTGCTGACCAATTATTTTTCAAAGCTCTAATTTAAGTCTTAATAGATTCCGTTAGTGGATGCAGAAGGTAATATCGCTGCTGACGAAAACTAGAATCCTCCCAATTTCTGCCAAAACGTTTTAGAGTCTCTCCTCGTGTACTACGTTCTGAGGGCAACAGGGTCCTCTCACCCCCACCACGCTACAGAGCTGCCCTCCCCTCCCTCCGCGGTCCTAGCCAAGGAAAGCATGCCCACTCATAATGAGCAATACTTCACTGTTCTCACTTGTGTTTCATTTCTGAATGCTCGAGTTTGAAATTGGAAAGAGAGAAAACCACATCCTTTGTACTCTCAATATATAGATAGAGTCTCAATATATAGACGGAGTCAGTCAAGAACTAACACAGATTTTCATGCCGATTGATGTGGGAACAGCAGCCACAATGAGGAACTCCTGTACGTTTCTGGCGTCTTCTCTCTCAATTGCCATTTTTCTCCTGCTGATTCCTGGAGGTAAGACTGCTTCTCATCATTTCTAGTATAACCATTAAGCAAATGTAGCAGACTTTCAGCAAACTTTTGGCAGGATTAGCTGAGTATAGAGGAGATATTTGTTCCCCATGCTTTAATACTCTCCTTTGGATTCTATGTCTTTATTTTAGAAGGGAAAACATCCTTTCCTCTTTAAAATTTCCTCACAAAAAACAATGGAACCACCAGTGCTTTTCGCTGCCAGTTTATAACTTGAAAATTGGCAGAAAGACAATGTTAACACAAGAAAATAAACAAAAATGCTTGAGTTGAGAAAATAAATAGTACCTTTAAGGAAAGAAATAGTGGTGTTCGGCCTTTCTTGCTGCAGAAAATAAATGGATGGTTTTAAACAAAAGTGAAAAGAAAAAGAAAAGAAAAGAAAAGAAAAAGAAGGAAGGAAGGAAGGAAAAGAAATGGAGAAAGAAAGAAAGAAAGAAAGAAAGAAAGAAAGAAAGAAAGAAAGAAAGAGAAAGAAAGAAACCTGATTTCATCACCCAAAACAAATCAGGAATGATCTGAATTTATATGAATTCTCTAGACTAGTGTGTCACTGGAAAGTTCCATGGTTTATCTTGCACCTAAAAATGAGCAGAAATTTTTAAATTAACAAGGTTACTACCCATTTCGGTCAAAAGCGTGGGCAGAGCATCAGCCTGGTGTAGAATGACTGTGTTCAGACATGTTAAATCCTCCACAACATTGAAAACGGCAGATTAAAAAATCCAATTATATCTTTCCTTCAAAGGAAGCAACAGAATCAGCTTGCTCCACTCTTCTTTGTTTCCTGTGTGCAGAGAGAGGAATGTGGGCCCATAAAGGGAACAGATATAGCAAAGCAAGGCTTGATGCTCTGGACCAGCGGTCTCAACTCTCCTACACATCAGAATACTCTGGAGGGCTTTTTAAACAAGGCTTGCCTCCAGCCCCAGCTCCTGAGATTCTCATTTATTTTGATTCTTGGTAGGGATCAAGAATTGCTAGGTTCCAAAATCTTCTCACCTGCTCTAAATTCTACCCCTGACCCTTTTAGGAGTGGTTGGTTGCAGATGTTGGCTTTTTTTTGCAGCTGGTATATGTGCTCACCAAACAGGTGATTCTGCAAAATGAAGTTATTCTGTTGAGTTTATGATTTCTGCAGCTCAGAAGGTCCAGAGAGGCACCTTTGATCTTTCCATACATGACTCACCCAAGGAAAATTTGAGATGTGGATGAGGGTCCCTGGGTTTCTCTAAATTCCTTATCCTTTGACTTCTAGAGCCTAGTATTTCCCCTTCCCAACACACTTCTGGAAAGAGAGCCCTTAGGACCACACTCTTCCCCTTCCTTCACTCTCATCATTTGCATCTTATTGTGAGTTTGGCGGTGAGTTATTCACAGAGTAACAGGCACTGTGCCCTATTTGAGAAACCACCGAGTCTCAGCCTGTGGCCAGGAGAAGTATTTTAGGAGAATCCAAGAACATCTGGTGCAGGAGGTGGAGGACTGAAAGGATATCACAAAGGCACAAGATGGCTAAACCAGCATGGATGGTGTCTCTTGGGTGTAGGTCTAGTATTCTGTCATAACGAAGCTCTACTCCTGCTCTGTCAACAAGGACATTCGACTAAGGCACAGTTCTCTCCTTATGGCATCTTCTCTCCTCCCTTCTCCTACCTTTTTGGAAAAGGCCTTCAGTTCAACCGTGTGTTTCAGTCTGCAGGTTGAAGGGGGGCCTCGGATGCAATAGATATTGTTCTGTCAACTTAGGAATGAGGAGAGTACAAATTTTAATTAAACAGAAGTCTCACAATGACCAAAGAACTCATAGGTGGGGGCACAGCTCGAAGGTACTATATCAGTTTATAAGCCGTGAGTTTGGGTAAAGGGCAGTTCTCAGGCTTCTGAAAGCTGCTCTGCTTCCCCAGATCAATACTCAGCCAGAAGGGAGGAGAGGGGAGAGCACTCAAGGTTGTCATCCTCACTAGTATCTCCTGCAGCAACTGCGACCCACCAATGCACAGCTGTCTGCCCTCTGCAAGCCCTGAGGCCTGATGTCAGTGGTTGTGGCAGATTTCCAGCCTCATAATCCTTGGAACTGCCAATGGCCCAGCCTCCATGGGTGAAAGAGCAGGACATCCAACAGGAATGGGATTTACATTCCGATATCTGAACATCTGCATGGAGGGGTGGGGGACAGGGGGTGCGGATGCTGTCACCTATGTTTCCTCTCCAAGCAAGAAAAGCATGTCTGGTCTTAGGACCGTGGCTTTAGGGAGAGCTCTTTGGGGTGAGCACTGATAGGATTTGTCTTTTTCCCTTTAACAGATTTCTGTGTAGAAATTATTGGAGGAAATCAAGTGAGTCCTCATTCAAGACCCTACATGGTGCTACTTAAAGGAGAAAAAATCTGTGCTGGGGCTCTGATCGCAAAAGACTGGGTATTGACTGCAGCTCACTGTGTCCTGTAAGTGCTTGCGTTCTAAAAATCGTTTCTGCAGATATTCTTATTTGGGGGAATATCAGTAAAGAGAATAAATCTTCACTAAAACCACAGGAAGCTCACGTGTGTATCTTCACATCACTTAAGTCTCTGGGAAATTGCTTTCCCCCAGCAGGGCCTTAAGCCCAGACTCAGCCCCCAAGTATCAGACCATCGGGGGATCCACAGTGAGTACCACTTTGTGTCGGACTCCCCTAGAGCCACTGGGTCTGGGTGCTGCAAGGCTTTGCTTCTGGTCTTGACTTCGTGACTAGAGAGAACGAACCACAGTATGGAAGGATCAAATTCAAGTGTCGCCTCGGGAGCCGGAGCACAACAGTCAAGTAGAGAAAGCTTGTTTCTGATACCTTCCTGTTTCCTTTTCTGAATGTCTCTCACACCTCAGCCATCTCTTAACCCCTGCTGACTACGACCTTCAGAGCTCTTCCAGACCTGGTCTTTCCTCCATTGCCATAATCAAGCCTCTCAACCTGGGCTCTCCAATATGGTAGCCCCTGTCATATTGGTTATATGAGTTTATTTGTGGCTCTCTGATTTTAAATTAAAATTAAATAAAATTACAAATTTAGTTCCTTGGTAGCACTAGCCACATTTCAGGTCCTCAGTAGCCACATATGGCTAGTGGCTGCCATTTCGGACAGAACATTTCTTCATCACGGTACTCTACTGGACCACTGTTCTAGTTTCTTAAGTGAAACTCACATCAGCTGTTGTAATGGAAAAATGACAGTGTGACGATCTGATTGGTTTCATTTATACTAGGTTGTGAACGAGTAATTTTAATTATTAATACACCAGAGAGTATCTTTTTAAGTAGGCTCCATGCCCCACATGGGGCTTTCATTTACACCCCAGATATCAAGAGGCACAGGCGCTACCTAACTGAACCAGCCAGCACCTCCTGAGTATTTTGATTTTATTAACCAAAATGAACCTTTAGCAGGGAGTAAAAAAAAGAAAGCATCTAGATCCCTGCTTCAGATCACCATCCCTCCAATATACACACACTCAGTGCTATGCAAATAGGGTCTTTCATTGGGCATTCTTATTTCTGAGAGTTTTCTGTTGTAAGTTTGTTGTTGTCTTACAAAGATCCCTTCAGTGCATTCCGCTACAACTACTGAGTGCCTTTTGCTTCCATCTCTAGACCCCTGAGGCCTTTGTATTCTACAACCTGATTCTCTATCACAGCTCAGGGAAGGTGAGGGGGCACTAAAGCCCCAACCCCTAAGATCCCAAGACTTGGCTTAGCTGCCATGGAATTCTCTTGTTACATGTTTTTCAGGGAACCTAATTTAGCGTGTTACAGAGAAGCTGGTGGTGATGATGATAGATTCATACACAATTTTTTATTCTTTAAAATACCCTCTTTTTCTTTCTGAGCCACAAACAAGTATTGCCACAGAAAGTAGATTTACAAATGAGACAGTCAAGCTGATTCTAGAATATGCTTAGCTCCTGATGTAAAGAGTAAACCCAGTTAATAGTGTTGTGTCTGTTTTCAGGACCAGGAAGTCCCAGGTCATTCTTGGAGCTCACTCAATATCCAAAATAGAGTCTGAGAAACAGATAATGTATGTAAAGAAAGAGTTTCCTTATCCGTGCTTTGATCAGTACACACATGAGGGGGACCTGAAGCTTTTACAGGTATGTACCTTTGATTCACTTCGGAGTCACAGAACCTCCTACAATCTGGCCGCCTGCATGGGAACTTCCTCCTTGGTGCTCGTGGCTACAGACAATAGCTACATCATGGGTGTCCTTGAAGGTTGGGCTAGAATTAAGTAAAAATAGGACCATTTAAATGATCTTATTGAAGTCTTCATGCTTGTCTTCTAACAGCTGAACAAAAAAGCAAAAATTAATAAAAATGTGAGTATCCTCCCTCTCCCTAAGACGGGGGTTGATGTCAAACCGGGAACCGTGTGTCGAGTTGCAGGCTGGGGCAGAATTCACAATAACTCGCCTCAGTCTGATACCCTGAGAGAAGTCAATATCACCGTTATAAACCGAAGAATCTGCAATGATGAAAAGCACTATAATTATAATCCTGTGATTGGACTGAATATGATCTGTGCCGGCAGCCCCAAAGGTGGAAAAGACTCGTGCAATGTAAGTAAAATAAGATCCCACGTTTTAGCTGTTGGAGTAAGTCACACAGATAGAGAACATGTAACATCAGGCTTTGTCTTATCCTGGCGCTGGCTTCTGCAGGGCCCTAGTGCTTTTTCTTACAGAAGTTTGATAGAATCCCAAATAAATTAATGTTCTCAGCTCACGTAAGACGTTCATCAGAAACCTGTTCTCATCTTTCATACAAACATATACAGATCTCAACTTGAAAATATGTGATATCCAGGAGAGCTGAAGTCAGCACTCTTCTAGGGCCTTCGATGCCCTTTTCCCCACTTCAATACTCCCCCCAGAATTTGCTGCACCTCAGTACTCCCCCTCAAATTCACTGCCATTTAACGAACAAGTCTGAAATGCCTGTCCTTTCCAAGCCTGACTAAGGCTCTCTGGCCAGACTCCATAGCTTCCTAGAGCCAAGCTCAATCCCCAGGAAGCAACTTCCAAATGTGACGCATACAGAGACTGTGCAAGCCTCCATCCCAGAGTCCCCTGAGAGGCAGTGCGACAGGGCCCTGCTCAAAGATATGAGTAGCAGAGACACCTTACGAAGTTTGCAGCTCTGAGTGTGTCATTTCTCACCTATCCCAAAGACCCTCTACTGCCTCCCCTGAAGAGAAGGGGTTGCAGGGTAGGGGGTCTGGGCATTTGAATCAGAGACTGAGAGATCCAGGGGTCTCTGTTCTTCCCAGAAGCTTGTCTTACCCTCTGCAGAATCTGAATGGCTAGATTTCAGGACCAAGGCTAGGCAAATCCCAGGAAGAGACAACATTAGTCCTCTGCACCTTTCCGCTTTCTCTCCTTTGCCCTCCCTCCTGCTCCTCCTCTCCCCTGGTCTACCACACTGGCAATCCAGGAACCCAGAACCTTCACGCCCTTGGAACCACACGCAACATCCTGAGGCCACAGCAGTGTCCCAATGTGCCTGTCCCCCTCTCCACAGCCACCCTCTAGGGTCAAAGCTTAGCAGTCCTCCTGCCATTCTCTCAGGGCCCAAGACCCCTCTTAGAATTGGCCATGGATGAATTAAACCTGAAGGCCTCATTATGAAAATTTCAGGCCCTGTGTGAAATGCACCTGTCCAGGAGGGGTCCCAGGCTCTCACATACCTCCTAAGTTCATACACTCATAAGGCCCATTTTTGCCTGAAAAGGAGGGGTTGTCGATGCTTTCACGTGGCTGGGAAGGAGTTGGGCACTCAGAGCCAGGTGTTGGCAGAGCTCTATGTACGTGCCTCAGCAGCCCTCTGTCTAGCACCACCCATCCTTCCTGAAGCCAGAGCAGTGAAATGACCACTTCAGACTCGAGACCTCAAATACATTTAAATATGCGGATTCTAGAGTTCCATGAGAGAATACAGGGTCACGCAGTGGGTGGCACAGTCAGGAGGCATAAGGAGTGACTTTCAGCGAACTGAAGCCTCTCTGTTGGCAGAGTCTGTTTGCTCTGAAGCGTAATCACTGGTTTTGGGAGCTCCCATCTAGTGTCACATGCTCCAAAGAGACCCGGGGGAGCAATTTCTGTAGATTTGACAGGACGAAGGGGAAAGTTGCTTTGGTTTTGTTCCTTTAGGAAAACAGTTACGTGCTAGAGAAACTAGAAAGCATGATGCTTACTCTTTGCCTCAACATCCCATCTGCATTTGACTGTTTTAACTCTGGAGTTATTAAGCATTTTAAGAAAATGACAAATAGGAGGGTTTCCCTTCTAAAGCAGAATCAGTCCCAAAATTAGTGGATAACATGAGCAAGTAAACACAAGTTTTATTTCATGTTCACGGTCTATAAAGAGAGTAAGCCAATTTTAAAATATTAAAACATTTCCAAACATTTTGGGCTTTTAAGCACTAATTTTCATTTAAGTCAAGGTTGGGTTTAACTCCACATTGAATGTTCCACATTCAATGGAATTTTTTCCATTCCCCTAGTGATCATGTTCCACGCTCATCCCCACTACCTCTCTTGTTTTCCTCCAGGGGGATTCTGGAAGCCCTTTGATATGTGAGGGTATTGTTAGAGGCATTACTGCCTTTGGCCTTCCAGGGAAATGCGGAGACCCTCGAGGACCTGGCATCTATACTCTTCTCTCATGGAAGTATCTCAGCTGGATAATTAAGACTATGAAGGGGTTAGTTTAGATAATTTCATTTCATTTGCTGTCACTTCTTTTTTTCATTGTGTTTCAAATTCTTATTTAAATTCCAGATAGTTAACATATAGTGTAGTATTGGTTTCAGGAGTAGAATTTTGTGACTCGTCATTTACGGGCTGGGCACTTGCTATGACTTCTTAATCTTACCATAAATAAAAGCAATTTGTGTAACTGTACCCATTTCTCCTATACCTTCAGTGGGCAGATCTGCACTGGCAAAGGGCAGCAGAGTTCTATGACAACCTCACGGATATTGCAAGGCAGAGATGAGGGAACCAGTGTCACCAGTGTCATCCATGTGTCGAGTGGCATACATACTTTCCTTGAATTATTCGCTGTCCCAATGGGGCCCAGCAGGAGTGACGATAAGATCAGGTCTATCTAGTAATAAATACAGTGACGGGCTCAGCAATTCTGCAGGAAACAGGAACAGCCAGTCTGGAGCATTTGGGTTGAAAGGAAATGCATTTGCCCTTCTAAGACCATTGCTCTACATCAACACGTGCTATCTATCTATCCATCTATCTGCAAGAACCTGCGTCTAAGGAAGAAATAGAAGAGGAAATGTCTTACAGTGTTTTCCAAAGGCAGGTGAGAAATAGAAATTAAAATCCTAGGGGACAGAAATGATGCACTTGGCCAGACAAGAAAAGTGTACAGCGGAAAGTCAGCCTCCTCTCTCATTAGTTTGCATATCAGCCATTGATTATCAAGGTGATTTCTTGGTTCTCCTCATCCCTGAGCCTGGGTGGGTCCAGCCAACACAATGGTTACAAGGGCTGCCTTGACATACTAGGAAGTAAGTGCTCAAAGTTTTCCTTGAAAAACCCTTATGTTGTTGTTCAGCACATTGAACTCGTTGGGTAGTCTTCAGTCCAGCAGCCGCTTCAAAACGTGATTATGTGAATGGATTCCTTCAATTTCCATCAGTTCCTTTATGAGTATACACACGCACGTGCACGCACACACACAATGTATACCCAAACCAAGAACATATATCAACACCAACAGCCTCTTAAAACAAAGAAGGGAGCATAGCTCAATTACAAATGCTCAGGCCCCACCTCTAAAAATTTTCATTTAATTGTATTCAATGAGACCCAGGACATAATATTCTTTATATAATCTCCCCAGTGATTCCAATATACAGCTGGGTATGGGAGTCCCTATACTAAAACGTAAGGTCTGGTGCCAACATCTAAAACAGGGCTCTAAGAGAGTCACCAGGATGATATTGTAGATACCTGTGATAATCCCTAATTCATAGTTAGGATTTTAACAGCAATAAGAGGATAGACTATTCCCTACTGGCAACATTACAGATTTTGAAATCCACTTAAAAAGTAATTGCATGGAACCCTCATTCATTGCTGATGGAAGTGTAAACTGATACTTCTTAGGAAAGTTGGCAGTGACTACTTAAAACTCAACAGAAATTTTCTATGACCTAGCAATTCCATACCTGGGCATATATCCAACAGAAATGAGTGCTTTTGTCCACCAAAGAATGTTTAAGAATGTGCATAGCAACTTTATTCTTTTTTTTTTAAGACTTATTTATTTTTAGAGAGCATGTGAGCAGGGGGAGGGGCAGAGGGAGAATCCCAAGCAGACTCCCTACTGAGCACAGACCTGACATGGGGTTTGATTTCATAACCTTGAGATCATGACCTGAGCCAAAATCAAGAGTTGGATGCTTAACCAACTGAGCCACCCAGGTGCCCCACAACTTTATTCTTAAAAGTCAAAACTAAAAATAGCTCAAATATTCATTCACAATAAGATGGATCAACAATTGTCATTCATTTACACAATGGAATATTACATAGCAATGAAAAAGAAAAACCTACAGTTACACATAACAACATGAATTAATATTACAAACTTAATAGGGAAAGAAGTCAGACAAAAGAATATACAGGGTGTGATTCCATTTATCTGCAGGTTGGTATAAGACAAAACTATACTGATAGAGGTCAGAATAATGGAAAGGTGTTGAGTGGGTACAAGGAAGTCTTTAGGGTACAAGAAATGTTCATATCTTGATCCGAATAGTATGTTAATATCAAGTGGGTGGTATAGACTGATGCCAAGAGTTCAAACCCAAGTAACATCATCTCAAAACACTTCCTGGAGAGGTTAAGACTTAGATAAGCAAAGAAAATGGAAGAGAGTGTAGGAATTCCAGACTAGAACAAAAGCTCCGACAAAGGCATCAAGGAAGGAAATCACAAGACTTAGCTCAGGGTGAACACAGGAGATGGGCAAGAATTAACATTTAAAAGATAGAACAGGGGCATCTGGGTGGCCCAGTCAGTTAAGAGTCTGACTCTTGATCTCAGCTCTGGTCTTGATCTCAGAGTTGTGAGTTCAAGCCCCACGCTGGGCTCTACACTGGGCATGGAGCCTATTTTAAAAAAAAGAGAGAGAGAACAGTGACCTGATAGAGCCTAAAAAAAGCTTAGCAATTATCAAATCCAGATTCTGGTTCTTGTAAATGTTATGACCACACACAAGGTCACTCAGGCGGGCTATGGCAGAGCCAAGGTAAGCCCACATTCCCTAACTTCAAATTCTGGTCTCAGGACCCTAAGATTGAGGTGAGGGGTTTATGTAAGAGGGAGTCATTGAGAGTTTTTGAGCAGGGGGCTGAGAAGATCACCACCATGCTTTTAGAAATGTAACCTGACTGTGGTGGAGACCCATGAAGAATAAAGACAGGAAAACAAGGTAGAAGGAATTAAACCAGGTGGTCATCAGGCATTCAGGGCATGACTAAGATGAAACAGAAGAGAACAAGGCATGAACGGATGAAGCATGGAGTGGAATAATCAGGAGGTTCCCTGAATGATGGGATGACCAAGATAGGGATGAGACCACGAAGAGGGACAAGGGAGTCCTACAGGAGATCTCGTTTTGAGAGGAAATAATGAGCATGCTTAACATAGTGCCTAGCATATAGTAGGATTTTGACCAATATTTTTCAAGTGAATAAATGATGTTTTAATGCATTTGGTTTAAGCTAAAGTCAGGAAAGGATCTCAGAAAGGAAATAGCCAGAAGCAGAAAGAAATATGAAGCCAGAGATTGGGAGAAAAGTCAAGAGGGAAAAATATGTCTGGAAATCTCTGCTATAGGTATTCTATCGCAGTGGAAATGCATCCCTAACAAGGAAGAGACAGACAAGAAGAAAAAGGAGGAAGAAGAAGAGGAGGAGGGAGGGAGGGGAAAATAGAGAAGAGGCAAAGACAACATGTGGGAAACGCAACAGGAGGAAGCAGAGCAAAATAAGTAACCTGAGAAAGGAGGTCATGAGAACATTCACCTCAGGAAAAGCACTTCATCCTGTTGGACCATCACAACAACCCCATGGAGAAGACAAGGCCCCTGTCATTATTCTCACTTCGAAGTGAGGAAACCGGAGCTCGTAGAGGGGCTGAGTGACAGCAGTTCCATACACAGGCTGTGCCATCAGCTGCAGCAGAAAACACTCGGGTCTGGTCTGGACTCAAAGCCAGGTGCAGCACTCTGCCTCTGTGGCCTGCGGGAAGAGGGGAAGACAGTTCAGGTCCGACATTACAAGGGCTGTTGCTGAGGTGGGGGCCACGTATCCCGTCCCAGGATGAAGGCTTCTCTGAAACCTGCTGCGTTTGGAGCTGGCGCTGCCACTGTGCCTTTGCTGTGGTAAACACCCGTCAGAGCTGGCTGTGGGCAGCAACCTAAAGTGGCTGAGGTTTGGCTTCACTGGGTTTCCGTTTCACAGCTCTTCCCCCCTTTATTAGTTTCCTAGGGCTGCCATAACAAATTACCACACACTGCTTGAGACAAGAGAAATTTGTTTTCTCATAGCTCCAGTGACCGGAAGTCCAGAATCAGGAGTCGGCAGGGCTGGCTCCCTCTGGAGGTTCTGGGGAAGATTCCAACCCTTGCCTCCTACCTTTGATTTGTGGCCACATCACCCTATTCTCTGCCTCTGTGGTCACATGGCCCTTTCTTCGGTGTGCCTGTTCTCTTCTGTGTGTCTCTTCGAAGGACACTTGTCATTGGATTTAGGGCCTATCTGGATAATCCAGGATGATCTCATCTCACAGTCCTCGACTAAATTACACCAGCAAAGACCCTTTTGCCAAATAAGGTCACAATCACCGCTTCCAGAGATTTGACGAGGATACTGTGGTGGGGTATTTCTAGCCCACCACACCCCTCATGCCCCAAACCATTATCAGTTCTATCTTCTCTAATCCACCAACACCCAGGAATTGCTCCTGCTATGCTCTTGCCACCCATCCCATCCTTCTTCTTACCCTCTCCAAAACGTCATCCCTTTGGGACCTAGGTTTCAAGGAGCTAATCAAATAAATTGAGACAGTTTAATAGGAAAGGACCCAAAAAGCTCTCCCCCAAAGCACACGTGAGTCTTAGTAATGTATGTGGAGACAATCCCCCTTCTTCTGTTATCTAACTGATCATCTCCCAAAGAATATTTTGTGGAACAATAATTCTTTTTTTTTTAATGATTTTTTATTATATTATGTTAGTCACCATACAGTACATCCCCGGTTTCCGATGTAAGGCTCGATGATTCATTAGTTGCGTCTAACACTCAGTGCACCATGCAATACGTGCCCTCCTTACTACCCATCACCAGCCTATCCCATTCCCCCACCCCCCTCCCCTCTGAGGCCCTCAGTTTGTTTCTCATAGTCCATAGTCTCTCATGTTTCATTCCCCCTTCTGATTACCCCCCCTTTCTTTATCCCTTTCTTCCCCTACCGATCATCCTAGTTCTTATGTGGAACAATAATTCTATATGAGATTAATAGGTATTAAAAATGAAAAAACTGTTTAATGTTCACAATAGTTTGGGATCTCCAGGTTAAAAAAAAATTAAACAGGATTCCTTATTTCAAGACTGCTTTATTTGGGAGAAGAGACTATAATCAGAATTTCTGAAACTTATTTGACCAGAGTCCTTTTAACGTGAACATCTCAGGTGGCTCATGTTCCTTGAAAAATACTTGGCAAAATCTATCCTAACCCAATAGTGACTGTTAATAGTCAAACCTTCAGACCAAAGCAGAAAAAACTGACTCCGTGAAAGGAGGCTGGGGCCCGGAGGATGGAGGGAAGGAAAGAGGTTGGGTAAGTTTTTGTTTGAGGAGGTATTTGGGGACACAGGTAAAATCTAGCTAGGTGGGTGGTCATCTCATAGAACCAGTACAGTTTATAACTCAAGTGAGATCTGCAACTTCAGAAGTAATCTCGTGCTCTGACAGCAGATTCTCAGCAGCAAGGAGTGCATACACGTATTCCACTCCTGAAGGAGACAAATATCTTAGATACTTGAGAATTTTTCCATCCACACACTTCACTCCTAATGCTCTCCTGCATGTTCACGTATATATACATGCACACGCACCCAAAGAGACATGGGATTGGCCCTGGGTGTCAGTACATTAAAAAATTTAGATTCATAGATACAAAGTAGCTCCCTTATTTTACAGATGAAAAAAAATTCAGGAATATCAACTGCCTTGTTTCAGGTCACAGAGCTAATTAATGGCAGAGCCAGAACTGAATCAAATTCCATGCTCTAACCGTTTAGCCCATTCTCCAAACCCAGAGCAAAGAAGAATCTCTTTTCCAATGGAAGACCCCTGTCCCTTTTTTTTTAAATTGAACATTTGTAAATTAAAGCAATATAAATGAAAACCACTTAATTTAGTCAGGATAAATATAAAACATTACATGAATGCTTTTAAATTAAACCTTAAAGTCAATTCAATAAACACAGTAGGTGATAAATAAGCTTTCATTCTTTATTATGATGTGTTGAGATGAAGAGAAGGGAAGGAATTAAAGTAGAAAAGGAGTAACAGAGAAAAAAATTCCAAATCTTCTCCAAAGCAGGCTTTGAAAAATGTCTTGACTTAAAAAATGGACAACTACTTCCAGAATTTGTTAGGAAAATGGAGTTTGGATTAGAAGCAAAGGCATTCCTGAAACACTACTCTCACATTAGTGAAAATCTTAATTTACTAGATTAAGTGGGAAATGCCATCTTTACCTCAGACAAAGGTCATTCTTTAGGATTTACATCCCTAAATTCCAAGAGTATTATCACTGAAAGGATTGAAAGGTTTTTTTTTTTCTCTATGCAGCAGTCATTATAAAGGAGACCACCCATCGATGCATGTGCGAAGGACTGATGAAACCAAATCAAAGGCCAGATCTCACCTATAGGCTAGAAAGTTACCTACTCCTTGTTTCAATGCTTATAAATTTCAACTTTTATAGGGTGAGGGGAAGGATGATGGGGAGTTATCTTTCTTCTGCAGTTAGATGCGGGAGGCCTCTTCAACTGAATTTTCCCCCCAGAGAATCATGAGTGTGGTTAACAGGGTGGGACGAAGGAAAGGCGTGGCCATAATCTAGAACAGCCTTTTTCCAAGCTTTATGACCACAATCCACGGTTCAAAACTACACTTTATGTAGAGACCCCATATATAGACACGTATAAGGTACCGCACAACTGCAACAAAAGTTTCACAAAATAATGCCTACTTTTACATTGTTTCCATTCTCTACTATTCCATTTCGTTTTTTAAATGCTAACCACCCTGCCACACATTTTGGGGAAATACTGCATGTGGAAGAGACTACTGGGTCAGAGATGAGCATTGGTGTCCGAGAGCTCAAAAGTAACTGCATCAGGGCGCCGGGGTGGCTGGGTCGGTGAAGCGTCTGCCTTCGGCTTGGGTCATGATCTCAGGGTCCGGGGATTGAGCCCCATATCGAGCTTCCCTGCTCAGCGGGAGGCCTGCTTCTCCCTCTCTCTCTGCCGCTCCCCCGCTTCTGCTGCCTCTCTCTCTCTGATAAATAAATTAGTAAAATCTTTAAAAAAAAAAAAGTAGCTACATCTTCTCCAATCATAAACATGTTAAGAGGAGAAAAGGTTAAATGTACTCTTTGGAATTCTAATATCAGTGAAGAAAAGCACAAGGCATTACAACTAAAGAACTTATAGCTTGTCAAGGTTAGAGAAAAAAAGAAAATGTACCGGTTAAGTTCATTCTTTATTGCCAGTATCAATGAACTGACTCCAGAATCTATCAGAGGATCCCATCTCGCTGAAAGACCTAATTAGCTCCTGGAATCATAGTTTTGTGAAGAACCAGGTTTAAGGCTTGATTAAAAATAGTTCTCTAGGGCACCTGGGTGGCTCAGTCCATTGAGCACCTGCCTTCAGCTCAGGTCATGATCTCAGGGTCCTGGGATGGAGCCCTACATCAGCCTCCTTGCCCAGTGGGGAGTCTGTTTCTCCCTCTCCCTCTGCCCATCCCCACCACTCATGGTCACTCTCTCTCTCTCTCAAATAAATAAATAAAATATTTTAAAAATAAATAAAATATAAAAAAATATTTCTCTAATCAGAAAAAATATCCCATGAATTGCATATCTTATGATTTAAAATATGCAAAGGATCAACTCATGTCCCTCCTACACTCATGCTTGGCCACCCAGGTAGCTCTGTCACGAGCTGCCTACATTTTTATTTACCAAATCACACAGTAAAACAGCTTAAGGATATCAAAGTCATTCTGAGGTCAGACTGACCAGCAGGAGCAGGAAGTCTTTCTGTTAAGGGTGTTTTGTTGTTGCCAAATGACATTCTTACAGTCTACAAAGAGAGTCACGGTATTATCACCATCTAACGCTGTATATATTTGGGGTTTTCGGTCTGTTTCTTCCCCCTGAAGTAAAGGCTCTGTGAGGGCAAAGATAATGTCTGTCTTGTTTACATGTATATCCCCAACACCCCCGAAAGTGCCCCACACACAGTAGACGCATATTAAATTTACCCACAGGTTGCAGCCCTGCTGGTTCTCCTGCAAAATAAGGAAAGATGAGTTATGATACTAACCAGAGTTGAAGAAGAGTTTACAAACTATCTCTGATCATCACTGCTTCATCCGTGCACGTGTGCAAGAAGGAGAAGGCAGGACCGTTGTAAGTGATGAACAGTTTCAGTCAAATTCAGAAACACTCATCTATACTCGCCCTGAGGTTGTGGGTGTAAGCCTTTTTCCTCTGATCAAATAAATACTTCAAAGAGCCAGAGGAGAAGATTTGGGGCTTTTCCTGCCAATGACAGCTCACTTAGCTATGGGTACACAGCATTTTATTCACCTACGTACTTACCCAAAAATCCACGTGACCTGGCCAGACCAGGACAGGCCCACAGAGTCACATCGTTCTTGGGACTACCTTGGCCACTTGCAATCTCCTTTGTCTTAGGTAGCCAGATTAGGGAACAAATCTGTAATAATGGCCAAAAAAATACAGTTATGGCAATGTCTGATTCATTATGAATGTATTTCGAACAGATTCTAGGCAGTATGCTCTGTCCACATCTGTCCTCCAGTCCACAGCTGGGGTTACGGTGTGCGAGGAACTACGTTAGCTCTAGGCAAGTTTATCCCAAGGCAACAGAAGACTAAGTATACAAATAGGTTTAGGCGCGATGACCCTGCAAATCTGAACACAAAGCAGTGCTGAGCAAGAAGGGAAATGTTGGAAATGGAGGGGGAAGGAAAGGATACACAGATCAGCTTGCGACTCCCAGAGAAAGGTTTTACAAAAACAGTCAAGAACTGAAATCCTTATAGACTCCGCGAGTACAGAGAGGCGTGTTTCGGTCCTGTGCTCTATCAGCTATCGTTTTCACGAGGTTCTAGAAGACCAAAGTGAAGGCAAACTCCAGCAGAGGTGTTTACCTGTGAGTCTGTGGTTGGGGTCTGCATGTTTTGCCCAGTATTTACGTCTAAGACACGTAAGTGTCCGTCTTCCATTCCGCCTCCAACAGCAAGGACTGCAGGCTGCCAGGGACACCAATCCATGGCCTTGAAAGTTCAAATAACCACACAGGCAGGTCAGCCTTGGAGCAAGTGAACTTGTGAAGGTGACACACTCAGGTGAGCAGGAGTCCAGAGGTCTGCTCGCACCGCAGCTCTCCTGGAGCTCTGATCTAAAGGCAGGAGCTAATGGCACTCTCTAGAGATTACGTCTAAGGGACTAGAAATCACCTGTTAGGTGCCTTCCTCAAATTTCGAGAATAATTACCAATATTTTAAGCAAAGAAAAATTACCCAATAATGTATTTTAAAAACTACTCTCAACATGTCCTATGGGGCAAAATTCTCCTGCTGGAGTAGGTAAAAGGTGCCTCTAGACTCTGATTATGAAATGAAGCCTTTCTCTCATTTGTCTACCTGTGTCTTTAGGTTCTAGGTCGGAGAAGAAAACACAGAACAGAGCCACGCATGACTGCTCGCACCCCAAAAACTCTCGTGCATTCAACTCCTAATACATTTCAAAAAGGAAAATTGCCTTTGATTTACTTACTTATAAATAGTTAAAGGTAATTCTGAAAAGTAAGATTTAGTATTGCATATTTATATTGGTAATTTAAATGTTGAGTAACAATAAGTTTAAAGGACACTCTAACAAATATTTCAGTTATATTTATCCATGTATCCTTATCTGCCGTCCATCCTGCCATTAACTGCCACGAGGCTTGGTTTGCTCAGGCTCCAGAAACTCTTGGTTCAATTCACTGTATTTCTGACAGCAAGGCACATAAGAAAGTAACTTGCTTTGCCTGGCTTGGGTTTTTCATGAGTTGGGTTTTTGTTTTGCTTTATTTTGTTTTTGTATTTTGTTTGCAGACAGAATATTTTACATACATTTTCCCTAGATTTTTTTCAGATCATTAATAATGGGAATTTGGATCTAAAATCACTCTTCATGTCCTGTGGACATTAAAAAACCACAAGCCAGAGTACTGAGCCACCACTCCTTAACAGCAGGTGCGACATGTTACACCCTCTACCAGGAAACTCCCTGGTAACTTTGTAAATTCTCGTTCTAACACATTTGCTCATAGTTAATAAAGTAGAACCGTTTCTTTGTTCTGTGAGTGATAAATATTCTGGGACTATGTTGAGGCCAAGACATAGATCTATGGCACCAAAGGAATGAAAGTATGGATTTTTTTTTACTAGAAATAGAATTTAAAATAGAAATAAAAAAACACTCCGCAGAGCATAGTAGAGTATTGGTTTAACTGTGCAGCACCCTTCCTCCTCCTTCTGACAGTGGGTTTTCTTTCATGGGTGTGAGTTCATGACCTAGGCCTGGATAGCCAGTGTACCCATCTCTTTGGCCACAGTTGTCTGCTGAGAAATGAGAAGGTGCCCAAAGTCACACCAGAGTCCTGCCCGGGACTTTTCTACCGGAGTTACAAGGAACGGTAGTTTCTTAATCCGTTCTCATCTGGGAGAATGTGAATTTAAAGCTGCTAAGAGCCATTTTGCCCACAAAATGTTGTCTGAATAAAGAATGGAACTCAACAGGGACAGGCAGAGCCAGGAGCCAAAGAGAGCAGGTTCTAATGACATTTTTTAAAGCCCTAGATCTGGATGGTATTGGAAACAGCTGTATGTACCCAGGACTCCTCAGTCATAAGAGAAAATACATTTACTTTTTTGCAGAAGTTCAAGCTTACCTCTGCTTTCAGTTACTTACAACCACAAAATCTGACACATGGGGGCTATACATAGGGTTGTCTTTCAAGAGAATGATGGCAAAATCCAAAACAAATTCTGGGGGAAGAAAATCTCAAAGCATTGGCTTAATGGCTTTGTTCTCACATGTGAAGGATCCTCAGTGATCTCTGAGTGAAGAGCAACTTGGAAAGCTATTGGACGTCTTACCTTGACTGCTGTAGATTGGAGTATAACTTTCAGTGGCTGAACCTGGGCTTTCGCCCCCGGGTCATGCGGCCATATTGTCAGCAGTCCGTCACTACAGCCACTGGAAAGCAGCCTGCCGTCAGGGGACCACTTGAGAGCACAGACAGCTTGCTTGTGGTGAAGTGTTCCAACGTGATGCTGGGCGACCCGAACGTCGTGATGATAAACACGGCCCAGCCTCGACCCGCTGCACAGAGGTAAAGGGGCAGGTTTCTGACAGAAAGCTCCAGCCCTATTGCTAATAAGCATTTGAAAACATGAAGGAAAGCATAGTTCACACTATCAAAAGACCCCTCAGGACAGATTCAAGACACAGGTTTTGAACATTCGTTGGGGTAAGAAGGATAGAGTATTCTGCCTGGGTGATTGTTTTCACAAGTGAAAAAGATGTTTGTGGCTAAGTTTTAAATGTGGATATTGACATGATATCCTTTGACAGATATTTCTTTTTTTTAAGATTTTATTTATTTATTTATTTATTTATTTGAGAGAGAATGCAAGTGAGTGAGAGCACGGGTGGAGGGGGAGGGGGCAGGGGCAGAGGCAGAGGGAGAAGCAGGCCCCCCGCTATGCAAGGAGCACCATGCCAGCTGGATTCCAGGACACTGGGGTCGTGACCTGAGCCGAAGGCAGATGTTTAACCGACTGAGCCACCCAAGCGCCTCATTTTGATAGATATTTCTAATGACTTTAATACGATGCAGACCCCCATGGGAAAGATAAATTTTGAACCTTGCCATATTTCCCCAGGGAGTAGTTTATGTACTGAACATAAGAAATAGTACTTTTCTGGAATTCAGAATATTTCATATTATCTCAATGCAATGGTTTTAGTATCTATCTATTTATAGTGAAATGTCAGAGATAGAAATGTCCGATTATTTCCCTTTTCTATTAAGCTACAAACCCACTGTTATTGTTAATGTTACTAATATCTACAAAGAGTATAAAGCTATCCGAATGTCACAGCAAACTTCTGTGTGATTCTGATTCAGTGGATAATGTCTATCTCTAGTAGTGATTTGGATGCAAATAATGATAAAGATCCTATCACTTCACCAAAGACAATGACCTCTTTCTGGACTAATTTAATTTTCTCCAAGAAGCAAGTAAACAACTACCTACAATTATTTATGAAATTTCTCAAAATCTGGTCTCGTATTTTTAAAACCTATTCAGGCACCACACTGAGCAGCCTTCTGATGAACAGAAGTCTGCAGCCAGACCACCTGGGTCCAAAGCCCGACTCTGTCCCTTTTACTAAGCCTGTGACCTCAGGCTAGTGTCTCAGTTTATTCATTAAGAACAGGTTGGGGGGAGATTAGAAACTGCTCAGTCGCACTACTGCAGGGGTGAAAACACAGCTCTGTGCATGGAGAGTACATCACAATGCCCAGCACACATTACTCCAGAAATATTAGCTGCTGTAGAGGAAAGGATCTGCTCATTTTCCTCATGAGTAATAAAACTAAATTTAAACAATGCAGACTGTAAAAGGAATTCAAATAGAGAGCTGACCTCACTACCACAACTTTTCACGGTAAATAATTAGCCCATGTGGTATTTTGTTTAAGTGGCTTTAAGTTTGACCTGTATTCACAAAGTATTGAAATCTCAAATTTATATCTTAGCTACTTAAAGAAATTGTAAAAGACCCTGGAATTTATTTAATTTAAACCTACCTTAAGAACTACGGTATAAAAATGAATGGCAATGGGGCACCTGGGTGGCTCAGTCAGTTAAACGTCTGCCTCCGGCTCAGGTCATGATCCCAGGGTCCTGGGATGGAGCCCCACGGCAGGCTCCCTGCTCAGCGGGGAGTCTGCTTCTCCCTCTCCCTCTGCTGCTCCTCCTGCTTGTGCTCTCTCTCTCTAATAAATAAGTAAAAGCTTTTAAAAAAGTAAATGGTAATTATTAAAAGCAGTATATATTTAGATCAATTATGTAGGATTGTAGGAACAAGTCACTTAACTTATCTGGTTAAGTGACTGAAGTAGTTAGACTAAAACAGTAGTTCTCAAAAGTGATGAAGTGTCAGCATCACTTTGGAAATTAAAAATACAAATTATCAGCGCCCCTTCAGACCTACTGAATCAGGAATTCCCGGAGACAGACTAGCAATCTGTGTTGTAAGGAGCCCTTCAGGTGATGTTGGGCTCTCAAGTTTGAGAACCATGGAACCTAGCTGATCTAGGACGTTCCTTCCAGTTCTAACGTCTATGGATCTATGAATTGGACATGTGCCCCAGAAAGCTTATCATATTCCAAATTATTGATCCTGATAGCAATACATACTTGATTTCAACAAACTGTCCCTCTGGTAGGTATTACTTGGTACAGAGAAACTTTTTGCTTAAACAGAGTTTTACCTTTTATCTGAACAGTTTAGTGGATCCTGAACCTCACTTTCCAGAACCAGCATATGGTGCGGGCCCCTAGCCACCATGGTACCTGTGGCCACTGGACCACTTACATCGCCTGCAGACCAGGATATCCGAGAGGGTAGGATCATAACTGCTGCTCACTAATATCTTGTCTGGTTTGGGTCGGTTTTGGTTTTGCATTTGGTTTTAAATATTATTATAGTTCTGTTCACTCAGCCCCCATAAGCACTCTGGGAAACAAATATAATTCGTTCCACCAAGATGCTTCTTACCTGCTGAGAATACAGTGATTCCAGCTCAGAGCCCCAACCACTGACAAATGACCAAGCATATTTCTCAGCCGCTTTTTAGTTACCACATCCCATAACTGAAAGAATGAACAAGCAGAGTTACATAGCATTGTCTTTTTCACAGTCCACCGTCTTCTTAAAGGCCTCATAGCAATTAATGGTGCTACCACCAGTCTTTGTACTAAGGGGAAGCTCAGCTCCTTTAACCCTGGGCAGCATTTCTCAACCCTGTCTGATATGACATCACCTACGGAGCTTGCTATGGATGCTAGCCATTCTGATTTCATAATGGAGGTAGATACGGCATTTATTTTATGACATTTATTTTAAAGGTCTCCAGGTGAATTCAATGGGCAGCCACAGGTTGAAAATGGCTCTCACACTTCTAGTTTCCTCTAAATTGTGGAATTTCATTCTGGAAATCCACTGACAGGCTAAGAGACTCCTTGTCTGCCACCTATAAATGATACTCTGACCTATATGAGAAATGAGAACTTTGGTGTAAGAAGAAATCATGACATAACCTTCATAGCATCCAGTATCATTGTAGAGATGAGAAAGCCATGAGAGCCATCTGTGGCCCTCCAAAGTCATTGAACACATGAGCAATATTGTTCACAGTATGGCTAGTAACAGTAATACATGAGAAATTTAAACAGATTGAAGGAAACTGGGTACATTCTCATTTCAGAGAGCTTATCAGAAAGAAAAAAAAATCTACTCATTTTAAGTAATTCTACTCCTGATCATGATTGTGCAGAGAAAGAGCTGAAGGTTATCTTCCTCTCTCCAAAGTCTTAACCCTGGGGATTCTACAAGCCCAACTTTAATACAAGAGAAAAGACTTTTAGGGGCACCTGGCAGGTTCAATCAGAGGAGCAGGTGACTCTTGATCTCAGAGTTGTGAGTTCAAGCCCCACATTGGGTGGAAAGATTACTTTAAAAAAAATTTTTTTAAATAGACATTAAAAAGGTAAATATGACAGAAAGATTGTGTGGGAAAAAAAACTAGGTAGAGTATCCTTAAGTGCTCATTAAATGTCATTCAGAAAAGAACCAGAATGCTATATCTTCTCACTCCCCATAGTTTCAAGTGCCACAACTAATACAGATTCTCTACTGTATATTAACTCATTATTAGAAGTCAATTTTAGTTATGTGGCAATTATACAGAGCACATTTTAAGCGGGGGGTGGAAATTGTTACTTGTACTTCTCCGTCGCTGGTGCCAACTGCCAGGCAGGTTCCGTCTTTTATCCAGGACACAGAAGATATATAGTTACAATTGTGACTTAGGTCTATATTTTCAATCACATTGTAGTTTTCCCCATTCCAGACGAATACAGAGGATCCAAGGGCTATAGCAACAAGATTTTGAAAATTCCAATCCAGAATATTCAGATCTATAAGAAAAGCAGTTCATAATAGCGTAATGATTTAGCCAAATAAAAAATATTTTCAAGTAACCAAATTTTTTGCAGGTAGATGAACAAAAGTAATACCTTTCTCATGGTCAGTTGGAAAATAGAATCACATACGCAAGTAGATTGTTCGAAGTTCAAAAATAAACACTAGAATTCTCTGTCAAGATTCACAGTCTAGGGGCACCTGGGTGGCTCACTCATTAGGTGTCTGGCTTCAGCTCAGGTCATGATCCCAGCGTTCTGGGATCAAGCCCCTCATTGGGTTCCCTGCTCGGCGGGAAGCCTGCTTCTCCCTCTCCCACTCCCCCTGCTTGTGTTCCCTCTCTCGCTGCCTCTCTCTGTGTCAAATAAATAAATAAAATCTTTAAAAAAAAAGAGAGAGATTCACAGTCTAATGAGCAATAATGCTTACTATTTATACTCAAAAAAATAGTAAGCATTATACTCAAATATATTTATTTAGGGTCATTTAGAGAATTTGGAAGTTTTATCTACCATTATTAGAACCATGGATTTTATCTAACAGATCACTAAAAATTAAAATTTAGCATCTATATTTTTCATTGAAATTATCTGGCCTTTCTTTTTCTTTTTTTCTTTTTTTTCTTTTAATTCCAGTATAGGTAACATACAGTGTTCTATTAGTTTCAGGTGTACAATATATTGATTCAATAATTTTATACATATTACTCAGTGCTAATAATGATAAATGTACTCTTAATCCCCTTCACCTGTTTCACCCATCCCCGCCCCCCCGACCTCCCCGTAGGCAAGGATCAGTTAGTTCTCCACAGTTAAGAGTCTGTTCTTTGGTTTGTCTCTTCATCATACGGTGTTTGCCTTTCTCTGACTGATGTATTTCACTTAGGTCTACCCATGTTGTTGTGACATGGATGGGCTTAATGACTAAGCCTCCCAGACACTTCCATACCACATCTTTTTTATCCATTCATCTATCAATGGACACTTGGGCTGCTTTCATAATTTGGTTATTATAAATAATACTGCAATAAACATAGGGGGAAAGCATGTAACCCTTACAGAAACACCCCTGAACCTACAATATCCATATGAAAAATGCCACCATCATTTTAAACCAAAAATACCACCCAACTACAGTATATCTGGAAGAAGTGGTCACTGGCTTATAAGTGATACCTGGAAGTTCCTAGCAGTATTCTCTATCTTCTATTAGAACTCTCTGACTGCCAAAAGAAACTGTATTTGTATGATCACATATTAAAATGTATCCTATCTTCTTTTTTTTAAAATTGAGATACAGTTGACATATAACCCTATCTTATTTCTTATAAGACAAAAACTCTTATCCTCACTGATAGACATCAATACAAAACTATGAAGCACACCAGCTTTTTAGAGTAAAATTTATAACAATGGTAGAGTTTTCAATGTATGTAGATGCAAAATATATGACAACTGCAGTAACCTAAAAAAAGTTGGGGGATTGAGGGGACCCTATGTGATTGCAAAATTTGCATCTACCTCCTATTCACCAGTCCCCAGTGTGTCCTCTTCATTGCCATTATCATTAATTACCGACATCCTGCCTTTGCTGACATTGTTAACATTGCTGAAAATGCTCTATCTTCTCTCCCCCACTCCTCCAAATCCTACCCATTTTTCAAAACCCAGCTCAAGTCTGAACATCTCCACAAAGTCTTTTTAGACAAAGATCCAAAGATCACTGAACTACTTATACTCATTATAGCCCCTTTTACCCCTTAATTCATTATTTCTGTTCTACACTAGCATGTTGGTAGAAGTTCCATGTGAGTTAGTCCTGTCTTCCCAACTAGATTATAAACTAGGCACACAACAAGAAGACCCATGTGGCTGTTGGACTGATTAGATATATCTATGTTTAAAATATATGCCTAAGAATAGGCCCTCATTCTCACAGTTCATTCTAACACCATTTTAAAAAATGTACATTTCTTATACCCCACCAACACCAACAATACCCATTCCAAACATGAAATTTGCCCAGGGAAAAGCCAAACTACATTAACCATATTTGGATAGTACAGCTTTGGGACATAAGGCACAAGGACCATTGGGTTCTTCCAGAAGCAAATCTCAAGTTTATGCCACAGCACAGGATACATTTTGTCACTCCAACTTTTCAATTCATGATCTAAACAGTAACTTACAATAGTCATTTCGAAGACCAGTATGATGAATCTTCACTTCTGGTTGGAGTATGGAATAGTCTATATCACGGACTCTTTTAAGATGGAAGGATTCATCTCTGACTCCATCTCCACAGCCTATAAAGAACAAACAGTTCCACGTATCTTTATGATCCCAGAAGCATAACATTTATGCAGGTATTAAGACATAGCAAAGTGAAAAAGAAAGTAGTGATAAAACTGAATTACAAGTTGCAGGAGAAGGAAAGGAAAAAAGGACTTCGGTATTAATTTAAACAAAAATGTAACAAATATTTCATGGCAATTTTTAATAAAAAGCACGTGAGCACCAGACCTAAATGTAACAGATCTTGTGGGAAGCACACAGAAACACTATATCATACTTTGAATATCTATTCTGTCACTTGAGATTTTTAAATCACAGTAATTTTCACATATTTGTCTAGCACATTGACCATTACCTGACACAAGTAAGCCCTACTCTGAGTCTTCAGCAATAAATATCTGTTGATTCATTTACTTTGGCTCTTGTCTCACTGTTTCTGTAGCAGAGCACACAGAGTTACTTCTGGCTAGCTTTACCCATGACTATCTGAGGTCAGGATCCTATCTTGGGTTCAGTTTTAATTCTCATCAAAAGACTCACCTATGTCTAAACCACAAGCCACCATCGTTTCATTTGTGATCACACAGAGAATGACATAAATTAATAGGCACTGAGCCCACCCAGGTGAATCTGTGGTCTCTACGACCACATGCCTTCTGATAAAAAGCCTAAGAGCTTCACAAGAAGTAGATCGTTACTCACTGCCTCGGTGTTAGCCACAAAGACCTGCAGTTGTGGGCAAAACTTAAAGGTTACTAGAAACACTCAAGCATCTCCAATAAAGGTTTTTTGAAAAAACTAGTACAAACTTCCAGTTACAAAATAAGTCATGGGGATGTAACGTACAGCACGGCAATTACAGTTAATAATACCAGATTGCATATTTGAAAACTACCAAGAGAGTAGATCTTAAAAGTTCACATCACAAGAAAAGAAATTCTATAACTATGAATGGTGATGAATGTTAACTGGACTTACTGTGGTGATCATTTTGCAATATATACAAATACTGAATCATCGTTTTACACCTGAAGCTAATAAAGATGACCCTTGAACAATATGGGTTTGAACTACATGGGTTCACTTACATGTGGATTTTTTTTATAAATACCACACAGTACTGTAAATGTATTTTCTCTCCCTTATAATTTTCCTAATAATATTTCCTTTTTTTCTAGCTTACTTTATTGAAAGAATATAGTATATAATACACAAGATATACAATATATGTGTTATCAACTGCTTATATTATTGTTAAGACCTCCAGTTAACAGTAGGCTATAAGCAGTTAAGTTTTGCGGGAGTCAAAGTTAGACACAGATTTTCCCGCATATGAGAAGTTACTTTTTAGAAGTGTGATCTAAGTAGACTGAAGGAGGTGAATGAAGCAGGAGAACTAAGTTCTTACCTACTATGCTAGAAAGTTATGATAACGTCTAAAATCTCAAGAGCAGTTTACAAATATTACTTAGAAAATAGATGTAAATACGAGGGGGAAGAGCTGGAAGTGTAAAGGTGGTTGCCTGTAGGAAATGAGACTTGGGGATGGGACAGGTAAGGCGGAGAATTAGGAGAATGATTGAAATTTTGTAATTATTTTTTACTAGTCTAATAAATATAAAAATAATATATCCCAATAATATATTCTAAGATAAGGAAGAAATTAAGGAGGCAAGGAGAGAGAAGGGTAGGAAAGAAGGACAAACAGAAAATCTTTGGCCCATACCTTTCCAGACACATTGGGATTGCTCACAGAGCTGCATTTGCCCACTAACCCACTGAGCCATCTTTTGGGTCGAAAATAGCTGGTTTAGGCATTTCTGAAAACAAGCAAATAAATACTTCTCTAGAAACATACATGTACATCTCAGATGTTGTGCATGATATAGTGTTAAAACTGATAACTCACTAGGAAGTTCCAAGTTTCCACATTATCAAACCCAAGCTACAATTGCTATTATTTACTACCTAACCAATGTGTAGTGAACACGATGCTGAGCATTTGACATGTATTATTTCTAATCTCCCCAACAACTCCATAAGCCAGCTATTCCTCAAGTTGAATAAAATCTTCTTTTATTCTTCTAGCCTAAAAATCCTTTTAGCCCACAAACCAACCAAAGCCCAGTGATATCATCAAAGCCTGCAAGAACTAAAATGTCATGATAGTTCTAGTATATTGTGAAATTGAAAGACCTTCCCAAGATAACAAAGTCAAATGTCAGTAAGGCTACTTTTTTAAGGAAGATTTCTTTCAAGGGGAGGGGTCCTCTCAGCATTCAACCTCGAAGTATTCTTTCAGTCTGTTACTGAGATTTTCTCTGGGACTTAATTTTCTTCATCTGTAATATGTCAGGACTGAATTAATCATCTTAAATGTCCTTTTCCATTAACACCTTTACCTGTTAACAATGGGAACATCAAAAAATAAATAAAATTAATTAATTAAATTTTTTTAAAAAATGGAAACATCAAATCACAGAGACTTTAAGTAACCTGCCTCAGTTTCCATGAACACAAAAGCCTGATTGCTGTCTCTTTGGGCCAGTATATAAAAAGCATTTCTGACCTTCTTACCCCCAACTTCAATCAAAAACAGATAAGAAAATTAGTAGTAAGTGTAAAGAAAAGAACTTACTGGAATTTT
Organism: Ursus americanus; assembly: GCF_024610735.1. NCBI lineage: Eukaryota > Metazoa > Chordata > Mammalia > Carnivora > Ursidae > Ursus > Ursus americanus. Next base: position 46,346,291 of record NC_142131.1, on the reverse strand, counting down.
GTAAAAACATTTTAGTGAATAGTTAAAGCAGAGACAATTCCCTTTTTTCCCCTTCATGATACTATAGCTGATTGTTACATGTAAAACAATCATGCAATCACCATTAAGTCATACAGATGTGTCTCTCACAGGCATCACTGTGAGATTTTGGTTTTCTTCCCAGATATTTTGTCTTTGCCGTCTGGTGAATCATGGATTTTTAGGTGTTCAAATTAGAACAATCAATGATGAGCAGGGTTTCCCATTTTTAGCATCCCTGGCGTTTGACAGGAGATGATTCATTGCTGTGCATTACAGGAGGCTTAGCAGCTTCTCAGACTGTCTACCAGCTGCCTTCCCCCTAGGTTTAATGATCAGAAATGTCTTCAGACATTGTCAGATGTCCCCTAGGGAGAAAAATCACACCCACTGGAGAACCTACTGATATAAAATAACAGTCCTAAAATCAGTGTAACTCTTCAGAGAGTCACTTCTTCAGAACCCCGTAATTTGCGCAAAGCTGACCCAAGCATTGCCCAGCACGAGGCGCTTCTGTTCCATGTACCCAAGGGTGCTCTTCCCTCAGTTAGATTTACTTATTACTCTAATGAACAACTTGGCTCAGAGCTGACTATACATAATAATTTTGAACATCTCCGCAGCTTTGCAGGCCCTCGTCGTAGAAACACCCTCCGCGTGACCTCTGAGGACCGCTCGAAGACACACAGTTCCTGTCATTGTGAAACACCTCACAGCGTATCTGCACCACTCCTGATGCTCTTTGACTTCTAACTGGTCAGGACAACAAATGCCTGATATAAAGTAGTGAAATAGTTTCCATTATCCCCTTCCCAAGTTCTTCAGTGACACCGGGACAAAGCTCTGGCCGGATAGCAATTGCTGTGACAATGGTAACTTGCTGACACCATGGTGACCACACGGTCAGAGCCACCTACTTTGATGCCACCAGTTCCATAGCGCCTAGGGACAAGGGAAGTCGTGAGGTCGAGGCAGTAAAACTCCAGTCTGCAAGACGTAGAGTGTGGAAAGGAAGTGGTGCTAATAACCTGGCCTGGGCGTAGGGTCACCGTGCCCCTAACGACATAGAACTCCCTGGCCATCTGCACCTCCAAACCCTTAACCAGCAGTATAGCACTCGGCAAAAGACCTAATCTAAGATGTTTGTTTTCAATTTGCATATGATTTCAAATAATTAAATTTTACATTCACATGATTGTTCCTCTAGCAAGGTATATATGCCAAACACTGGAAGCACAAACTAAATGAGTAACTTTGCCTAAACTGAGGATGTATGACTTTCCTAGTTTAAAGCTTTCTAAATGAAACCCTGATTCCTTCAGAAGCTCTTCACTGGATTTGATAAACCCAAAAACATGCTAGTGATATTATTGTGCCCAAGGATTTAGATCAGATTCCTCTAAGATCTTAAAACCATAATAAGTATGATACTTAAAAGAACTAAATTAACTTAGTCAGGAAAAAAAAAAAACAACAATAACAAAAACTTAAGGGAAATGTTTAAAAGACCATTTTATAGGGGCGCCTGGGTGGCTCAGTTGGTTGAGCGTCCGAGGCTTGGTTTCGGCTCAGATCATGATCTCAGGGTCCTGGGGATGGAGCCCCGCCTAGAGCCCCGCCTCGAGCTCTACAGGGCTCTGCGCTCAGCGGGGATCTGCTTGGGATTCTCTCTCCTCCTCCCTCTGCCCCTCCCCCCACTCGCACTCTGCCTCTCTAAAATAATCTTTAAAAAAAAAAAGACCATTTTATAGAGGAAGAATTTAACTTATCCTGAGAGACCCCAGAGGGTAGACCAAGTCATCAAATAGTTGGAAAGGATTATACAAGAAATTTTTTGGCTGAGGGAAAGCATACCATAATATGTATAATTTCACTATATTTTTAATCTTTACCTCTTTAAAAAAATCTTTATTTTTTAATTCAAGTATAGTTCACATAGTTTTATAAGAGTTTCAGATGTACACTATAATAATTCAACAATTCTATACATTCCACAATGCTCAACATAAATGTACTCTTCATCCCCCTCACCTATTTCACCTGTTCCCCCTTACCCACCTCCCCCCTGGGAACCATCAGTTGGCTGTCTATACTTAAGAGTCTGTTTTTTGGTTCATGTCTTTTTTTCTTTGTTCATTTGTTTTGTTTCTTAAATTCCACATGAGTGAAATCATACGGTATTTGCCTTTCTCGAACTTACTTCACTTGGCATTATACTCTGTAGCTGCATTTGTGCTGTTGCAAATGGCAAGACGTCATTCTTTTTATGGATGAGTAATATTCCACTGTATGTCTATGTAGATATATATTTGTATACATATGTATTTATTTATATGTGTATATGCGTAGCACGTCTTCTTTATCCATTCATCTATCAGTGGATGCTTGGGTTGTTTCCATATCTTGGTTATTATAAATAATGCTGCTGTAAACATACAGGTGCATATATCTTTTTGAATTAGTGTCTTTGTTTTCTTTGGGTAAATATCCAGTAGTAGAATGACCAGATCATATGTTAATTCTATGTTTAATTTTCTGAAGAATGTCCATTTACTTTTTTCCACAATGGCTGCACCAGCTTGCATTCCCACCAACAGGGCATGAGGGCTCCTTTTTCTTCACATCCTTGCCAAGACTTGTTATTTCTTGTCTTGATTTTAGCCATTCTGACAGGTGTAAAGTGGTATTTCATTGTGGTTTTAATTTGCATTTCCTGATGATGAGTGGTGTTGAGCATGTTTTCATGTGTCTATTGGCCAGCCATAGGGCTTCTTTGGAAAAATATCTGTTCATGTCTTCTGCCCATTTAATTGGATTATTTGGTTTTTTGGTGTTGAGTCATATAAGTTCTTTATGTATTTTGGATACCAATCCCTTATCAAATACATCTTTTGCAAATATCTTTTCCCTTTGATAGGTTGTCTTTTGATTTCGTTGATGGTTTCCTTCACCGTGCAAAAGCTTTTTATTTTGGGATAGTCCCAATAATTTGATTTTGCTTTTGTTTCCCTTACCGAAGGAGACATATCTTAAAAAATGTTTCAACAGCTGATGTCAAAGAGATTACTGCCTGTTTTCTTCTAGGAATTTTATGGTTTCAAAAATCACGTTAGGTCTTTAACCCATTTTGTGGTTATTTTGTGTATGGTGTAAGAAAGTGGTCCAGTTTCATTCTTTTGCATGTTAGCTGTCCAGTTTTCCCAACAGCATTTGTTGAAAATGCTGTCTTTTTCCCACTGCATATTCCTAACGCTTTGTAAGTTCCATACAAATTTTAAGATTGTTCTAGTTCTGTGAAAAATGCTATTGATCTTTTGATAGGGGTTGCATTAAATCTGGAAATTGCCTTTGGTAGTATAGACATTTTGACAAGATTTGTTCTTCCAATCCATGAGCAGGGAATATCTTTTTATTTGTTTGTGTCATCTTTAATTTCTTTCATCAGTGTTTCACAGTTTTCAAAGCACAGCCCCTTTAACTCCTGGGTTAAGTTTATTCCTAGATATCTTATTGTTTTTGGTGCAATTGTAAATGGAATTGTGTTTTTAATTTCTCTTTCTGATGCTTCATTATTAGTATATAGAAACGCAACAGATTTCTGTATACTTAATTTGTAACCTGCTAATTTACTTAATTCATTTATTATCAGTTCTGATAGTCTTTTGATGGAGTCTTTAGGGTTTTCTCTATATAGTATCATGTCATCTTAATCTTTACCTTTCTTATGTTTCATTTTCACTCTTTTGATTGATACTAACTAAACTTGTATATTTGTTGGGTATTATATTTCTTTTACAAAGTGCCCCTATTCATGTCATTCACTCACTCATTTTTTCTGTCAGGAACCCATCATTTTCTTACTGGTTTATAAGAGCAGCTAAGCCAGTTCCTTCCTCATATTTGGGACTCGATTGTCTGAGCTTCTCAGGACATGAGATCATCAGTTTTCTCTTTACCTACCTGGCCTTTCGAGGCAACATTTTCATCCCAGCCTCTGTCCAGGGCGTGAGCTGCCTTGCAAAAATGGAGAGCAGAGTTATTTGTTTCTAAACTCCCTTTGATGGGGGTCTTCAGTGGTTCTTGGTAGGATCCTGCAAGAAAGACATTTAGCTTTTAATTTGTTTTTCAAAACAAGATGATCACTTTGGTTGGTGGTCAATCCATTGTGTCTGTCACAATAGAATGTGAAGACACAGGCCCTCCTCTCTCCAAAAATCCTGGCAGAGGTGGGTAAAAGAGGAAGGGCCAGCAAGCGCCTTATCCAGAATGCCAGGGTCATAAGTGAGCACTGCGTCAGTGGCCTCTGTAGGAAATGCCAAGATTAAAGACCTGACTGCAGCAGCGGCAGAAATGCTTTCTCTCTGCAGGGAAAGAATGTATTTGCACATCTGAAGAAAGGATACAAAGTGTTCCATAGTTTAAGATGATGGAGCAAAGGTATCTGGTTTGCCCAGGCTATGTATGATCATCCTGCCAGGAAATCACTGTGGGATGCTTGTTTCCTAATCATTGGTATCATGAGCAAATCACTTTGCCCCTCCCTCTCTTTTTTATAGAAAGATGCTGTAAGGGTAGTTTGAGATAACAACAGTGAAATACTTTCTAAGTTAAAGTAATAACACAGTCAATGTCATTTGCATCATTATTATTCATATATGTTCTCTTCTCAAGATTGAGAAAGCCCCGTACCAGACTTTTTAACTGCACAGAAAACCCTGTCATGTCATCCGCTAAAACTGGGTATCTTCTATGTTCATATCTCTTGTTCATCAGAGGGGCCAAGGGACCACTGAAAAATCTTATACAGAGAATTGTAATCTTTACAAAAGGAATCATGTACCAATGCAAATCTCAGAAATGCATCTAAAATACAAATCCCACGCCCCCTCCCACCCCCACAGCACCACCTTGGGAATTTCTTATTCAAAGGAAGAAGAAGCACTTGATTAATGTGATACTAGATAGTTTCTAGGAGACAAAGATTCTCTCAGGAATATCTATTTCATTAACGTTTTTTAAATAGCCTCTGCAATGCCTATTATCTCACCTAGAATCAAAGTCTCTTTCTCAGGCGTTATCTTCAGCACGGATGCAGAAGCTTCTGGGAGGTAGGTGGTGGAAAGCTCTTCCCCAAAGGAGCAGGTTTCCAGATCCCTGGTTTGGCTTTGTCGCCATCTTGTGGTAATTGGGCTACTGGCAATGGGAGCCCCCTCCGACAGCCTCTTCACAAAGTTGCTCTTGAAGCTGGAATACGTAGTCTTAACTTCATGAAATACCTATTTAAGATATTAAGGGGAAAAAGCTGTAATTTATGGTAGCCTCAATGATGCAAAAGTAGGTATTCCTTAAAGGAGAATTATAAACAACTCATCTAGTACAAAACAAATTATATATCAGGTTTTTAGCTTTTGTGACCCGAGAGAACGTAATTTTATACATATAAATGTGTGTGTGTGTGTGTGTGTGTGTGTGTGTGTGTACTTAGAGCCTCTGTTCAAGGGTCTCAAGACATATAAAAGCAGCTTAGGGCATAATTGTGTTTACAGTCATTACTATTATATATCAATATAAAATAGGTTGAAATAACCCTATATATTAAACAGACAAAAGGTTTATATAAAATCACAAAATTGCAAATCCGGAAATAAACAGCAAGTTTTTAGTCCAAACTTTTCATTTCACAGATGAGATAACTGAGGCCTAAGTTGCTCAACATTCATCTCATTCCCTCTGAGAAACCCCAGGAGTTTGGTATTTACAGATCCTAAAATGGTGAACCAGGCCATGAATCTACGTGAAATTAAAATGCAAATGACAAATTGGAAATATATTATATTTTCATTTTTTATTTATCTTTCAAAATAATTTATTTATTTGACAGAAAGAGAGATCAAGAGCACAAGCAGAGGGAGAAGCAGGCTCCCAGCTGAGCAAGGAGCACAATGCAGGACTCTATCCCAGGACCCTGGGATCATGACCTGAGCTGAAGGCAGACGCTTAACCAACTGAGCCACCCAGGCATCCTAGAAATATATTATAATTTTAATAAAATGTCAGGCATATTAGATTAATATATTTATGTAAAGGACTCTTGAGAAATTGAGACAAATTTACAAGCCAAATAGAAAAAAAATAGGGCATACGGCCTAAAAAGACAATTCACAAAAGAGATATATAAATGCCCCCAAAATATTCAACCTCACTAGTAATCAAAGAAAGGCTAATTTAAAATAATAACAAGATGCTAGCAATGATTTTTTTTTTTAATGACAAGCCCCAAGTTTGAAGGCTGTAGAAACAAACACTGGCATTCATTGTTGGTGGAGCACAAATGAGTATTTGGAAAGGACAATTTGGCAACATGTGTCAAAAGCCTTCAAATATGTGTATAACCTCTACTGACCCAACGACATCACCTCTAAGAATGTAAGGAAGAAATAAAAAATATGAGCAAAGATGAACACCACCAAAATCTATTGAGTGCTTACACGATATGAACCCATATGTGACAGGTTTACACACGTTCATATTTAATCTTCAGAAACACCTGTGAAGCAGGTCTGTTATTTATTCCCACTTTACCAGTGAAGAAACTGAGGTTTAGAGGTTAAGTGAATTGCTTCAGACCACACGGTGAGTCAGTGGAGATGTTATACCCTAATCTCATCTGTCTGACTCCACAGTCCACACTTCCGGCAGAGAACATGGGGTTATTACTGCAGTATATACGCTCATAGGGGCAAAACGATGGGAAGGACTCAATGTTTACCAATGGAGAACTGACCAGATAGACATCCTTAAAAAGGAATACTCTGCAGCCATTAGAAATTAGGACATACATTAGGGAAATGCAAATCTAAACCACAATGAAGTACCACTTTACACCCACTGGGCCGTCTTTAATCAGACAGATAGACAGACAGACAGATAGCAAACAAACATTAGCTAGAATGTACATTGCTTATGGGTATGTAAAGTGGTACTACGGTGGAAAACAGCAATTCCTAAGCAAATTAAACCTAGAATTACTGTATGATTGAACAATGTCACTGCTAGGTATAGACCCAAGGGAAATGAACACAGGTACTCAAACTCAAACGCAGGTACGTGCATGTTCGTGGTAGCACTATTCCCAACAGCCAGAAAGTAGAAATAACCCAAATGTTCATCAGCAAAGAAATGGACAAGCCAATTGTAGATGATATATGTTTATGTATGTATACATATATATAATTATTTATTCATAAATGATATATCAGCTAAGAAAAATGATCAAGAACTTTCACACCGACAATCTTACACGGTATTGGCAGGTGCGTGTTTCTCTGGCTCATCTCCTGTCACATCCCCCATGCCGTCTCCTCACCTGGGTGCTTTTCCACAAATCTCTACTAGGGTAACTTCTAGGCCGCCTTCACAGCTAGGATCAGCCATTGCGTGAGGAAGGTGTCTCTGACCTTCCCTTCCTCCCCATTCCAGACTGGGTTAGGCAGTCTGTGATAGCCGAATAATTGCGATGGTTAATTCTGTGCGTCAACTTGGCTAAGGGCTGCCCAGAAAGCTGGTGAGACATTTTTTCTGTATGTGGCTGAGAGGGTTTTTCTAGTGGAGATTAGCATTGGAGTCAGGAGGCTGAGTAAAGAGATCCACCCTCACCATTGTGGGTGGGCGTCATCCAATCCACTGGGGGCCCCAATGGCACAAAAAGGCAAAGGAAGGGCAAATTTTCTCTCATCTTGATCTAGGACGTCCATTTTTTCCTGCCCTCAGACATAGGAGCGCCTGGATTCTCAGACCTTCGTATTCCTTGATTTACACCAGCTGCTCCCCAGGTCTCTGGACTTTGGACCCAGAATGAATTACACCACCAGCTTCCCTGGTTCTCCAGCTTATCAGTGGCAGAGTGTGGGACTTTTCAGCCTCCATAACCTCGTGAGCCTCACACGTATGTATTTACGTATATTCCTTTGGTGGTGTTCCTCTAGAGAATCCTAATGCAATAATGATTATTTTTCATTGCACGTGAGGGAGAGCTGATAGCAGTGAAAAGGACTGACAGTATTAGACACCCACCACCAGAATATGAATCAGTAACATAATGAGATGACCTTTTTTTTTTAAGCATTACAAATTTAGGTCTCATTAATGGAAAAACAGTGTCCAAAACAAGAGCGAGGGAACCCCAATTTTCTCTGTGCTGGTCAGGACCCATCTGGAGAACTGTGTCCAGCCTTAGACCTGTTCTGTAAGATGAACAAGCCAGGATTCTAAACCTGAGCTCATTTAGAGGAAAGGGACTGCAGTGACTCGAGGTCAGGGAACACAGCAGTGGAGCAACACGTGAATGGAGTGAAGGCACCGGGGGTATTTAATCTAGAGGAAAGAAGACCCATAAGGACCTATCTTCAAATATTTAAAGGAAGTTCTTTGTGCTGAGTAAAAATTTGCCTCCTCTCTTTCATTGGTCCCGGTCTTGTCATAGCAATACAAAGTAAATGTTTCTTTGTTTCGTACATTGCCTTCCTTTAGATATTTGAAGCAATGGTTTCGCCTCGACTACCCCAAGAGCACACACCACAGACGCAGGGCGCAGAGGCAGAGCTGGCATCAGCCTGAGCACACCCTCTAGAGCCCAAAGATCTCGTGATGGGAAAGGGCACTCCCACAGTTTTTCAGACCTTTCCGTGCGCTTTTTCCTAGCATTTTCTGTAAACACACCATGACCCCAAGAGTCAGGCCCTTAATTTGAAACTTGCTGTGCGTCTTAGGGAAGAGGCTAAGGTGACCCAAGGACTGCAGTCCTCAATTTTCCCTCCATTCCTACCCCTGAAATTTTCAACAGTAAAGTTAGGCCTCCTGTAAGAGGCAATGGCCATGGGAAAATAAAGATTTAAAAAAAAAAAAAAAGAAGAAGCAACTAGATGATGCACCCGAGGAGAGGTGGGTTTGGGGGGTTTCCTTGTTTGTTTTTGCCTTCTTGGTAGAATTGTCTAACTTCATTGTTAAATTCCTGATTTATTATACAGTTCACTATTTTTTCCATCTCCAGGTTGCAGCCCACTGGTGAGCCATGAAATCATTGTCATGGGTCAGAACCAGGCTGTTTTAAAACTGCCAAAGGTGTATCAACATTCAAAGGGGAAGTGTTGTTTAATGAAACTTCTCAGTTATATAGGTCTGCGTCCTGAGTTAAATTGTAAAGTGCATTTCTTACTGGGGGTCATGATCAAAAATTTGAAAAACACTGGACTATAATTTGCTTTATGATAGAGGAGGGTTTTTTTAAAGACTTCATTGTGTTTGATCTGTTTATTTTTACTATATTCACCGGGCATTGCCTTAATTAGATGAGCTAAGACTCAGCAGCCCCTTCACCTATTTCTCTGCCCTTTCCACTTTTCTAGAACTCATGTAGCAAGTTTAATGAGTACGTATAATATTAAATTTCTTCAGGCTATACATCATATTAATAGACCACATTTAATCTACCCTCTGAACTAGTCCTGGGTGGCATTTACCCACGCCCCTACATTTAACCAGTTCCTGGGAGTGCTCAATCCACAGCTTGAGCCCCACAAGGGCACCATCTTCTGGTGAAATATTTTGTCAGGAGAATGTGAAAGAGCTATCAAAAAAGTCCTGATTTTTCTAGCAAAGATTGTAATGGGCATCATAAATACGTTGGAATTCTTTAGCACTCTTAATTTTATCCAGGAGTTCCATTCCTTTCCCCATCTGAGAAAGGTCCTTCTGCTCCTCAGCAGTGAAAGGAGCTAGTCTGTCCTTCTTGGTTTTCCGTTCAAGTGAGCTGGTGTCAAGTTTCAGCTCCTCCTCGAATTCCAGGCTGCTGAGACTTCCCTCTAGAGTCATCCAAAATGGAGCCTCTTACAGCGTACCCTTTAAGATGTTCAGGGTCAAAAGCAAAGGTATTTGCAGTTTTACTATCTATGGTTCTATGCACAGTAATGCTATTTCTTCTACAACTAAAATTCCTAAAACCTAAAATCAACAGCTTTTATACCTTCGAAGTGAAAGATGCGAAAGGAAGAACGGTTTCTCTGGAAAAGTTTAAAGGCAAAGTAAGTTGCATCTTCTGATTTTTTTTTCTGTTTGTTCATGTTCTCTGTTTTAATGGAATCAATTTTTCATTATTAAAGGGTCCTAAGTTAAAATGTAGTCTTCAAAGTAATGTTATAAGTGTATCACTTTAGCCATCACAGTTCTCCTAGTGTATCTTACTTCTAATTGATAAACTCTGACAATCCTGTCTTTGGAGGTGTGCTGAATTAATACTTGAAGTTGTTTAGGAAATTCTTATAGTTAGTAATGAGAATATGGAGGCATTAAAAAATACCAATTCCATAATCTAGAAACATTAAAAAGCACTCTTTTTGATGTTCTTATTATCTTTTATTTAAAAATAAACTTGTATCTGATGCTTTTTTAATGATGGTGATCTTTCAGAGTCTTAATTCATGCATCCAGGTTACGATTTTCAGTAAAATTGGGTATGTCTGAAAATATTGAAATAACTGTCTGCTGCAAAATGGTTTAGGATTTTAACTACTTGCAGAATTTTTTTTAATCTTTTATTTGCTTCACTTTCCGGTTGGATTTTTTTCTTTTTCCGGGAGGTTGCACTAGTTGTAAACGTGGCTAGTGACTGCCAACTCACAGACAGAAATTACTTAGCACTGCAGGAACTGCACAAAGAGTTTGGACCATTCCACTTCAGCGTCTTGGCCTTTCCATGCAATCAGTTCGGAGAATCGGAGCCCCGCCCAAGCAAGGAAGTAGTATCTTTTGCAAGAAATAACTACGGAGTGACGTTCCCCATCTTCCACAAGATTAAGATTCTAGGATCTGAAGCAGACCCTGCATTTAGATTTCTTGTTGGTAAATACCTATCTTGCCTTGCCAATTTAATGTTTTTCATTGCTTTTCATTTTTAAAACAAAGAGAGACTGGGACCATAGTTTTCTATTTCATTTGAAATAGTAGTGGGACATTTTGATAAAAATATCAAAGAGCCAGAATCTCATCTTTTGGAAATTTCTACAAGTTATGCTTCCCTGAAATCAATGTTTTTAACTTCTCAAATGGCAAAATAAGTCTACTCCGATATATTTTATTCCTCATGATCATTTTCCTGAAGAATTTACTTGAAGTGTGGGCATGGCAAATACCTTCACAAAATAGCTTGTGGGGAAATGGGCGTTATTAGCTAGACATATCTTTGTAGTTAATTTTATATTGCCTATCTTGTCTGAGATATTATCTTCAAGGATGAATAATATATCAGTTTTCCAGGTTTTTGCTAAAATTCGTAACAGAATATAAGGAATTTTTTTTGGAGGAGGATGTATTAGGCTATTTCTAAAAGTAGTCTAGCTACAGAAATCTGTTCAAAGATTTTTCCAGGGTCAGTTAGCATAAAGGTAGTGAGCTATAGTGACTAAGGGCATAGGTTTTAGCTCCATTCTCTGGCTTCAAACCCCTGCTCTGTTGCTTTTGCTGTGTGGCTTCAAGTACGTAACTTAACTCCTCTGTGCCTTCTTCCTCATTTGTAAAATGAGACTATCAACAGTACCTACTTCCTAAGATTGTTTGGAGGATTAAGTGTATTAATAGTAAAATATTTATACGCTGCTTATATCGTGCCAAACACTATTCTAAAGGATATTCAGCTAACGTCCTCTCATCTGACTTATTCAAATGATATCCTCAGTCCTGTTTTCACAGAGTTTTGATAAAACTGTGACCTCAGTCAGACAATCAAGCATCTAGTCCAGTAAGTTGGCTAATGATGTTCTATGAAATTTAAGTGTGAAATCAGAATCTTTTAAAAACATTATATTTAATTTCTAGGAAAAAATTAATATAATGCTTAATACCCTGCATAGCAACCAGAGTGATATCTTTTATTTCCTTTCATTCCTTTTATTTGCAGGATACACCGAGGAAAGAAAAACCAGAGCACATATTCTTGTAATCATTTGCAATTACAGCAGCCAAATACGTGGGCATAATTGCTTCCCCTTCATCACTAAAAAAAGCTTCTGAAACTCCACCTACCCCCTGTAACCAAAAAAAAGAAGTGATTTCAGGTTTCACTGGAGTTAGATGAAGCTCCAGAGACAGAGACTCTGAGATCATAGCCACATGAAAATGACACCTTTTAAAACTAGCCAAAATGGCCAGTAACGGATCACACGGTCACAAACAGGGCCACTCTGCACGTGTGGGCAGGTGTCACTAAACAGGGCATCTGGACACGGAGGCACCTGGGGACTGAAGCGCAGCCCCAGCCAGGCATGTGCTGAGGGGGCCGTACCCGCCTGGAAGGGTATCTTTTCCTAAATACACCGGGATGTCAGGTCAGCTAGAGAGAGCTCTGCCCTGATAGGCATTATCTTTAGAGATGCATTTTCCGTTATAGAAAAGGGCAATTTTTCAAAATGATTTTAAGACGGCTTTAATGTAATAATATGATGCTCACACCGCGTCACTGATGCTTGCTCTAATCAGGAATATTCATCTCTAGTAATGAAATAACTAACTGCTTGGCACAGTACCCAAAGTAAAACACACTTAAGTAATCAGGCTGCTTTTTATTTCTTATGTTTAACTTGTGCTCCCTCATTGGTTCTTTTTCCCAGCACAAAGCAAAGTGTTGCACCCCTTAAAACTCAAGGCAGTGTGTTCCTTCTACCTACTTCATCACGGTTTCTGAAGGAAGAGTTAACGCTGGTTATCTCTGCTTGCCTGTCTCAGTTCCCTTCTGAGATCACTGTGTCGGGCTTCTTGTCAGGAGCTCCTGAACCTCACAGTGACTGCCACTCTGGCCCCTTCTCCTTTTCAGGTTCCTCCTTTCCACCAGCCCTTAACTCTGCTGACCTCAGGATTCTGCCACAATCCCCTGGGGCCCTTATTCTGTCCCCGTTCCCTGCATGCGCTCTCTCTCCTAAGCTCCAATGCCCTATATTCAGCTCCCTCCTCTGAGTGGATGTCCCACGTACACCTGAATCCCCTCCTGTACAAAAACGAATTTGTCATCCTCCTCCTAAAATCTGCTTGCTTTTCTATAGGAGTAGGAAGGCCTGTGTATCAGTCCTGGTTCTACTGCTCAGTAGTCTTGAGACCTTGAGTCTAGGACTCCATTTTTCTCATCTGCAAAATACCCACCTCACAGGGTTGCCGTAAAGATTAAATGAAAGGATCCATTTAGAGCAATGAGCACGCATTACTAGGTACATAGTAGACAAGTTATTTATATTTTTTTCTCATGTTAGTCAATAATGCACATCAATTCTGGATAGAGTAAGTGGAAAAAACATCTGCATTTCTTACATAAATTAAGATGTATCAAAAGGACAGCATAATTTCTCAAAATGATTTAACACTGTTTGTTAACTGGAATTAAATAAACACTTAAAAATAAAGAATTCCTTTCCATTTTTGTCTACATAACATGTAACGATATTAAAACCATAGATAACATTTAAGATGAAAAGAATTCCATACATGCCATTACCAAGGACCATTAGAACATCATTTTATCTTTAAAAATGTTAGAAAACTGGAAGTTTTGAATGACGAGGTAAATTTTTTGTTGTTTAGATCAACAGATCCAAAATAAACCACTTTGTTTCATGATTCTAGATCAGTAGAATCATCAGTGAAGTCAGCAAATATATAGAAATATGGTTACTCAGAGCTTGAGTTTTGCCTTGTTTGGGTGTTTTGCTTTTTGTTTTGTTTTTGTCATTCCTAGAACTCAATTCTAAAGTTGTCACTTATACGGTTACTAATAGAAATGACAATCTTAGCAAAAGAATAAAATTATGCTCATGAAAATATATTCTGGTATTTTAGATTCTTCAAAGAAGGAACCGAGGTGGAATTTTTGGAAGTATCTGGTCAACCCTGAGGGCCAAGTTGTGAAGTCCTGGAGGCCAGAGGAACCCATTGAAGTCATCAGGCCTGAGATAGCAGCTCTGATTAGACAAATGATCATAAGAAAGAAAGAGGACCTGTGAACATGGCAGTGAGTCGTTCAGCTGCAGTAGTCGGAATATAGACATGTCCCTTGGGGGGTGGGGTGTCATCTTAAAGACTCTGACAATTAAATGTGGCCCTGAAGAATGGGGTGTTTTGTTTTTAGGATACCTTGCCAGTGAGTGGTAACGAATGTCCCCAGGTCAGAGATGTTACCTAAAGCAAAATAAAGAATAGCTAAAGAATCAAAATGCAATATATTAAATATTTCATCTGACCATACTAAACACTTCAGAATACAGAGTCACCAGTGTGCTTCAATATCCTGTTGTTTGCCTTGACATTTTCCAGGATAGCACTTGATGGAAATGCCAACACACTAGACCACTGTTTGAATTCAAGACACTGTATGTGACTGAAATTTCAGGAGTAACTAATTGTAAATGGCTATTTTTATGTAATAAAATACAAAATAAACATTGAAAAATGTGAAATAGATTCAAATCCTTGTATACTTCTGTTTCATATACAGGATTTTGTTTCTTTAGTTGTTTGAGTACAGGTTCATAGTATATTTTATTATCTCTGCCCAGTCACTGATAAATGGCACTCTCCTAACATTTGAAACAGCCTTCATCACTTTCAGTATTTCTCAACTATTTTCCAGAAGCAACTCAAATTTTATAAATGGAATATTCATAGTTGAATCACAGTCTTTATTTCTGAATGAAAACCCTAAGTGTAAGAAAAAGGCTAGGAGTGTTTGATGATTTAGCTCAAGTCTTTATATGTTAATGTTGGTTGCTCATATATTCAGACTGGATCAGTTACTTGGAAAGAATTCCGTGCCACATCATATTTCCTGGAGGACCTTCTGCTTCAAAGTGTATGTCCAACCACCCACAGCTGGGGATACAGTTTCTGTTAGAGGTCGAGAAGATTTCCAAGGATAGCTTCAAGAATGCCAGGTTAGTGTGTCAGCAAACCTGCTTGTACCCTGTATGACTTCGGGCAAGTCACTTGACTGCTTTTAGGTTTGCTCACCCATAAATTGAGGTCAGACTAAACAAAGAGCCCCTTCTAGCTCTACGAGTCAATGACCATGCTTAACAAGGGGTCTTAAGTGATCAGGAATGGAATCAGTACTAATCTGAATTGTTTCTGAAGAAATAGAAGGCCCCGGACAAGCCTATCTGTCCTTTGCAATTTTGTCCCAAGAGCATAGAAGCAGTTTGAATTCTGAGCCTCTAAGCAAAATTTTGTTCAGGGCAGACTCTCCCAGGTGTTGTTCCCAGAGCATTCTTGCCATATACCACCACTTAGGACAAGTGCCACGGGACTGCTGCAGTGTTTCATGTGCCCACATTAGGGGTATGAGCAGAAGTGTACATGCCAGCCCTGCACAGCCTATGTAGACTCCCCACTGTCAGACAGTCGGTGATGGAGCTACACTGGGGACTGACCAGGACTGCCCTGGTGAATGCAGTTGAGATGTCCATCCTGCCCAAAGTCACGAGTTCTCCAAAGCCATATAAAGTGGGTTTTCAGTTATAGATCTCCAATCCTGGTTGCTTTATTCAACCTACAGCCTCTACTATAGTCAGTGTTTGATTCTCTCCCCTTGGCCTTTGGGGATGCAGGGAAGGCAGGTGGGGATTTGAAAGTGTGCCAAGTAGGTGTCCATTCGGGTTCTGTAACAATTAGGCTCTCTGTGCTAAAAGAGGGTGTGGAGCCATTTGCTGATGTCCTGCTACCCATAACTCCAATGTCTTATGTGAATTCCACCAGGTACGCACATACAGAGAAAAAATTGTAGCTTTCTTGAATTGAGCATATCTTCCCTGTCTCAGCGTCAAAAAGCCTGAGACATAGAGTGCTGTCTAAATTGAGGAGTATATCAGAAAACAGCTGTCATCACATAAAAGGGTATTTAGTTGCCTCTATGACAAAGGGACAAAATCAAATGCATTTAATTATGGTAATTCATTGGCTTGAAGTTTGGTTTATTCAGAAGGTAGGAAGGAGTACTTCATTCTAACTCCTAATCTTCATCTCATGGCACATTATAGCCATAGTGTTGGAAATTGGAATAAATGTGAATTTGTCTGAAATATACCCTGAAAGTCATACTTCATTTTCTAAAATGCTTAATAATTATAGTGTATCCATAGTTATGTAGGTAGGTACCCATATATAATTCCTGGTAATTATGGTATATATAGCATATCCCCAGAGGTGGCTGATAAATAACCATCCCCTCTCGGAGGAAGGGTCCCAGGTGGCAGCACTTGCCAGTGTCCACGGTGTAAACGCTCCCACATGACCAGCTTCCATCTACCAATGGTTTAATAACTGGCATGCCAAGTTTTTGAAAGTTTAACAATCGGTTCTCACAAACCACTATAAGTGGGCTCTGGAACACCAAAATTCTTAAAAATCAGACGTGCTTAGGTTATTATAAGGATCTCCCAAGAGATAAATCTAGAGTGAAAACTTATTATATATTATCTATTTTTATTATAAATTTACTATTTAGCTAGGCTATATGAAAATGTGGAATTACTGAAATACGAAAAGCTGCTAACAATATGCTATTAATCACAGTAAAATCTAATGACTTAACTGGATTGTCTATAGGTAACCTCAAGTAGGAAAACACTACAGTAAAAAATAATAATAATAATGTAGACAGAGCCTCAGAAGAAAAATAAAAACTGTTTTTTGTGTGTCCCAAAACATTAACTGTTTCAGAAGACTACCTTGAACAAACTAAAAAGTCTTTAGTCGTCCCTGTACAAAATATTATATTCATTCATGGTGTT
The DNA here is from genome assembly GCF_024610735.1 of Ursus americanus. Taxonomy (NCBI): domain Eukaryota; kingdom Metazoa; phylum Chordata; class Mammalia; order Carnivora; family Ursidae; genus Ursus; species Ursus americanus. The sequence goes on along the minus strand of NC_142131.1, from coordinate 46,329,453 downwards.
TCTTTGAGAGAAAAATGGTACGTTTGGGTGGAGACAATATAGGGACACTTTGTCCATGTTTATTCCTTACCTGGATTTCATCTTTCCCGTGGAATAATAAAATTCTAATAACTGTCATGCCTAGAAACTAACACTACACTGTTCTCCACTCTTCTCTTCCTTCCTCCTGCTGAACCGTTTACACTTGGGGGGGATGAATGAAGAGTAGCTTTGATGTCCTAAGTGTGGATCCCTCTCTTTCCCTCTTACTCCTATGGAAACCCTGATCTCCTTAAATTCTCTTTATTGCATTCCATCCTTTCCCTCCTTTCTCATCATTTCAGTAATATGGAACAGAAGAACAGCTTTAAATATATCTTGTTTATTGAGTATAAATGTTGGCATTTTATGTCTTGTCCTTTAGTTTAAAAAAAATTAAAACACAAAGGCCAAGCCTTCTAAATTTAGTAGGTTTTATTTTTATCAACAGGTCAGAGGCTTTCCATAAAAAATAACATGTTGAAATTTAACCTTTTAAGAAAAAACAAGATGAAAATATTTATGTGGAAGGGATCCTTAAACAACAACAACAAAAATGCTGAAAATAGAATGATAACGGGCAACAGTGAAAAGACAATGAGACATGAAGGTAGCAAAAATGCATAAAGAACCTAATTATAGGCATCATTCTTCCATGGTTTAAATGTTTAAACTTAAATAAGGTAAGAATAAAAATTGTTGTATCTGTAATTTATAATTCAGTACAGTAGACTGTAATATGTTTCTCACATCTCACTTAGAATATAACTAATTGGTCAGACTGCCAAAGTCAGTTCCATGAACTTGCTGCAAATGTCCACATGAGGACACGTAGGTCACTGTATGTCTGGGACCCAGCACGTACTTGACACTGTTGCATGGGCCAAAATGGCCTTCAAAGAAATCAGAAAATATTTAAAAGCATATTGTACAGTCAATTCTTCCCACTTCACAAGCTAAAACTCATGCTCTACTCCAGATATTTTATGAGTCTGTGACTTCACAGAAAATGAAGTGAATAATAAAGGCAAATCCTGCAAAAGATTCAACCCCATTCAAACCCCAAAATTTCCAATTTTCTTGCTATTTCAAGTGAAAATATTTGAGTTGACTGACTCATCTTGAAAGTTACCTCGATTCTCCCTTCAGCTGGTACATACACATGGTTATAGAGACCTGTTCTAATGTCATATTAAGAAACTGATTATCTAGAGAGAATACTAAAGATTTAGTTGAAAACTTGGAGAAACATTTTAAACTTTCCATTTCAAATTGTCATTGTATTCTAAATTTTACATTAAAAATAAATACATCATTTCACAAATACCTATGTACCCAGGCCTCCAAAAATATTACCTGGGAATTTTTTTTTTAAGATTTTATTTATTTATTTTACAGAGAGAGAGAACAAGCAGGGGAAGCAGGAGATGGAGAGGGAGCCTGCTGAGCAGGGAGCCCGATGAGGGGTTCGACCCCAGGACCCTGGGATCATGACCGAGCCAAAGGCAGACACTTAACCAACTGAGCCACCCAGGTGCCCCTACCTGGGAAATTTTTTAAGGATCAATTGTGTTGGTTTCTTCACCACTTATAAAGCTGTCTATTGTATTGTTATTGAGTAACGAAATAGCAATTACAAGTACTATGGTAACTAGTGCCCTGGTTTATAACAAAAAGTATACACAAGCACACATACACACTCACTAATTACAGAATGAATTCTACGCTGATGTTCATTGTATATGCAATAAGATAGCAGTTGCATGTTAGCTGATACAACTCATATTTTCAACCAGCTAACAATACACTGCCAACCCATCACACACGGGTCACTAGTGCAGCTTGTTAACGAGAAGAATTTATCCAGAAGCAAGTGGCAGGGTAGTTGTGGCTGCCAGATTGACCCAAAGCAGCCAGCTAACAATACACTGCCTACCTGACTCAGGTCACTGCTGCCTGTCATGGCCCATGAAGTCACCGAAGCTACATTCACAATGTGAGACCGTGGCAGAACTGTCATCTTAATAGTCACATAAAAGAAAACTTACAAACAAAACTTGTTCCTCCAAAACCGTCCGAAAATATGAAAACATTATTTTTAAATCTCGAAAACTTAAAAAGGTAAACTTTCAGAATACTTGCCCTTAGCTATTCTAAAGTAAATGCTTGGACATCAAAAAATGGTATTGCAGTACAAGCAAATTAACAAAGTTATACTTAACTGGAGCTTTTCTAATTATTTCTATTTACTGACCAAAAGACCAGTTGTCTGTATTAGGCAGCAAAACATTTAGTAGGAGTCATGGCAATACACAAGCTGGGCAACAAACAAAACCGCAGCTATTCTGGAGGGGAAAAATCAATATTGAAGTATTTAGGGAATTTAAGGACTTAAAACTGTCATTCATTGTCTCCCACTATAAGTAACATTAGTCATTGCATTCTGAAAGGGCCGTTATATGTTTGATTTCTTATGTCACCACTGAAATATTGAAAACTTAAAGGAGATTAAGAAAAATCTGTAAAAAATGTTGATGGGTTTGAAACTAGAATCTATGAGTAAAGTTTAAAGGAATAAGAACAGTTTTGTGTAGAGAGAAGACAAGGTGAATGATGATTATGAGAGATTTAAAGCATATGAGGGCTGTTTATGTGGGGAAAAAGGAAAAAAACTCATCTAGATTTGTTTTATTTTTACGCTGATTACAAGAGAAGCTACAGGCCTTTGGCTTCAGACTTTCAAGGGAAAAAAATACTACATAGGGTCAATTTTAAATTGCCACCCAAAGGACACACCATGGATTATGCCACTTCTCCGATTGTCCACAAGATGGCACCATTTCCATTTCTTCGGGGAGCAAGCTTTCAAATCCACAGTGGCAAGTGCAACTTGCTGTTAAAATCTAACAGCCTGCTAGCAATGCGCTGCCTACCTGACACATCCACTCTTTATCCTTTTCTGTTGAGGCAAAAACTAGAAAGCACCAGTGATGTACAAATGATTACCATTGTCAGGGATCCTCAATTTCTTACAGAAATGGGGGGCGGGCAGTGTATTAATTAGACTCTGTAGTTAGTGATCTCTTAGATTTTTTTTTTTTAATTTTCATATCCTCAGACCAAGCCATACTTCCAACAAATACCTTCTTTAGGAAGAATTATTTTGTTCAAGATCAGAATTAAGAGAACTAGAGCAAGCACTAGACGCTCACCTTGGGAGAACCTGGACTTCTCTTCTGCTTCAGGTCTTTGGCGAGCACCCTCATGACGTTCTCCTTCGAAAATATAGAAAACATATGGAGAGAAAAACTATTTTTAAAAAATCATAATGTTAGGCGTGGAATGTTTCTAGATCCTCAGCTTGTCCAACGGCATTTCCTCTTTTTCTTTAGCAAGCAGGCACCTCCAGAATTCCAAAACACAACTAAATTACACATCTCAAAATGCAGGAGCAGGATTTAGAGTTTTGTGCTACCTCTTGGTCCTGAACAGGTACTAAGAACAGTGCCTTCGACGAGAAGCTCCTGGGAAACAAAGGACGTTACTCACCCATAGCATCTCTTCTTCTGTCCGGACCCTCCGAGGGGCGGTGCGCTCCAGTTTCCACTCCATCTCGGGAGGACTTCCCCCTACCTGGAGTTTGGCCTCCCCTCGATCCGCTCTGATTTTCCCCTCAAGCCTAGGTCTTGGCGCCTAATCGTCAAACTTCTAGAGGTCTCACCCCCAGGACCATCATTTTTCACCCATAACTTTCATTTCCCCCATTCCTCCCACTGCTCCTAGACAGCATTCCCCAGGGTACTGTTTAAAAAGCCGGCGGGGCGGCAGCCGGAGCGGGAATCCCCCTACCCCGTCTCTCATTGGCCAGCGCTATGGTGACGTCAGAGTGCGGGAGGGATTCCCCCAGCGCGCTTCGCCGCGCGCCTCCACCTGCCCGCTGGCCGCCCCGCCCCGCCCCGCCCCGCCGGCGCCTGCTCTTTGTCCGCGGAGGCGCGCGCTGAAGCGCCAAGCTTTGCCGCGAGCCGTGGCGGGCCTGAACTGGGCCAGGCGCCGGGGGCTGTCACACCAGCAGATGAGAGGGTTGGCGGGCGAAGAAGCGGGTTCTGTGAGTTCACGTTCTTTCCATTTTCAAGGGGGGGGGGGAGTTTCGTTATCACGGGGCCTTCTCTCCATTGGTAATATTCACCGTTTGTGTAAACACTGGTCTTAGACGTGTTCTCCCAACGTGTTTATCAGCTCTTGCTCCATTTTTCAGATAGGCAGGAAAACGTGGCAAGATTTCTCTGCTAATGAGAAGGGGGAGCGGTCACATTTAATTCAGTAAGTTCTTCTCTGCGGTAGCCATTTGGAAGTGGTCAGGTTCTCTCACTTGAGCTTTTGAGCTAACTTCCCAAACAAGAGGCTGGTGAGCGAGATCAAAGAGCTGGTGAACGCTGGTGAGAGGAAGCACCTCATGAGGAAAGCTGAGCGGACTGGGGGCTAAGTAATAAAGGAGAGAACGATGTTGCGGGTTAAGGGAGGGGTTTAGAGGGACATGACGAGGAGCCAGATGGGCTGTGCAGCCTTCGCAGCCCCACCTGAGCTGCCAAGGGAGGCTGGCTGTGCCATATGGCAGGAGGGGAAACTGTCTGAGGAACCTCTGACAGACTGGCAACCAGCTTTGCCCTCCCAGTAACCTCCTCCCGACCTTCCCCCATTTGCCACTGGATTGCTTTTGCTTTAATGTAACGTGTGGGTTTGTGCATTTTCCTGGTGGAAGGATTCATAGACATCAGATACTCAAAAGGGCTGATGACTTAAAAACAAAAACAACAACAAAAAAAAACCTAAACCACTTTCCCATTTCCTTCTTACTGAAAGCATCAAGGCTGAGACCCAATCTTGAACCAGTTTTCCATCTCCAATGATAAAGGTTAGGGAAAATGCTGCACAGGGTAACAATCAAATGAGATTTATCAAAATGCTTGATAGCCAAATAACCCATGGATTGAAAGATCTCTAAGTTTCACCCACAAGAATTTTACCTTCCTTGTAGTGCATTCAACTTCCAGTAAATCCTTTCAGCAAACATTGAGGCTAAATAAAGTGAAATATTGGCTGAGAGTCAAATGTATTGTTAATTTAAAGATCAGTTTTGCAAATGCCAGCTAAAATTAGCAGCATATTGGAAATAATATGGAAGACTTTTTGTTCTACTTCTAAGTATCATTTTACATGTACCATTTATTAGAATAGGCACAAATACAGGAGTAATAAAAACCAATTCAGTTAATGAACTTGTAAACCCATATAAGCTGTGATTTTAGAATCCATCTCCTTAGAAATACTAAGAATAGCAAAATACTCTTTTAGAATTTCAATTATCTGGAATACACTCATAAATTCCATTTTAGCTGCTAGTTCCACAACATATCACACAGCCTCCAAATGCCTTTTTTCCCCTAGGTTAAAACAAAAAAAGTAAATGCCAAGTATTTTCCTTTAAAAAGTTATTGTGCATTTAAATATTCATATTGAAATTTAACAGGAATGATGGGAATAGAAAAATTACCATTGGCAAACACCACAGGACTAACTGTTGCAGTCAAGGATCATGAATAGTAAAACTGGTGTACATATGATGAGGGTGTTTGCCTCCTATGATCCAAGGCAAAAAGGAAAATCACAACTTTTCATTGGATAAAGCTGGCAGCCAAGTAATAAATTAACCTCACCATTAAGGACACACTGACATCCTGTGCCTCCTGAAAGGATGCACTGTGGAGGGCACAACATAACTTCTGTGGCATCTTTGCCAAAAAAAAAAAAAAAAGAAAAAACCCGAAAACAACAACCAAAAAAAGCATAACCTGAATAATGAGAAAATACTAAACAAACCAAATTAAAGAACATTCACAAAATAAATGGCCAGCAGTACTCTTCAAAAGTGTCATCATGAAAAAGAGAAATTATCACAGATCAGAAGTACCTATCTAAACATGATAAATGCATTGTGAGATCCTGAATTGAATCCTGAACCAGAGAGGGAAAAAGGACATTTGTTGGATAATTGTAGAAATTTGAATAATATCTGTAGATTAGTTAACAGAGTAATAGTAATGCTTATTTCGTACTTATAATCATTGTGCTATAGTTGTGTTAAATGTTAATGTCTCGGGAAGCTGTGTGAAGGACATAATGAAATTATTTGTACCATTTTTCTAAGTCAAATTATGTCAAAACAAAACTTAAGAATGAAAAACATATTAATTTAATATGTGGCCATATGACTAGAAACATTATGGCACAAGTGTTTAGGAGAAAATAGAAATATCCTGTAAACATTTTATCTTTTTATCAAATAAGGTTTAGGAATAATGTTTAATTCTCAGGTTTATGTGCCTGTGAGTTATTTACTATCTTCAAAATGTTTCCTCTTTGTGAGTGGGTTTTGCAGGCAGATCTGTGATAAAGACAAGGGCTGCAAGGAAGAGTCCTCCGCAAAGGCCAAGGCCAATTCGAAGGATTTGTAATAAGAAGGTGAGGGGGGTGAGAGGTGAAGCACGGAGAAGGGAGAACAGCTGAACGTGAAAACCCTTTTCTTGACTCCTATCTTGCCGGTGCGCTGAGAGTCTGAGCAGCTCCCTACCGATGAGAAGCAAGAGGATGTCCAAGCGTCCCAAATGCAGTTTTTTTTTTTTTCAATTACATGATCATATGTTCTAAATAGTAACGTTACGTATCTCAAAACTACACAATGCCCAAAGTCAGCTCCCTTCATCCGCCCTCCCGGCTTACTCCTTTCCCCAGAACTTTGTCAGACCACATCCAGTGCATTTACATACATAAGTGTGTACTCAGAGTTGGGCGCTGTGAATCCTCCTACGTAAATGGGATCTCACTGTACTTATCGTTTTGCAACTTGCTTTTTCTACTTCACCGTATTCAGTTGCAAACCGGAGAGCTTCCCCATCCCCAACTCCAACTGTCGGTTGTCACACGACTCGGACCGTAGCGTCTCGCACTGGGCTTGCGCCCCCACCTGGCGCGCACCAGCCCGCCCCCGGCTCGCGCCCCACCTCCCGCGCCAGCCGACCCGCTCCGGCGCCCGCCTACTGGACAAAAGGGACGGTTGCTGTGCGCTGCAGCAGCCCCTGGGGCACGTGCCTGCCAGGCAGGAGTTGGGGCAAAGCGCCACTCCAGGCGGGATCTATACAGCTCCAGCCCACGTGGGAAGGGGAAGACTGGGTGCAGGGGAGAGCTCGGGATATCGGCACTGTGTTGGGAGGTTAGCCGTGAAGTTTGGGGAAAGAAAGGGAAGGAGACCATGGTGTTCTGGACTGATAAACTGTCTGAGCTTGTCTGCCCCCCAGAATATGTAGCTCAAAATAGTGCATGGGAAGGAAGGAATGAATCCCTTAAAATTCAGACTATCAGCAGGACTCGGAAGACAACTTGTAAAGGTTCTAGCAAGTAAAAGCTTCAATCAGAAGAGTAGTCAAATACTACTTCGCCTATGGTTACCTTGTTACTCTTTCAGTTATAAGTAATTTATGTACATGCATATTTTCCCATTACTACCTGCTTTCTAAATACAGGGTCTGTCTTTTAAAATATATTTCTTTAAAATATATTTCTCCATCCATTTTACCCAAGGTGAAGGGTAAATTTTGCCCAGCTTTAAGCTATTTAACTGCTTTAATGCATTTTCCCCTTCTTTTTCCTGCTCTTGCAAGGTAAGAGGGTAGGTCTTGCATAGGATGCTAAGATACTTCCCTATGATTTTAAAGAATGTAAGGAAAATATCAAACTGAAATCATTACAAATCTGTATAAAACCTGGATGAAGTCAGTCCTACGAACATGGTGCCCCCTCAAAGAGATAAAGGCTCATGAATGCTTGGAAATCCTTTTACTAGATATCTTACCAGCACTTCAAACACAACATAATCCAAAACAGAATTGAGAATGTTTCCTTTTTCCTATTCTCCCCAAACCATGTTTTTCCCCTGCATGCACCCTATTCCCAATATCCCATCTTCCTGGTGGAACAGAGTCAAGGTCAGCCTTCTTTAATACTTTCTCTTCCCATAAGCCCAAACCCAGATATCAAGGACAGTCATTTTCACCTCTGCAGAGTTGAATGCATCTGCCCTCTTCTTGAACTATTACAGTAACCTAATTGATAATCCAATATGTAGTCTCTTCCCCTTGAGTCCATTCATTTAACATGTTTATTTGCACAGAGCAAGTTCCATGCACCGTGTAAAGCAGTGAAGATCCAGTGACAAAGCTGTAAAAGGCTATATGCATTATCTTTAGCTGACTGTATTTCTGCCCTGCTCAAATCCCTGCAAGGACCTTCCTTACACAGAATTAAGTTCCAAACTTTCTAGCTCACATACAAGCCCTCTACAATTTAACTTCTACCTTTCTTGCATCATCAGCCACAATACCACCAGTATCTTCTGTTCCCCACAATGGAGATGATACCCAGCACTCTCCTGCCTTCAGGCTACCTCACTTATTGTTGTTTGTTAGTTTTTAAGGAATCTCTACAGGCAGTGTGGGGTTCAGGCTTAAACCACCCAGCCCTCAAGGCATCCTCCCCCATCCCCCCAGGCTACCTCACTTTTCAGGATTTTTTTTCCTGTCTTCTAGCAATCTTACCTTTGAAATTCCAGTTCCCTGTTCCAAAACCCTTCTCAAATCTCCCGAATTCTAATTGTTTCTCTTCCTTATGTTCCCATAGCATTTTGTTTGTATGTATAGTCAGCTTAATTCCAGCTTTTATATTCGTGTTAAGTATATTGGAAGCTCCAAGAACACAAGGATCTTGTCTTTTTCATCTCTATGTCCTCCAGAGAATGGCTCAGTGTTTTGCACATATACATAGCTCATATTCACTCTCAGTTTGCTGAATTGATTTGTAGGTGAGATTAGGACCTTTCCCAAATCGTGGAACTAGGATTATAGAGTCACAAAAGAAAGACCTTAATATGGCTGTGCTTAGGAGGTGATACACCGAATTGTAAGAAAATTATGAGTTAAAGGGTGGAGTGGAAACTGAAGGTGCTTGGAGTCAAGTAGATCCAGGTCTTCCTAGGCCTGCCACTTGCTAATTGTATAACTTGAAACGTGTCATTTCATCCCTTTAAGTCTCAGTCTCCTCATTTATAAAATATGATAATTAGTATCTTCTATACCGATTTATGATGAGGATCAAGAGAGATAATATAAAACCCCTAAAAGTATAAATTCTTTCCTTTGAGATGAAGTAATAGCATTTAGATGGCTAATTTAACGAGTATTTGAATAATAAATATGTCTCTATAAAGCTCTTGTCCAGAGGCTAGTATCCTTGGGTCCAGAGCCTACACACAGTAGGTGTCTGACACATAGTAGGTGGTCAAGAAATATTATATAAGGGAACAAATTCTGAACTCCAATCCAGTCCTCTAAATAATAATACACTAAATCAAGGGGAAACCATATGACCGCTCTAGTTTGATGGTTATGTCACTAGAGAATATACATTTAAATGTGTTCCAATTCTGTGCTCACCAAGCAACTTCTTGATTTATGACTTAAGTCCAGAAAGTCTTACCCCTGAAATGGAAGTGATCCTACTCTAGACAGTTATATATCTACAATTGTAAATGAATTGAATTCTTGTTTATCCCCCACATGTAAGCTTGGTAAGTCAGTACCACATAATTGCTATGACTTGAGGATAGTTCTGGAGAAGTGGAATAGAACTGGAGTGGTGAAAAGAGCGGTGGAATTCCACTCTGCCATTCACTTGCCCTGCGACTTTGGCCAAGTTACTCTTTCCCACAAAAAGGAGGAGAGAGAGCCTGAGGGAATGCTAACATATTTCTCAACTCTGCATCTTACAGTTCACAAATTACCCACCAAAATGACCTCCATTTGGTACCCCCCAACTGGGAAACTGCTTGAAATCAGAACCATTCATCCTTTCACCATGTCTGATCACAGCCATCCTGAAGCCCGTGGGACAATTCCCACCAGTATAGAAGTTAGCTTTCTAGAGCTTAACATAAAAAGAAGCAGAATACTACCAAAGGGCAGTTTGGAGCCTTAAGCCCTAAAACCAGAGCTTCTTTTTATAAAGCCAGAGGGTGAAGAGTTGGAGGGGCAATTTAGATAAACCCATGCAAAAAGCTGACTAATTTAAAAATCTGGGGGCGCCTGGGTGGCTCAGTCCGTTAAGGGTCTGCCTTCAGCTCAGGTCATGATCCCAGGGTCCTGGGATCAAGCCCCTCATGGGGCTCTTTGCTCAGTGAGGAGCCTGTTTCTCCCTCTCTCTTTCCCCTGCTCCTGCTCTCTCTCTCTCTCTTTCTCTCACATACTCTCAAATAAATTTTTAAAAATCTTTTTTTAAAATCAGTATTTGTCCCTTCTTACCTATCTTAAGATTGCTTGTTCTTATACCTTCTTTTTTCCAGGTTTTCCAGGGGCCACTGGTAGTTTAGATACAACCTTTTAGGTCTGGAGTTTTATTTTATCCTATTTACAGTCTAGGAAGTTAGTTAGCCTCTTGCTGGTTCATAGATGCTGGTAGAAGACACAAGACTGCTGGGTCCGAGACAAAGGACTTTATTACTCACAACACGACAAACAGCATGAGCAACATATTTACATCAATTCACCATGCTTCCAAATCCCAGGGGGGCAATGCAGAGGGCCATATAGATGGCTGCCCCCACCAGGGGTTGCATGAGATGAGATGAATGCTTAGCTTGGGGAATCCACTGCTTTCATAGTAAGCAGAAGCAAGCCTGCCTTTTTTTCCCCAGATGGAGAGGTTAGCTCATCCCTCAAATTTGCTTGTTGCGGGGCGCCTGGGTGGCTCAGTTAAGCGTCTGCCTTCGACTCAGGTCATGATCCCAGTGTTCTGGGATCGAGCCCTGCATTGGGCCCATATCGGGCTCCCTGCTCGGCGGGAAGCCTGCTTCTCCCTCTCCCACTCCCCCTGCTTGTGTTCCCTCTCTCGCTGCCTCTCTCTCTGTCAAATAAATAAATAAATAAATAATCTTAAAAAAAAAAAAAAAAAGAGCCCTCCAGACTTTGGATCTTTAGTGTATCTAGCAAACATGCAGGGATATGAAAGACCCATGGAGAAGTGTCTTCCAAGACAAATGTTAGGGTTTCTGCTCCTAGGCAATTTTATTTTTATTGAATTTTATTATCTTCTTTAAAGTCAGAATGACCCAAAATGTATTCCTCTTGTCTTCTTACTCCTTCGTAGCATAGAGTTGTGAAAAATCACAGGCTTTGGAGCCAGAAGACTTGGTTTTGGAATCTTAGTTTTTCCATTTACTAGTTGTATGAACTTGGCCACGTCATTAACCAGAACCTTCATAAGGCCTAAAATTTCCCAAATGATCTGGCCTCGGCCTTTCTCTCCAGCCTTACCTGAACCTCCCACCTCTTTGCGTTCTTTTTATAAGGGCTTTTCTTTAAAGAAGCCATAGCCTTCACCTTGAGATCTGTGTATATAGTTGACCCTTGAATAATGCAGGGCTTAAGGGGCACCAGCCCCCAACATGGTCGAAAATCTGCTTATTAACTTTGATGCCCCCAAAACTCAACTACTAATAGACTACTGTTGACCAGAAGCCTTACCAATAACAAACAGTTGATTAATGCATATTTTGTATGCTATATGTATGATACACTATATTCTTACAATAAAGTAAGCTCAAGAGAAAATGTTAAGAAAATCATAAGGAAAATATACTTACAGTACTATACTGTATTTATAGAAAAAAATCTGTGTGTAAGTGAATCCATGTAGTTTAAACCCGTGTTGTCCAGGGGTCAACTGTATTTTGGTCTTCCTATTGCTCCTCCTCCTTGATCTAGTTAATTTCTGTTCTTATTCCAGACCTTAATTCAGACATTACTACCTTTTTTAACTTTTCAGGCCATATCCCACCTCCTAATTATTTGCTCTCCTAGCAACCTGTTCTTTTAACAATTAGGATTTACCATGATTCACCTCACCCCAAATCAGGTGGTAAACTAGATGGGATTCTACTACACGAGATCTTAGAGTGACTTCTCTTATCCTCATTTTCCTCCTGCTACAGAACTGAAAATTTGAATTAAAATCTCTACTTTCGGGGCGCCTGGGTGGCTCAGTCGTTGGGCGTCTGCCTTCAGCTCAGGTCACGATCCCAGGATCCTGGGATCGAGCCCTGCATTGGGCCCACATCAGGCTCCCTGCTCAGCGGGAAGCCTGCATCTCCCTCTCCCGCTCCCCCTGCTTGTATTCCCTCTCTTGCTGTCTCTCTCTATCTCTCTGTCAAATAAATAAATAAAATCTTTAAAAAAAAAAAATAAGATCTCTACTTTCTCTGCATTGCTCTGATTTCTAGTATTTCAAGTAAAGATTATTCCAGGAGGTAGTATAGTATACATATTAGGAACATGGGCTCTTTTTTTGCATGGAGTCTGTACAAACCTGGTTTGAATATCTCCTCTCCCATTTATTAGCTCTGATATCTGGGGCAATTACTTGATCTCTTGGCTTTAATTTCCAGGTAAAAACACGAGTGATCATGGAACTTTACCTGACAGGTTTATCAACCCTTAGTATGTGCCAGGCACAAGGTATGTGCTCAGTGAATCTGTCGTGGGTGTTGCTGGCCCACTGATTTGTATGCCCTAGAAAGCACTGCCCAATGGAAATATAATGCAAGCCATATGTATCGTTTCAAACTTTCTGTTAGACATATTTTAAAAAGTAAAAATGAGTAGGTGAGATTAAATAATATATTTTATTTAACCTAATATATACAAAACATCATTTCCACATGTAATCCATATAAAAATGAGACACTTTATGATTTTTTGATATTGTCTTCAAAATGCTGTGTAGATTCTACACTTACAGCACGTCTCAATTCATATTGTCTGCATTTCAAGTCCTCAGTGGCTGGCGGCCACCACATTCGCGTAGCCCTAGACACTTGCAATAGTCTAGTAGCTCTCCGCCTTTTCCTCTCTCAGGTGCTTAAGCTGACCCGCTTCAGCTCTTCAACCAAGTATTCATGGACTGAGTACCCTTTTCAGTATTAGAAGTAATTGCTTAGTTCTAGTTTTTATGCAATAGGGAGTATTTCCTCCTGAAACTGGTTAAAAGAATAAAACATCAAGAGAAACTGTTAAATCTCTTGGAGATAATGTAACCATTGCACGACTTATATATTATGATCAAGCAGGTGTTCCAAAAGAAAATACATTAGAAATCATATGCATTCATTTCTAATCCATTTTTAAATTTCCCACCTCAAAATTTAAAAGCTCATAGATTGGTCTTCTGTGTTGAACACAGCCAGGTACAAAGAATCAGAGTAGACATTCTTATGATAATCAATTAAACTAAAGCATACATTTTCTGGAGTATGCCTGATCTTTGGGTGCTTGACCTAGCTCAGTCCAGTAAGAATGCATTTGCACTAAATTAGGGAAACTTCTTTCTCCTCCAGGTGGCACTGTGAACAAGGAAGAGTACTTAGCGTGGTTCCCTATAGAATTTTTTCAGGAACTACAGGACTATGTTATTAGATTAAAAAATACAATATAACATGCATCTTGGCTACTCTGATGCCTTTCATAATCCTAATTGCTGTTTTTCTTTCATTTTGATTATTCTCACTTTCTGAGATCAAAATTATTGTCTATTGTAACTGGGCCCGTTAACTTTGTGAGTTTTTATATTAAGATGCTGTTTCTTTACAAAAAAACTAAGAGCTAGAACTTCTTGAATGATAGCTGTGTTTAGCCACTCTCCTAAGCACTTTAAATTCATTATAAGCACTTTTATACACACTTCGGCAGGGGAAGAAAGAAAGAAGCTATTTTAAAAGAATGTTTAATGCCCACAATTCTGGCATACTTGATTTTGCTGGGAAATTAAGAGTTTATGAACTTGCTTTTCTCCTTATGGGGGGAAGATAATATGTAAGGAGATAAGATACGATGTTCGTCTTTATTAACTAGAGACTTGACTAAATAAGAGACTTTGTTTTGTTACCTGCTACCAAAAGAAGAAAGAAGGAAGATCTCATTAGGAACATTTGGGGGGGGAGGCGCCTGGTGACTCAGACGGTTAAGTGTCTGCCTTTGGCTCACGTCATGATCCCAGGGTCCTGGGATGGAGCCCCACCTCAGGCTCCCTGCTCGGCAGGAAGACTGCTTCTCCCTCTCTTCCCTCTCCTCCCTCTCCTCCCTCTACTGCCTGCTCGTGCTCTCTGTGGCTCTCTCTGTCTCGGTCTCTCAAATAAATAAATAAAATATTTTTTAAAAAATTAAAAAAATAAAAAACATTTTCGGTTTCCTGTTAACCAACCCTGACAAGAATCAGACCTAGTTTAGTATGGCACGAGCCACCTAAATTATTTTATCATCGAATGTGATAAATTGTGATTCAAACAACCTGAAAGTTTACAGTTATCCTGCTGCTCCAGAGGCTAGCAAAATCTTACAGCTCCCAGTCTGAGATTTGAATATGTATATGGATTGGCTCCCACATGATTTGAATATGTATATAGCTTGGCTCCCACATGATTTGAATATGTATATGGATTAGCTGTCTGCCAGGGCTGCTACCACTCTGAATTCTTCTGTAGAGATTCCCCGGCGTATGCTCAGATATTTAGTCAAATAGTGCCCCCAAAACCTGACCTGTGTAACTATTCTGGAAAATGTGCCCTTCTGCCGCGCCACAAGACTGTCAGATCATCACACTTAAATGAAACACTTCCAGCCGATGCTTATCCAGTAGGCAAACATACCTGTGTAAATACAGAAGCGTATAGTTAACATTTCATGCAGTTCAGATTAGCAAGTGGTCAAATTTCAACCCAATTGTATTTACATTTCTGTAATATTATATGCAAGGGCCTGATTTACTAGACTAAGGCAGTGGGGCAAAGCTCTTAAAGTCTTCTTCATGGGAATAAGAAGCACACAGTAGCATACTAGTGATATTTACAGAGTCCTATGGCTGGTAATTTCTTTAGAAGTTTATGGAAATTAGCAAAGTAACTGTAGGCAGGACTAATGTATCAATGTTCTCTCTTCCTTTGAAATGTCGTAATTATGTTCAACTCCTGTTCAACAGACATTTGCTCTTCAAAAAGCACACACTACAGGGT
Source organism: Ursus americanus (assembly GCF_024610735.1). Taxonomy (NCBI): domain Eukaryota; kingdom Metazoa; phylum Chordata; class Mammalia; order Carnivora; family Ursidae; genus Ursus; species Ursus americanus. Next base: position 46,314,269 of record NC_142131.1, on the reverse strand, counting down.
AAATAGAGAGTGAAATGAAACCATGCCCCTGGTACTCTCAGGCTAGAAGTGGAGACATATGCAACGATCATTCCAATACTGATGGACTGTGAATGTAACATAATGAAAATGCAAGGTGCCATATTCTTTCTATATAAATAAGTAGATAGTCCTCTGTAAGCATTTTCTTCCTAGGGTTAAATAGTTTCAATTCTTATTTCTCAATGCTTTGTTTACTGTCCTTCTCTGAATCCTCAGGTTTCAATATTTATTTTTGATTATAGAACCATTATAAAGGCCCCAGAGGCTGAAGATTGAAAAAAATACCTACTTCCCTTAATTTCCTAGCATTTTGTTTATTTTTTAAATAACTGTAGAATGTTCATGATTCCATGCAGACTTGTTAAATATCCAGCCACAGGGTATTGGTTACATAAATGCTTCCACATCCACATAATGAAATGGAGTCTTAAACTATTTCAGAAATACAGGGGGCCTGGCTGGCTCAGTCAGTAGAACATGTGATTTTTGTTGTTGTATTTCACCATAATGATTTTTTTTTCAAGTTTTTATTTAAATTCCAGTTATTTAACGTATGGTATAATATTAGTGTCAGGTGTAGAATTTAGTGATTCATCACTTACATACAATACCCAGTGCTCGTCCCAACAAGTGCCCTCCTTAATACCCCGTTAGCCCATCCCCCACACCCACTTCCCCTCCAGCCACCTCAGTTTGTTCTCTGTGGTTAAGAGTCTATTTCCTGGTTTGCCTCTCTTTTTCTCCCCCCATTTTCATCTATTTTGTTTCTTAAATTCCACACATGAGTGAGAGAATATGGTATTTGTCTTTCTCTGACTGCCTTATTTCACTTATCATTATACTCTCTAGCTCCATCCACATCATTGCAGATGGCAAGATTTCATTCTTTTTGATGGCTGAGTAATATTCCATTGTATGTATATATCCATCATCAGTCAATGGACATTTGGGCTCTTTCCATAGTGTGGTTATTGTTGATAATACTGCTATAAACATCCAGGTGCATGTATCCCTTAAAATCAGTTTGTTTGTTTTATCCTTTGGGTAAATACCTGGTAGTACAATTCTTGGATCATAGGGTAGGACTATTTTTAACTTTCTGAGGAACCTCCATACTGTTCTCCAGAATAGCTGCACCAGTTGCATTCCCACCAACAGCTTAGGAGGGTTCCCCTTTCTCTGCATCTTGGCCAACATCTGTTGTTCCCTGTGTTGTTAATTTTAGCCATTCTGACTGGTATGAGGTGGTATTTAATTGTGGTTTTGATTTGCATTTCCCTGATGATGAGTGATATTGGGCATCTTTCCATGTGTCTGTTAGCCATCTGGATGTCTTCTTTGAAAGAATGTCTTCTGTCCATTTTTTAAGTGAATTATTTGGTTTTTGGTGGCTCAGTTTTATAAGTGCTTTATATATTTTGGATACTAACCCTTTATCAGTTATGTCATTTGCAAATATCTCCTCCCATTCCAAAAGCTGCCTTTTAGTTTTGTTGTTTCCTTTGCTGTGAAGAAGCTTTTTATCTGGAAGTCCCAATAGTCTGTTTGCTTTTATTTTCCTTTCCTCGGAAGACATATCTAGTAAAAAGCTGCTATCACCAATGTCCAAGAGTCTACTACATGTATTATCCTCTAGGATTTTGATGGTTTCTTGTCTCTCATTTAGGTTTTTCATCCATTTTGAATTTACTTCCGTGTGTGGTGTAAGAAAATGGTCCAGTTTCATTCTTTTGCATGTTGCTGTCCAGTTTTCCCAAAACCATTTGTTGAAGAGACTGTCTTTTTTCCGGTGGATATTCTTTCCTGCTTTGTTGAAGATTAGTTGGCCGTAGAGTTGTGTGTTCATTTCTGGGTTTTCTATTCTGTTCCACTGACCTATGGATCTGTTTTTGTACCCGTACCATACTGTCCTGATCACTACAGCTTTGTAATATAACTTGAAGTCTGGAATTGTGATGTCTCCAGTTTTGCTTTTCTTTTTCAAGATTGCTTTGGCTATTTGGGGTCTTTTGTGTTCCGTACAAATTTTAGGATTGTTTGTTCTAGCTCTGTGAAAAGTACTGTTGGTATTTTGATAGGGATTGCATGAAATGTGTAGATGGCTTTGGGTAGTATAGACATTTTAACAACATTTATTCTTCCAATCCGTGAGCGTGGAATGTTTGTCCATTTCTTTGTGTCCTCTGCAATTCCTTTCTTAAGTGTTTTATAGTTTTCAGAACATGGATCTTTTTCCTCTTTGGTTAGGTTTATGCCTAGGTATCTTATTGCTTTTGGTACAGTTGTACATGGGACTGATTCCTTGATTCTCTTTCTGCTGCCTCATTATTGGTATATAGAAATGCAACAGATTTCAGTGTTTTGATTTTATATCCTGCAACTTTACTGAATTCATGGATCAGTTCCAGCAATTTTTTGGTGGAGTCTTTTGCATTTTCTATGTATAGAGTACCATGTCGTCTGCAAATAGTGAAAGTTTGACTTCTTCCTTGCTGATTTAGGTGCTTTTATTTCTTCTTGTTGTCTGATTCCTGAGGCTAGACCTTCCAACAGCGGTGAGAGCAGACATCCTTGTCTTGTTCCTGACCATAGAGGAAAAGCTCTCAGTTTTTCCCTGTTGAGGATGATGTTAACTGTGGGTTTTCCATATATGGCCTTTATGGTGTTGAGGTATATTCCTTCTGTCCCTATTTTCTTCAGAGTTTTTATCATGAATACATGTTGTACTTTGTCAAATGATTTTTTCTGCATCTATTGAGAGAATCATATGATTCTTAGAACATGTGATTCTTAACATCCGGGTTGTGAGTTTGAGCCCCACACTGGGTGTAGAGTTTACTTTTTTAAAAAATATTTCAGAAATAAAAATCATAAAAGAATCATATGGTTAGGTAGGGAAAAAATGAGTACACAATGAGGTATGATTCCTGTTCTTTAAAGTGTGTGTGTGTGTGTGTGTGTGTGTGTGTGTGTATTCACACCAAAATGGAAGTCACCTTCAAAGCTGGAGGAACATGGATGTTTTGTTACTCTTTTTGCTTATGGTCATTGCTTTTGTAAAAAGAAAAAAATAAGATGCTTCATTTTATAGTAAAGTTCTCAAATTAAGGGAAATTTTAGAATCTTGGTTTATTAGCATGAAGCCTAACAAATCTAAAGAAAAGGAGTAGAAATTGTACAAATGAGAGAACTCTTACATTTTTAAGACTTTTCTTTTTTTAAGATTTTATTTATTTGAAAGAGCACGAGCAGGGGAAGAGTCAGAAGGAGAGGGAAAAGCAGACTCCCCCCTGAGCATGAAGTCTGATGCGGGGCTTGATCCCAGGACCCCGAGATCATGACCTGAGCCGAAGTCAGATGCTTAACTGACTGAGCCACCCAAGCACCCCTTAAGACTTTTCAGCTTATTTTTTTAAGTTTATTTTTAAGTAATATCTACACCTAACATGAGGCTCAAACTCACAACCCTGAGATCTACTGACTGAGCCAGCCAGGCACCCCTCAGCCAATTTTAAAATAAACAAAATTCACAGGTTAAATCACAGGCTATTCGTTAAATCACAAAAATCAGATCCAGCGTAGAGTGGGCAGGTCAGGCAGGCTCCATAATGATACGTAATTCTACATAAGGATACGATTGGAGAGTTGCCTTTCCTTTAGATTCTAGAAGTTCCTTTGATTTTAAGATTTCTCTTTTAACTCAGACGTTTCCTTGGCTGGGTCACGTTATTCAGTGTTATTTATTGACATCCTAGCAGAAATGAGGTAAAAGCAAGAATGAGATAAGAATCAATCCTGGGCATTACTGAGTGAAGGAGGGGTAAGAGCATGACAGACCTCAGGGGTTTTGAGTGCCAAGAACAAACTGCTCACGTTTTACTGAGGCAGAAGGCATGTCAATTTCCCGAGTACTTGTGTTATCAAGCAAGAAAATGTTTGTAAGAGTACTTTAAAAATGTTAGAGCTCTCTACAAATAATCGCTAACATTTATTGAACTCTAACGTGACCATTGTACTTGTTCCCCTTAACATTCAATTATGCAAAATCCTATGGGCATCCACCTGCCCATAGGTGTTGAAGGAGGCTCTGCCAGTATCTCCATTTTTCCAGATAGGAAACTGAGGCATGGAGAGGTTAAATAATGTGCTGGACCCCACAGCTAGTAAATGGTTAAGCTAGGATTATGACCCAGGTGTGCGCTCCAAAACCACTCTTAATATTTTTGCTCAAAATGTAGGTGTTAAGGTCTTCTTGTTGCTTTCTTCACAGGCACTATGGTGTTGTGTGCTTGTTTGTTTGTTTTAATGGCTTTATTGAGATATAATTCACACCACATAAAATTCACCCTTTTAAAGTGTACATATCCATGGTTTTTGGAATATTCGCAGAATTATGCAGGCGTCACTACAGTCGACTTTAGACCATTTTGATGAACCCAAAAGAAATTCCCTACCCTTTAGCAGTCTCCCCATTCCCTGTTTCCCCAGCGCTAGGCAACCACTAATCTATTTCCTGTCTCTATGGATCTGCCACTTCTGGTTATTTCCTAAAAATAGACTCAATCAATATGGTTTTCTGTGGCTGACTTTCTCCATTTAGCATAATGTTTACCAATTTTATCCATTGTGTAGCATGTATTAGTTCTCTATTCTTTTTTATTGTTGGACAATATTCTGTCGCATGGACATGGTACGTGTTATTTATCCATCAGATGGTAGACATTGGGTTGTTTACACCTTTTGATTATATGACAAATGCTGCTATGAACATTCATGCAAAAATTTTTGTATGGACATGTTGCACCTCTCTTGGGTAGACATCTAAAAGTAGAATTGTTGGGTCATATGGTACCTCTATGTCTAACCTTTGAGGAACTGCCAAACTGTTTTCCAGAGTGGCTGTACCATTTTACATTCCCACCAGCTCTATATGAGGATTCTAGTTTTTCATATTCTCACCAACACGTTTTATCTGTCTGTTTTATTATAGCAATCCCAGTGAGTGTGAAGTGGTATCTATCTCATTGTGGTTTTGATTTGTATTTCCCTAACAGCTAATGATGTTGAGTATATTTTCATAGTATGTCATGATTTGATTATTTCTAAAACTTAGGAAATCAAGACTTGCAACCAATAGTAATATGGGAAATACACTGCCTGGGAAAGATCAAGCTCCTGACCACAAGATCCTGGTTTCATTCATCTTGGAGACTTTCAGCACAAAACACCATTCTTTACAGAGGAGAGGTGTCCCGGAAATGTTTGCTGAATTGTAGTCCCGTTATTCCTTTGTAAGTCAATTCCACTTTCCTACGGAACTAGCTTTACATGGTATTAACTTCACAAATTAATCCATAAAAACCTTTCTAAGCTTTAAGGTAGCAGAACCATGGTATTTATAATACAAGCCTGAGCCCTAGGTCCTGCTAAAGGAGTGATAGAGTACATTAGAGAGCAGGACAAACAGAACTATCCTAAACCTATCCTGCTGTAAGCAGAGGTCCAGACCTTGGGGGGGAAGGGGGAGAGGCACTTTTCCTTTTTTATTGATACATAACACACATAGTGCACTAATCTTAAATGTATAGCTTGATGATTTTTTTATATGAATATACCTGTGTAACCACCATCAAGATGAAGAAATAAAACATTTCCACCACTCTAGTTTTCCTCATTCTGTTTTTCCTGTCAGTCCTGTCACCATAGGTAACCACTACTCTGACTTCAAAATCCTCTGTTTTACCTAGAAAACTTTTTATTTAGAATTTATCTCTGCCACCCTCCCACCTCCAATTCTAGACCCGGTTTTCTGATTACCTAGGAGGATGCAATTATCATGCTTTTTACAACTCTGCCCTGACCTATCTGTTTCCCAAAGTACTCTTAGGTCCAAGAGACCTGTCTCCCTTCCCTTTAATCAAACTCTCCTTCTTTTGTTGACTCTGCTCTTCCCAAGTAGACTGTGAGCTCCTCAGGGATAGGGACTCTACTTTCCTTGCCTTTAGGCACATGGGAGATGTTCAATCTGCCTGTCAAATAAAAGCGTATGACCTTGGGGATGTAGGAAGGGACAAACAATCTCAACATAACAAAATTGCAGTAATTCCTGAATGCCATACAGTTCCATATTCCTTCCAGGGAAAGTGGAAGAAGCTGCTTAGTCATGGGAGGTGGGGGGCAGGGGGAAGCTTACAATAAATAGTGGAACAAAGGAGTCAAATGTTATAGATTGGATGATCACAACTCTGAGGAAAATAAAACCAATGGTTGCAAAAAACTAGAATGAAATTCACCAAAATATGAACAATGATTATATTTGGAAGGTGAAACTAGAGGTTGTTTCTCATTACTTTATTTTCTGAAACTGAATAACACCTACTGTTATACTGTTATAATGGGGGGGGATCACATTATTTAATGAGACTACTTAATAACCCCAAATGATCTTTAATCAGAGAAAAGTCAAGCCATCTATCTAAGTGAAATGAAAAGATTTGCAAGGAACTGTGTTGGAGCAGAGCAGAAGGTCTTTCCTGGCGTGGTGTCAACTCTCCTAAATTAAACCTGCTTTTTATATTCCTTTCCCAACTCCATTTCTTTGTTTTTTTGAATGTTTATTTTATTTATAATAATTATTTATTATGTTATGTTAGTCACCATACAGTACATCCCCAGTTTTTGATGTAATGTTCCATGATTCATTATTTGCATGTAATACCCAGTGCTCTATGTAATATGTACCCTCCTTAATACCCATCACCGGCCTATCCCAATCCCTCACCCCCGTCCCCTCTGAAGCCCTCAGTTTGTTTCCCAGAGTCCGTAGTCTCTCATGGTTCATTCCTCCTTCTGTTTACCCCCACTTCATTCTTCCCTTCCTTCTCCTACCTATCTTCCTGCTATTTCTTATGTTCCATAAATGAGTGAAACCATATGATAATTGTCTCTCTCTGCTTGACTTATTTCACTTAGCATTATCTCCTCCAGTGCCGTCCATGTTGCAGCAAATGTTGGGTAATCGTTCTTTCTGATGGCTGAGTAATATTCCATTGTATATATGGACCACAGCTTCTTAATCCAGTCATCTCCCAACTCCATTTCTGAATCTGAAACTTTTCACTAAAATGCCCACCTCTTTCCACCCATAAAAGCATTTTTTTAAGATTTTATTTATTTATTTGAGAGAGAGGGCTTGCGCAGGCGTGCGTGCACACATGAGCCGGGGGAGGGGCAGAGGGAGAAGCAGACTCCCCGCTGAGCAGAGAGCCCCACTGGGGCTCAATTTCAGGACCCTGAGATCAGGACCTGAGCAGAAGGTAGCTGCCCAACCCACTGAGCTACCCAGGCACACTGGCAATAATAAACAACCTTAAGATAAAACCAAGTTAACCAAGTGTTTTTAAGTGTCTTTCTACTTACCTATCATGATTATTAATTTCGTCTGAAGGAAAAAGGACATGTTTTTGGCTTCCCACTAACCCTACCCTCTTTTAAATTAATGAAGACTTTTTATGAATTTTCTATGATCATAGAAGATTTAAGCCTATAAGGGGCCAGCCTCTTTATCTTTTCAGATCAGGAGAAAACAAACCCAAAGGAGTTTATCCAAGTACATGATCTCCTAAACAATGAAAAAGAATATTTCAGGTAATGTATGAGCTTGGAAGATTTTTTTCCCTCTCTGCTAAAGCCAAGGCAATTCATAAAATCTCTTCTCATGCAACAAGTGTTGATATACTAGGAATCATTTCACAAAAGATATGTGCAAGTATTAAGCTTTTCCAATTAGAATGTATTTAAATTAAGGGAGCATCACACCACCTCAATTTCATGCGTCACATCAATTGGCATAAATGGGAAATGAGACTAGAAACAGCCAGTACCACAGAGTATAAGTAATGGCATCTCTAAGGTTGAAGTAGAAAGTTTGCATTTGAAAGGCTAAACTTTAAGGGTACCTGGGTGGCGCAGTCAGCTAAATGTCTGACATTTGATTTTGGCTCATGTCATGATCCCAGCGTCCTCGGATAGAGCCCTGAGTCAAGCTCCCTGCTCAGCAGGGAGTCGGTTACTCCCTCTCCCTCTGCCCCTCCCCCCCACTTGTTCTCTCTCTCTCAAATAAATAAATAAACTCTTTTTAAAAATAAAAATAGGGGTGCCTGGGTCGCTCAGTCATTAAGCGTCTGCCTTCAGCCCAGAGCGTGATCCCCCTGGGATCAAGCCCAGTGTCGGGTTGCCTGCTCTGCTGGGAGCCTGCTTCTTCCTCTCCCACTGCCCCTGCTTGTGTTCCCTCTCTCGCTGGCTGTCTTTCTCTCTGTCAAATAAATACATTCTTTAAAAAAGTAAAATAAAATAATAAAAAATAAAAAACAAAACAAATGAACAAACAGCAACCAAAGAGATAAACAGAGAACAAACTGGTGGTTGTCAAAGGGGAAGGGTGGGTAGGGAAGGGGTAAAATGGGGAAGGAGATTAAGAGGTACAGACTTCCAGTTATAAACAAGTCACGGGGATGAAAACTACAGTGTAGGGAATGTAATCAATAATACCCTAATACACTTATTGTGGTAAGCATTTCATGATGTATATAATTGTTAAATCAATATGTTGTATACCTGAAACTGATTTAGTATGTGTCAACTATAGTTCAATTTTTTTTAAAGATTGTATTTATTTGAGAGAGAGTGAGCAAGAGAGAGAGCATGAGCAGGGTGGAGGGGCAGGGGAGAGAGAGAAACCAACTCCCCACTGAGGAGGGAGCCCAGTGCGGGACTGGATCCCAGGACCCTGAGATCATGACCTGGGCTGAAAGCAGACGCTTAACCGGCAGGAGCCACTCGGGTGCCCGAACTATATTTCAATTTTAAACAAAGAGAATCTCTTCAAATATTTTTAAGGAGAAGCACTTTAAGTGAGTAGAGCCAATAACTACTCATAGATACCATCCTGGACAATATCTTATGTTCAGCCCACATCTTCTCACTGTAACTGTACTCCAAAAATTAATTAAATGAAAACAAACCTAGGTTAAGCCAGTATTTACCTGATGAACTGAAAATCACCTGTCAGTATTATATACCAAAGTGGGTTCCATAGGCTAGTCTGATAAAAATACGTTGCCAATAAATATATACATTTAATAGAATAAGGACATTATTGCTTATGTATAACAAAAACTAGTTTCTATTTTTTTGTATTTGGACAGTTTTAATTTGTCATTCTGTTTTGATCTAGAGCTCCATTTAGTTGATAGGTCTTCAAACTGACTGTAGGCTTTTTTCCTCGCCAGTATAAATCTATTCAGTATTTTGTGCCAGCACGTAGCTGGCCTTTAGGTGCTTTAAGTATTCAGTTCAGAAGAGAAAATACTTCTTGAGTCAATCATTTTTTAAACTCAACTCTGGAAAAAAAAAAAAGCCATTCTCCTGTTACAGATGTGACTTTTAGCTGTTCAATTTCTTTAAACCACAATGATATAAATTTTCTGTAATATAGCTGTTTTCATTATTCACTTAGCAATTTTGAATTCACTTCAAAATTCCCATAAAAGCAAGCCTAACACATAACCCCATTCCCTTAGCCTCTCTCTCTTGCCAAGCTGTCCTCCACCTACTCTCTCCTTTCCATTGCCTCCACGTAGCAGAGCTCTCCATTCCTGGTATACATGCATTATGGTTAAGCCACTTACTGTGGAGTGTTTACTTTTAAGAATAGGTATCAGCAAAACTTTCTAAATTTAAATGCAGACGTGTCTTGCCTTCAATCCAGAAACAAAAGAACCTAAAGCTAAAGTTTCTCTAAGTAGTAGCACCTGTAAGTTCTTTATTTGTTGTTGAATTTGCAGTTTTACATTTTGTTTGTTCAATACTGGCCTTCATCTTGTTGTCATGGTAACGTTCTGATTCTGCTTTTTAGTTTTGGCTAATTGATGGTTTCCTAAGCATTGCAGGAACACCTCGCTTTAATTTCTCCCCTCCAGTCTAATATGTTTAAAGTTTATTATTCAAAGACAGGAAAACTTTGAACTGGAGGATCAAAAGGAAGAAAAAATGGGAAGGATTTTTTTCTTTAAAGTCTTAAAATTTCCAAAGAGATAACTAAATTTAACAAGACTCACTGAAGTGAGAGCAAAGCTAGGAATCAATTGTAGAGGCATTCATTCACTGATTTGCTACGAGAACTTAATAGCATTGAACCATTTTTTCCCTTCATCTGTAATAATAGTAATTAGCATATATACTAAACTATTGCAAAAATAATAATAAGGTATAGAGGATGTCATTGTAAAGTTTTAGGTAAAAGCCAAATATTAGTAAAAATGAAAGCAAACATAATGAATATTGTTCTGCTCAGTTATGTTTGGGCGTAGATAAGAGACATGCCACAGAAAAAGACATACACCATATGATTTCACTCATATGTGGAATTTAAGAAACAAAACAAAGGAAAAAAAGTGAGAGAAACCAAAAAACAGACTCTTACCTATAGAGAACAGAGGGTTACCAGAGGGGAGGTGGGTGGGGAATGGGTGATGGAGATTAAAGATTCACTTATCTTGATGAGCACTGAGAAATATGGAATTGTTGAAAGCTATATTGTACACCTGAAACTAACACAGCGCTGTATGTTAACTACACTGGAATTTTAAAATAATTAATTTTTAAAAAGATATAACCAGTTTAGATTTAGAAATAATATTGAGTCTTACAGAGCAAGATAATTTTTACTATTTTCTTTGTTTAACTTGGAAACAGTTGATAGGATGGATGGATGGATGGATGGATGGATGGATAGATGGATGGATAGACAGTGACAGCATTAAGATATAAATGTTAGGGGAAAAGAGACAAATTTCTCATGCAGACAAATTTCTCAGCTATAATTTGTATAGCTACCCCAAAGGAGGGAGTACAATTCCCCATTTCTTTTTTTAAAGATTTATTTATTTATTTGAGGGGGTTTGGGGGGGGAGAGCAGAGGGAGACGGACAGAGAATCTTTTTTTTTTTTTTTAAGGATTTTACTTCTTTTTCTGAGACAGAGAGATACAGAGAGAGAGAGTAGGAGCAGGGGGAGAGGCAGAGGGAGAGGGAGAAGCAGGCTCCCCACTGAGCCAGGAGCTAGATCCCAGGATGCTGGGATCATGACCTGAGCTGAAGGCAGACGCTTAACCATTTGAGTCTCCCAGGTGCCCCTGGACAGAGAATATTCAGCAGACTTCATGCTGAGTGAGGGGCTGACCCAGGGTTCAGTCTCACAACACTGAGATCATGACCTGAGCCGAAAACAAGAGTCAGCGCTTAACTGACTGAGCCAACCAGGCACCCCCAACTCCCCATTTCTTAAGGGTAGGCTACATGTACTAGTCCCACAGGGAATAAAGGAAGAAAAAATAACTTCACAGTGAAGGAACCTGATGAACAATGCATAGTCAGGTGATCAAAGTCAACAATAGTCATAAATTATGTTGATAGAATGTACCCTTGTTATGATGTGATGAAAATGGAACTTTTCCTATATGACCTTCCTCCAAAAAACGTATAACACTGCTCTAATCATGATAAAAACATTAGATACATTTCAGTAGTAGGGGGACATTTTAAAATATACCTGACTGGTGCTTCTCAAAACTGTCAAGGACAGCAAAAACAAAAAGTGTTGGAAACTGCCACAGACAAGGTAAATACAAGGAGTCATGACAACTAAATGTAATGTGGCATTTTGGGTGGGATCCCAGAATAGAAAAAAGACATTAGGTAAAAACTGAGGAAATTTGAATAAAATATGAACGTCTGTTAATAATAATGTATCAACATGGCTCATCAATTGTTACCAAATGCATTATATTAACATGTTAATATGGGAAACTGTATGCCAGGGGATGTATGGGAACTCTACACATCTTCTTAATTTTTCTATAAATCTAAAACTAGAAGAGTCTATTTAAAAATATATATAAATGTTACATATGTCAAATCAAACCAAATTACATCAAAATATCAAAGTCTAAATTCAACAGATAATTTCTACTTTCAACTCATTTATGCCTGCAACTTGTTGATACCAAAGTAAAGTAAAAGAAAATCAGAGTAAAACATTAAGTTAACTAAGCCATATGCAGGGTATGTATTAAACATCTGAATGACTGACTCTTTTTTAAAGTTTTCCAAAAGATTTAATATTATTTCTGGAGAAGTTAGCTCAGCTGCAGTAAAAATGAAACCATATTCACTGGTTTTACTTCTTCCTTTCTGATCCTTATGACTTTTATCTCTTTTCCTTTCCTTATTAAACTGGCTAGAACTTCCAGTATACTGTTAGCTAAAAATGTGCTTGCTCATAGATGAGAATTTTTATGGGAGAGAGACATTGTATTGTTAGCTTTATAGTGTGTATTGATGAAATGTATATAACAGCAGAAGGATAAGGAGATGATCAACAGAATTACACTGTTCAGAGTTTTGGTCATTTTACTTGAAGTCAGTCAACATTCACTTTAAGTAGATTGTAATAAATTGTAATAATCTAGGGAATAAAACGTTTATTCACATAAAATGAATTCATATAAAATGAATAAACATTTCATTCCCTAGAGTAGCAACCCCTTATAAAAAAGATGCAAACAGATACAGCTAAATGGCCACCAGAGAAGTTTAAAATGGAATACTAAAAAAAATTATTTAAAGAAGGCAAGTAAGAAGGAAAAGAGGAACCAAAAAGAGCATATATAAGACAAACAAGAAGCAAATGGCAAAATGGTGGACCAACTTCAACAATAATTACGTTAAATGTAAATGAACGAAACACTACATACAAAAGGCTGATATTGCCAGACTGGATAAAAAAGCAAGAACCTTGAATATGCTCCCTGTATATCCTAAATTTAAAGATAACAAATAAGTTGGAAGTAAAAAGAAAAAAATATTCCAGGGATGCCTTGCTGGCTCAGTCATAAGAGCATTTGACTCTGGATCTCCGGGTTGAGAGTTTGAGCCCCATGTTGGGTATAGAGATTGCTTAAATAAAAACTTTTTAAAAATTCCATATATATAGAAGAGCATATATATAGAAGAGCGGGAGTAACTATGTTAATTCAGGCAAAATACACTTCAGGACAAAAATATGACTGTAGATAGAGAGAAACACTCCATATTAATAGAAAGGGCCAATACCTTAAAATATACATAATAATTATTTTGTGCCTTAACATATGCACCTAATAAACTTCACACTATGTGAAGCAAAAGTTGACAGAATGAAAGGAAGAAATAATTTCAAAATTACAGTTGAGGATTTTGATAGTATTTGGTAAGACAGAAAAAACAAAAATCAGTAAGGATATAGATGATTTGAACAAAAATATCAACACCTCAATCTAATTGACATTTAAAGTACACTACACTCAATAACTTGAGGATACACATTCTTTTCAATTCATACATTATGTGCAGCAATTTAGAACATAAGCATGCCATTAAGCAAATCTCAGATTTCAAAACATCAAAATCTTAAATAGTATTTTCTTTAACTGAAGCAGAATTAAATGTTGATGCCGTCACAATGAGTTAAAGTAGAGTCTCTGCAGGTAAGGCCCACGTATTTGGTACTATTCCCAAACCTCTCCAGGTGATTCTAATGAGAGCTGGTGTTAAAACCAGTAATTTAGGCATATGGCAGCAACTAGCAAGGGAAACAGCCAAAAGAGATTTTAAAAAATGGTTGCATGGGAGAAGCAGATCATTAGTTTCATAGAAGTTCTCTATTATTTTAATTTTTAACTGTATGTGTATTGCTTTGAGACAATTTCAAATTTACTACTTAAAATTTCTTCCTCTAAGGCAAAGTCCCCAGGTTCTCTTATCTAAGTGGATTCTCCACTCTTATTCTCTACCTCTGATCTCTGTTTTCATCAAGGCACCTATTCCAATTTAAATTACAGATTTATGTGTTTGCAGGTTATTATTTGTCTCATTCCCTAGCTTGTAAGCTCCAAAGGGGTAGATGAATGCCTGTTGTATTTACCAACCTATACCCAATACCTATCACACAGTAAGTATCCAGTATATATTGGTTAAATTAGTGAATTATTAAATGGCTGGATTTATTTTTCATTTCTACAACAAATATGCATTACTGTTATAATACAGTATAATATGTACTGTTATAAAAAGAAAAAATGTGTTTTTAATATAAATATATAAATCAGAGTGGAATGTGGTATCCACATTCACGCTTGCTTAAATTCCTTTCCTGGTTCAGTCATTAGAGATGAAAGAAATACAATACAATTTTCAAGGTTCATTTTGCATTAATTATATCAGGCTTTCTTGTTTTCTAAGGGCCTTATGCTTTTATTTTATACTTCCTTATAAATATTTTTGTAAAATCTAGAAATTTGTGGGGAAGATGGAGACACTAAGATTAAACCATCCTGGGGCACCTGGGTGGCTCAGTCAGTTAAGTGTCCAACTCTTGATTTCGGCTCAGGTCATGATCTCAGGGTCCTGGTCCTCCATACTCAGTGGGGAGCCTGCTTGAGGACTCTCTCCCTCTCCCTCTGCCCCCCACGCCTGCTCTCTCTGTTTCTCTCTCTCTCCAAAATAAAAATAAATAAATCTTGGGGCGCCTGGGTGGCACAGCAGTTAAGCGTCTGCCTTCGGCTCAGGGCATGATCCCGGCGTTCTGGGATCGAGCCCCACATCAGGCTCCTCCACTATGAGCCTGCTTCTTCCTCTCCCACTCCCCCTGCTTGTGTTCCCTCTCTCGCTGGCTGTCTCTATCTCTGTCGAATAAATAAATAAGATCTTTTAAAAATAAATAAATCTTAAAAAGAAATCAAACCTTCATGTTTAGAAGTAACTATATGTGTATTGCTTTCAAATCGATGATTTGCTAATTTTCTATGTTCAGAGAAAGATTAATATTTGGTTTGTACAAAAAAAATTTTCTCTTGCTCACTTCTCTGTTCTACTCTATGTACTCTAATCTCCTGTGACACTAAATTGACCTAGCTTCGTGGGGTGGATGACCGCTATTTCAGCCTAGTGACCTTTGGAAACATCTCCCTCCCACCTATTCACTCCCCCCTAATACAGTGAATGGTGAAAGCCAGTCAACAGTAAGGTTTTTTTTATTGTATTTCTTCAAATGTTATTAATATTCACAAGGAGAAGTTGCCTTAATTTTGGTCATAGCTCTATAAATATCCTTTTATTCACACCAGGTTATGAGCAGAAGGCATAAAAGTACATAATGGATTGGTCTTGATTTTGCAGCAAGTGTGCAAGGCCCCTCCAGTGTGATGCTGAGCATACGTTTACCGTCTATACTGTATGTCAAACCAAATAGTGTATTCGTCTGTTAACAAAAGCCAGGTTGTGTCGTATTTTAAAAGTCGAGCAATAACATTATTTCCTTTGGAATTAACTGAAACGTAAGATTTACAATAGGCTGATGAGATTCAATTGCATAAAAGTAATATTTACAAAAATTAATAGCAAGTTAAGCTATTGTAGTGTTTAAAGTTTATCGTTTTCTCAAAAAACAACTCCAAAAAAAAGGAAAAAGAAAAAATTTAAAGCTACAGAATAATAAAGCTAGTAGTATCTATCATAAGGCCTCTGACTCCTGTAAGTATGGTTTTAGAGGAGTTTATACTGACTTCTGTGTAAGTAGAAACTACCGTTGGTTTCCCCCATAGCTTTGAGGTTAATGAAGAAGAGTTATTTCACTCAGGCACCAACCCCTTGACTTTCAGCACTAGCCCAAAGGTCTCCCTCCTCTTTGTACTGGGAAAAAAAGGAGGTGGGCTGCCTGCTTGTTATTTGTCAGTGTCTTTCTGCCAATTGTTTCTCAGGACAAGTTAAGGGTCTTTGTTGGTTTTGTTTTTTCTGAACCTGAGCTTCAGTAACTTTATATATAAGCCGATGAAAAGAATTTTCAACTGTCCAGTGTACTTTTTAAGAGTCCATTTGTTAGACAAAATATGAGGAAATGTGGTCTATTTTATCACTTTTTTTTTTTGGTTTCTAAACCCAGCAGTACATAGGACAACCTGGAGGAGCAGGTTCTGCCACCCTGCGCAGCTCACCTGCCATCTGATATCACCACTGAGAGGGCAGAGTGAGCGGTGTGGTGTAACAGGGCTGGAAACTTGCCCACGCTGAGGCCACAGAAAAAAGGAGCTCTCGTGTTGAGAACTGGGAAGGGAGGGACAAATCCCTACTTGACATATGCCAGTCACATAATGTCACAACAGAGGAACCCCACACAAAAGGAAATAGAAAAAAAAGTCAAAGGGAAGGCACTATATAATGTGTAAGTTTTTTTTTTAGAAGATCAACCCTAGAAATATAAGACATGAATGTGCACCGCAGTTTTATCTATGGACTTCAAATAGATAGTTTTACTTTTACCAAGATTTTCACACTTGATTTCTGGTGCGTGCACATGTGCGCGTGCACACACACAAATATATATTCTTTTTCACGTGAAATATACTATTTTCTTAAAACTTTTTTTTATCAACAAAGTTTGCTTTTTGTGTGATTATTCTGTTCAGACATATAAACTATATATAATTAATATAAACATATACCATAAATCTTACAAAATTATATGAATGATCATTACAAACAAATGTGTTTGGAACCTATTTTGTAGATAGCCCATTGCCTCTAAGCATCTACATTTTTCTCTACTTTATTGCCCTTAAGCAAGTGTTTTGGCTCTCTCTCCTAACTTTTTATTCTTCCAGCCAGAACAAAAGTTTTCAACAGTAAGAAAATTAAGGGTCCTTCCAGGACCAGGGGAAGTTGAGTGATGTAATGAAGCATTCACTCACAAACCTGGCTTCTTTAAGTAACTAGTGAGAAAGACTGGAAGTTCCCAATAATGCTTCTTAATATATTATAGAAAATTATTTAATCTCTTAGAGCCTCCTTTTCCTTCTTATAAAAGTAGGGCGTTATATAATTATAAAATAGCTAAGTGATTTCAAAGTCCTTTCCAGTTCTAAAAGTACATAATTTAAAGCTGCTAAAAATACTTTTAAAATTGATTTTTATATGTGTGTTTACACACACGCGCGCACACACTATGAAAGGGGAGGGAATATATAGTATTTATATACCGTATTTTATACGGTATATAAATACGGTTTAAAGTATTTTATACTTTACATCATTATCGAGACGTTTTTGTTCCTGAAAAAAGAATTCGTTTCAGGGTGGCGTTCGCCCAGCAGGGGGAGTACTTCTGAGAATCCGGGTTCAGGAAACAGTTTCAGCTACTCCCACTTGGCCTCCAGGCGCTTCAGCCCGGATACAGGGCAGTGTTTTGGGGAACCACATCGCAGCTCAACTGGGGACCCAGCGGAATTTGTAACCCCCGTTGGCTGTCCGAATGGTGAAGGCATTGCCCTGGGGGAAAGCGAGGGTGCGGATGGTGCTATGGCTGCGGATGGGGGTCCTGAAGGAGCCGCCCTCTTCCAGCTCACTGTGGCTCAAGTTTAGCGCGCTCCGGCTGCAGTCTGTGCGCAGCCCCCGGAAGGTGCCGTGCAGGTTCCCCGGCATGACTTCCCTGCTCGCCGGCTCCGAGTGGAGCCGGAGCCGCTTGGGGTCGCGGCTCTGCAGCGCTTCGTCACAGCGCTCGGAAATCTCCCTCAGGATGGCGTCCACTTCCGCGCAGTCCTGCCCGGTAGCACTGAACAACTCCTCCAGGCTCCTTTTGGCTGTCGCCTTGAGCAAGAGCGGCTCGGCTGTCCTTCCGCAATCCCGGGACTGCGTGATCATCAGCTTCTACAAAAGATGGGGAGGAGCGCCAAGCTGGGGCCGGCTGGACTCCCCGGGCGCCTTTCGAACTCCGTGGACTTAGATGCGGGCTGCAAGTGGCTCAGCAAGCTCTCGGCAGCCACCGCCCTTCTCCCAACCCCTCTGGGTCCCAATACTAGGACAAGGCGGGGGCTGCACAGGAACATTTCCGGCGTCCCGCAGTGTCCCACACACCCGCACCCCACTTACATCCAGCACCGAGGCCAGGTGCCGGGTCCGACTGGCAAGTTCCTTCAGTTGCACGTTCCGCTCCTTGAGCGAGGCGATCTCTTCCTGTTTCTGGGTGAGCGTCACGTGCAGCTGCAGGAGGAGACCCAAACACTGAGAGGTAGGCCACCGTGGTCGGTCTCATCTGTATACTCTGCATGAATTATACCAGGATCCTAACATCTAATCTGGAACGGGGACCTAAGGGCACTTGCACTGGTGAGAATAATAATCACTTTTGTTTAGTTGTCCTTTGTTTTTACAAAGCACTTAGACAAAATGTATCTCATTCCTCAGTGAAGCGTGTTGGTGAAGAGTACAGACTTGGGCAACAAGAAGATACAGGTTCTGCCTCTGAAGTTCAATCTTCCTATACCTCAGTTTCGTAACCTGTAAAATGGGGTAGTAAGGGTATTTTGTTCAGTGGTTGTATTAGGAAAAAAAGGTAAATTGATAAGCACAATACCAGGCGTATAGGAAGACTTCCGTAAATATTGATGTCCCTATTAAAAATCTGGTCGGGCAGGATTATTCCCGCTTACTGAGGTTAGAAACTGAGGAGAGCCACCGGAGCAAAGGCAGCCGTGTGAAGCACTCCCCCGTCCCTTGGTTCTGACTTACGCGGGGGCCCATTCCCGCTCCTGCAACCCCCATTTCCGCCCAGAGCTCCATACCCTGTCCCCAACCCAGGATTCCTGGCGGCCAGCCCAGTACCCCTACTTGGTTATTCTCAACGAGCGCGTCCCCCAGTGCCCTCTGGTTCTGGTCGGCCACCTCCTTCCAGTACTGCTCCGGCGGGGGCACGTCAGGAGGGCGCAGCGGCGGTGACTGCAGGGCCCTTGGGTCCAGCGGCGGAGAGAGACTGGGCCCAAATGGCAATACGTCGCAAGGAGAGAAGGGGAAGTCTCCGCTGGCCAGAGGAGGCGACATCAAAGAGGATGAGTCTGAGGAAGAGTGGGAGCTAGGTTTGCAGCCTCAGACTCATGCCCAGCTGGCTACAGGGACAAAACGCCACGCGGGGTGTAGGGTTTATGTGAAGACTTTGTTAAGTAAAGCACCCCTCACTCTGCAATCCCTACTTTTCCCAGGCCCTTTCTGATATCTTCTTCATACACAGCAGGCGCTCAATATATGCCTATTGAGTTGATATGAATTTAATTTCCACGGTGGCCAGGGCAAACCTGCCTGAAGTCACACAGGTCCGCTGTTCTGTACACTCCTGTCACCCAACCTCTCCTCGACCACATCACAGCGTAGGGCTCCCTCTCCCAGAACTCAAACCGATAAACTGGGAAAGCGCTATAGATTCAGCGATTCATCTTCTCTATTAGAAAGGCTGTTGTCTCGTAAATATGACGAGTTATGGTGTTGACAGGTGCTGGGTTTACCACCTTCGCGACCACGAAATGGAAATCTGAACTAGTTTGATTTGCGGAGTGGGGGACACCCCCGCCTCCCTTTATTGAACTGCAAGGAGACTGCACTTGCCTGCAATGAGATCATCCACTGTGTCTCTGAAATCCTGCAGACCCAAGTCCGCTGCAGTTTGCAGAGAATGGTTCTGAAATAAACCAAAAGTGTTAAATAGTGAATGTCAAGTCCAGCAGGTCTGAAACACTTCCCAGACCGACAGTCGCCCTCCCGGGTGTGCACGCACTGTCGTTCGCAACCGAGAGTCCTACCTGAAAGTCAAAGCCCCATCCCAGGCTTGGAACCCAGCAGGCTTGCACTGCCATGGTGAGGCGCGTCACACTCACTCGAAGCAGGGACAGGGTCCCCGAGGGTCCTGAAGGGCGCCGAAACTGCGGGGCTGTGTTTGAGGCGGGAGTCCTTCCGCGCGCAGCGTGGTGGCCCCACGCCTGGCATCTGGCAGCCGGCAGTCCCCGGGCCGCCTCATTGGCCCGCCACCAGCCAACCAGCTGCCTCCTTGAGGCCCGAGACGTTGCTCCAGCTCCTGCTGAACCTCAGTTCAACTTACCGCCGACCCGCCAAGGAGCTGTGCCCTAAGATAAGGGAGCGGGTGTGCTTGCACTCCGACTTCCCTCCCAAGACCTGACAGCGTGCGGGGCCATCCAAAGAAATAACGTGAGGCTATATATCCCGATATCCCGCCGAGCCTCAGTCACAGCTAAACCTCCTTCTCCCCAGACAGGAAGGGAAAAGGTAGGCTATGATGAGGGGGCAGGGATGCTACGGAAAGTGCTTCTGTTCAGTATGCAGCAAGGGTGGCCCCTATTGCTCTTCTGTTGCTCAACAAGTCGAGTTTACTTTCTCCGTACGGTGTGATGCACCTCCTTGAGTGGTGCATCGTGAGCTGGACACGCTTCTGGGTTCCTGCAATGTGCCTGCGTGTGTGAGGCAGGAGACAGTAGGAGGCTGGCAGCCCCAGAACCTTCTTACTCCCTTTATTCGTGGACATTTAGAGTTGACAAAACTCTTTTATGCGAAGTCCCTATGTTAATTCTCACCCAATGTAGGAAGCACGCAGGGCCCAGGAAGTGACCCCCCCCCCCTTTGATGAAGAATCTGAAGCTCAGAGAAAGTTAATTGCCCAAAATCATCCAACTCTGAAATAGAATTGGGGCTCCTGATGGAGAATGATGATGACTGTATCAATCTTTCCTCCATACTGCATTGCCTCTAGCGTTTATCTCTTTTTTAAGCAAAGCCTGTCTTCCAATGAAGACAGCACTGGGGAAAAGGAAAGAAGTTTCTCAAGGCATATGGTGTGAGGGAATGCATCCAATATGCCCATCAGAAATATCTATTCTGATTCCACTGTTGGTGATTGATTCATTGATTCCTTTGTGTTAATAATACTCATCTCCCCCAAGGCCTTCTCTACTATTCAAATATTGCTGACAATAGGAACTTGCTCTGACCCTAACCTTAAAGAAAGTACCAGTATCAGCTTTCCTCAAGGAGGAGTGCTTCAATCTGGGAGGCATCAAGCACCAGTTGGGAACTGAGGCTATCAGAGGGGAAAGGAGCTTATAAAGGACCAAGACATGGGGCGCCTGGGTGGCTCAGTCAGTTAAGCGCCTGCCTTTGGATCAGGTCATGATCCAGCCCTACATCAGGTTCCCTGCTCAGTGGGGAGCTTGCTTCTCCCTCTCCCTGTGCCGCTACCCCTGCTTGTGCTCTCTGGCTGTCTCTGTCACGTAAATAAATAAAATGTTTAAAAAAAGTAAAGAGAAGAAAGGGCCGAGACAAATCCTGAAGCACAAGTTCTGTCCTTGTTGAAGGAGCCAGAAACCAGACTCATTTTCCAAGGGCTGAAAGGTCTTCCTCTTAAGATGAGATTCAGCCAAGGCCCTTACCACGAAGAGATTTGAGGCCAAGTTAGGAACGGGGCCCCGGGAAATGCTTCCTCCTATGCTATCCCGGGTCCTTGGCTCATTCTGGACCTCAAACAAACACTTCTGGAGTATTTCTTCTCTCTGTTCAGCAGGAAGGAGGCTAGGAAATATGACCCGAGTGTGCACTGGCCAGAGTCTTTCCAGGGGATCTTCCTCTAGGGGGTGTCTTTCCCTCTCTACCAGCTCTGTCTCCCCCAGGAAAAGTCTTGGACCTCTTGGACCATCTGGCATGAGCTCTGTGCTTGAAACTTTGAATCCTACCTTCCCAATTAGATAAAAATCTGGCATTTTTCCAAACCACAATGGCAGCCAAAAAAAAGTGGGGGGGGGCTGATACAGAACATGATGTAAAAATTTAAGTTCTAAATACTTAAGCAACAATTCAACAAGAGCCTGCTTGATTTTCATGACTTGCTAAATAAACATGTTGGAGTAAGACATGATTGGGCCTCTAGGTCAGTTGAAAGATGCTCAAGTTGAAAGATGTCTTTGAGCATCCAGATCGAAAAGGAAAAACAAAATGGCCTCTGCAGGGCAATGCCCACTCTCACCTCTTGCCTTAACACTCTCTGCTCTATGTGGCCACCTACCCTGAGTCCATCTGGGCTCTAACCCAATTCTAAAGGCACTTAGGAGAAGCCTGAAAGGCTGTGTTCTACAACCAACCTCTGTTTTCAAGGTAGTCATATCTTCTGGAGTGTTCAGTGCTGGACATTTCCCCCATGGACCCCATGTCCCCAGGACCTGCTGCCAGGAAGCTGGGACTGGCACCCCTCTTGTAGGTTGCATCTATCTAAGACCTCTTGTCTTTCTGGGCACTTCATGTCCCATTGATGAGCCAGGCAGTCTTCTGGCCTCCCAGACACAAATGCTGGGATGTTCCCTCATCAACCTGGTAAAGTCAGCCCTGGCAAGCGGTGGAAGTGGGATGGGAGTAAGGAAATAAGTTTTTGAGGAAAAGAAAAAGTCAAATACCTCTTTGCCGCATGAGGGTATGTGACATGAGGCTTTGGAGGGGGAGGAAATGACTTTTTTAAAGTGACCAACTGCTGAAGAGCCATCTTTGCAGAGAGGAACGTTTGCTGTCAGATCTCTTCCAGGGTTCTTTGTCCTTTGTCCCTCTTCCCCTAAATGTAAACTCTATTCATTTTTTCCAGTCTTGATCGAGTAGTTATTCGTCAATCTTCACACTCCTTAGATACCCAGGGAATGAAAATTGTTAGTGAATGGCCGGAAAGGGAATATTGGGAGTACTGACAGGACATGTACCAGGTGCCCAGTGCTCCATTTTGCTCCCACCTACTCTCCTGTTTCCTCAGTGCTCAATCTCCAGATTGCTTTGTCACAGCTCCAGGGAATAGACGGGGAGAACAGGAGACCCCTTCCCCGGAGGGAAGTTCTCCAGGTAAGACCCTCTGTCCCAAGTTGGTCAGAACAGCTCTGAGAATACGGCCGACGCAACAGACTAGAAGGGAAGAAGTTCCGATCCTCGGGGCTGAGATTCCGGCACGTCTGCCCCCACTAGCTATATCTGCCAGCGCTCCCGGCCTGAGATGAGCCTCTGCGGACGCGAACCCTGGACTCCCGAGTCGGAATTTGGGTTGTCGGCCGCCGGGCTTCAGGAGTTAAGGGGAGGTACCTGCGAGGCGGTCAAGTCACCACTAGGCGGCGCGTCGGACCCGAGTAGCGAGGAGCAATCCGCGAGGTCCTGCAGGTCTATGGTGGTGAGGGCTGCGCAGGGAGAACCGGAGACACGCACCAGGCGGGCCCTGAGTCTCTCCGCCAGGGCTCGCCACTGGCATCCCCTCCAGGACATCAGAGCCCGGGGGAGAAAAGTTTTTCTGAGCCGCGCGTGCCCTACCCACCCGGCACGAGGAAACCGAGGGATCGCGCGGGAGCCACTAGGCTCACCTGGCAGCGCAGCGGGCTCCGCGTCTCGGGGATCTTCGTATACCGACACTGGGCTGCTGCCGCTGCAACCAGGAAAGAACTTCGGCGGAGGGGCGAACTAGCCGGACACAGAAACGGTGAGCATGGGTCAGCCCTCGGACCCGGAGCGTGCGGCCCCTGCCCGGCACCGGCCCGCGGCCCCACCTTCCTCTCCAGCTTCCCGGGCTTGACGAAAGGCCGGCCCCGCAGCTCCAGCATCCTGTTGGGGCAGATGCTGTCGAAGGCTCGGCGTCCCGCCGCGGCGCCTCCGCAGGACTGCATCCTGCCTCCCCGCCCGCCCAGGAACGCGGTGCTGGTTATTCGGCGGCGGTGGCCACGGCTGGAATAGCGACTCACAGTCCGCGCTCCGCCTGGCGCCTGCAGGGACAGCGCGTGGCGGGTTTGGAAGCAAGGGGTGGTTGTAGAGGTGCGGAGGGAGGGCCAGTGGAGAGGGACGACTTCGGCGCGGGCGGGGCTGCTCGCGCCTGAGCGCCAGAGGTGGCGCCTTCAGCCCCGGACAATCTGCGCGCGGGCGGAGGCGTTAAACCCAACCTGGCAACGCGGCATCCCCCGGGATCTGCGAGCGCGGGACCCGGGCCCGCGAGCGCCCTTTTGGTGAGTGTTGGCGCCGCCGCCTCCGGCAGCGCCAGAAAAAGGGAGGGTGGACGAGCCCCGCTGGTCCCTAACACTAGGTACCGCCTTTCCGATTTTGGAGAGCAGGGATGGAAAAATTAACGATTCTTATTTCCTTTTCTTTCCACCCCAGCCATACGGCACGAAATAAATGCGGAGTGACACTCGCCAAAGCCAAACTCTGGCATTTGACCACCCTGTAGGATTTGGTGGGGATGTAGAATCCTAATAGGGACTCCTCAGAACTACCCCCAGATTATAGAAGACCCTTCCTCCAGGGCTGGGGGCGCACTTCTGCTCTTGACTCGAGGACTTGCCCTTGGTTTCTCTTGGCCTGATGTCCAGAGCCGCGCCGCATACCCTTAGACCCGCACTTTCCCCGGCGGCGACGCCTGAGTGTAGCCTTTAAGAGAGTCAATTAAGAAAAAACGACATCTACAAATTCTCCTCCCCTTTCGGAAAATGCCACACTGGACGGTCCCAAACCCTCTAAAACCCCCGTCTCTTTCTCCTCCAAAAGCCTCATCTGCCCACCGCAGCATGTGGTCACCCTGCACACAGCGGGCCTTGCTTTCTCCTCAGGAGTCTTGGCTGTCCTTCCCAAGACCAGGGCCTTTCCCAAAAGGGACATCTCTAAAGCTCTGGGTGAGGGGATCTCTCAGACCACTCTTAGATCTATCGAATTTGAACAGTCATCTGAAATTATCTTTGTAACCTCCTGTTGGGCACCTGGTTTGTGTCTTATACCAAGTAGTAATGAAAATCCTCTTTTAAAGTGGCATGATCCCTTTTTATTTCTCCGTATTATCTGGATTAATAAAGACACCCTTCACAGTGTTGGAGATGGTTCTACAATAGTAGAGCTAGAATAGACTTAGAGACTTTTTGACCCATCTATAAATGTGGGGACCTTGTTGAGGTGAGGTCAGGCAGCTAGAATTGGTGTGATATCACTGATGGTGAGGGGCTCTGGCTTCAGGGTCAGAGTACCCGAGGATTGGAACCAGCCCCTACCAGATCCCTGAGCCCCAGGTCTTTAGGAAAAGCATAACACTGGGGCACCTAGCTGGCTCAGTTGTGGAGCATGTGACTCTTGATCTCAAGGCTGTGAGTTCGAGCCTCACGTTTGGAGTGGAGATTACTTTTTAAAAAATAAAATGTTTTTTTTTAAAGGAAAATCATAATGCTGACTTCAGTAGAGATGCTATTAAAATGAGATTATTTATGTAATGCAGCTGGTGCTTGGTGTGGATAAGTTGATGTTGTTGACGTCGTTTTAAGGCTTTTCAGCTGCTCCTCCAGCCTCCCATGACCTATTCCTGGCTTTGTTCTGATTTCTGAGTAGACTAGTCACTAGCCAGTCCTCCATCTCTACCCATCTTCCCAGTCTGTAAAAGGAGTAGGGGAGCTCTTAGTTGAGTTTTGGGAAGATCTCTCACCTGGGACCATTCTTGATTTTACAGAATATACTAATTTTTCATCAGTGAGTTCCAAAGTGTAGAAGAGTAGGGGCATTGTACATAAAAATGTGGCAAAAAGAGCTGGAATAGCATGAATATATGACTCCTAATCTGGATGATTCTGGAACCAACTCACCCATATCAATCTTGGCTGAGTGATGGAGTAAATGATGGTGAAAGCAACTTCTCCCCAAAGTCACACTTTTGTAAAAGAGCCAGTGGCCCTACCCCTGCCCTCAACAGTTGGTTTGAGGGCTCTAGATATTTGGGGACTTGGGTCAGACGGTACAATTTTTCCTTCTCCTCCTTTTCATCATCACAGACCAGCTTTTTCTCAAACAGCTTGGGGATCACCACTTCCCTATCCCTGAGCCTAAGTGGAGACTGTTCCTGGAGATCTCAACAACATAAGGGGAGAGAAGGGACCTGAGGGGCTCGTAGTAAGTGCTCCTGGTGCTGGAGAGTACCTGGAGGGTGCTCAAGAAGAGACGTACAAGGAAGAGTCTCTAAATTTGGTTTGAGTTTGTTTGCTTTTCATTTATGCAAATTTGTCATACATTTACATTTATTCTAACTATAGTAGAACATGACTTTGTTCGCCCAAAACTTGTTTTTTTTAATCTTACAGAAAATTTGAAAAGACAGTGCAATGAGTTATAGTAGGTTCACTTCCAATAGCTAACATTTTCCCATATTTGCCTTGCATTTCTTTTTCCAAGTTTTTTTTTCTTCTGTGTAAACCGCTCCCCATTATCGTACAGGCTGCCACCAGTCTTCATTTCTTGAAAATGTGCTATATGCCAGGACCTGTGCAGAGGGATTTGTACGGAACCTCTCATGAAATCCATACCTCTGAGGCGCCTGGGTGCTGTGCAGCTGGTTAAGCATCCAGACGCTTGGTTTTGGCTGAGGTCATGAACTCAGTCTTGTGAGACAGAGCCCCGCGTGAGGCTCAGAGTAGTGAAGACATTTGCTGAAGGTGACAGAACTGAGATTCCTCGGGTCTACAGCAGACTCAGTGAGAATGAAGGTGATGAGACAGCTGTGGAGTTAACTCCAGCAAGCCTCAGAATCACTTTTTTAGAGTGTAAACCAAGGATTAAAATTTTATGATTTTTTTTGTCAGCCTCACTTTTTTACTTTTATTTTTTTTTTAAGATTTTATTTATTTGACAGAGAGAGACACTGCGAGAGAGGGAATACAAGCAGGGGGAGTAGGAGAGGGAGAAGCAGGCTTCCCACTGAGCAGGGAGCCCGATGATGCGGGGCTCGATCCCAAGCCGAAGGCAGACGACTAACGATTGAGCCACCCAGGCACCCCCCAGCCTCACTTCCTGACTTCAGCTTCCCACCTGTGTCACGGCTGGAGGCAGGGACTGTGCTGGCTGTCCGGATAGTCTCTGTTGAATGGAAGGCACTGAGTAGATAACTTGTCTCACACCTACCTCAGGAAGAGGGTTTTTTTTAAAAGCACTGCCACAAACCTGTGA
The DNA here is from genome assembly GCF_024610735.1 of Ursus americanus. Classification (NCBI taxonomy): domain Eukaryota; kingdom Metazoa; phylum Chordata; class Mammalia; order Carnivora; family Ursidae; genus Ursus; species Ursus americanus. The sequence goes on along the minus strand of NC_142131.1, from coordinate 46,287,339 downwards.
GTAGTTAAGTTGAGCGGTGTGGCTAAGGGTGTGGCTCCAGACTCCAATCACCTGCCTTCAAATCCTGGTGGCTCTACTATTGCCTACCCTCTTGGTGGCTGTGCCCTTCTCTGAAAACTGGGATAACACACTCCACCTCAGAGAGTTGTTGGAGGATTGAAATAATGAAGACTAAACATAGTGCCTGGTACATCTAGAACCCAATGATGGCCATGATTACTATGCCACTGTTATCCTGGGCTCTCATGCAGCAGGTGTAAGACAAAAGTGAACTATTGAACCAAGTCATTGCAGGGTAAATGGGCTTCGTAATGGCCACAACAGCCTGCAAAGCCTTCACTTCCAACATCTGTTAGTTGTCAGAGTAGGTCTTGCTTTGCCCTAGCTAGTGTGCCTGTGTGGTTCCCAAAGCTTCCAGCTGGGCATCCTGTGTCCCGGCCCCTCTAGACAGCATAGACTGCTGTGGGTTCTATTAAGGTTCACATCCCACCTTCCCTTTGGAACTCTGGGAATGAGCAGTCCTCAGCCTCATAAGAGGGTCATAGGATACAGGTCTACAAGTGACCGTCTCAGCGACTGGCATCTCAGAGGACCTGTTGTTCCCACATAGATATCCTAATTACAGAGTGGAAGCCAAGGAGGCAGGACTGCTCCGTTGTTACTGACAACCTGTATTCCCCAGCTGCCTTCACCTTCCCTCCCCGCAGACAACACAGGCAATAGTAGTATTCAGACGAACCAAGATAGCCTGTTTATTGGGGAAAGACTCGGGTCTCTCAGGTGCGCTTAGCAAAATAAATAAATGAGGAGACGGTTCTATCGTACACTATTTACAACCTGCAGGATGACCTCATGACCAAGTGGGAGCCATTACCCCTCTATGGGCCAAGACCGCACTCTTTCACAGCAATGGGAGAGGTCCAGCAGCCGGGCCAGGATAGACAGGTAAGCAAAGGTGTATTTCACTTCAATTTCGGAGAGAGGCTGCACTTCTCGCGTATCTGGAAGGGCAGCATGTGAGTCAGGGAGGTCTCGTTTATGGCCACCAGTAGCCGCAGCTTGCCCAGGCAGTCCTGCAGTGCCGCCTCGGGGTGCCCGCCTAGCCTCAAGTCCACCGGGCGCGGGAGCTGTAGCATTCGGTCAGCCAGCGCCAGGCAACAGATGGCCAGCAGGGAGGGAGTATAACTGGTGAAAGCATAGTCGGCCAGGCTCAGCTCCGCCACCCCGCGCGCCAGGGCTTGCGCCTCCAGGGCTTCTGAGACTTCAGCCTGCCCGGCTTCCACGCGCGCGTGCGTGAAATGCTCCAGGAAGAAGCTGATGGTGGGCGCGCCCAGGCTGAAGTGCAGTTTGTGCAGCACGATGCACTCGAGGTTGCAGAGCTGTTGCCGAGAGAAGGCACCGCAGCACAGGGCCAGGAGTTGCTTCACGCGCGGCGGGTGCACCTCCACCTGTAACACAGGGGCGCTCAGCCCCGGCAGCTCAGCATCCAGGGCTGAGGCCCATCCCAGTCTCAAACCCGGGAGAAAACCAAGACTCCACCCCCCCATCCCTTCCAGCGAGACAGCGGCGCCTTCGCCTCTCCGTTACTTCCACTTTAATCACCCGGGGTGTACTTCCAGCGCAGTTTCTCTAACTACTGTCCAGCTAAAGAAAGGTTTCAGAAATTTTAAATCGTTTTTTGTTTTTTTTTTCCCCCCAGAGTCTAGACTAGCAGGGCTTCAAAGAGCTGTTGGAATTTACTTTGGGGACCGACTTCAGCCTATTTAAGGGTGAAAGGACGGTTCGTTTTTTTTGGGGGGGGGTTGTGAAGTTAAAGCTGTGGGATGTATACGTTTGCAAATGTACGACAGAATGAATTCAGAGAGCCCAGCACTAAATCTTGTGCGCTGGAAAGCCGGGTGGTGGCCAGAGAGTGGCCGAGAGTTTGGCTGTCCCCCAGACCCCGCGTGGAGGTACCTGTTTGCAAGCTATGAGGAGGGACGTGACGCCAAGCAGCTGGAAGCAGTCTGCAGCCACAGGCGTGGTGGTAAGAAAGCGGTCCAGGGTGTTCACCGTCAGGCAGAGCGATTCGAAGGAGAGGTCGAACTGGCGGTGCACCGGGATCAGCCAGCTAAGCAGCTTACAGCGGGATTCCGCCGTTACCTGCGGGGAGGGAAGGGGATTGGAGGACCGGCTGAGCCTAGGGCAAACAGGGTCTGCAGAAGCTTCCCTAGAGGAAAGCACAAAAAGGGAAAACCTAAAAGCTCTGGAAACTGGGAAACCCTGGGGCGGCGCTGCTGCGCAAAGAGCAATGGTCGGGCAAGGAGCCGGAACCGTTGGATTCGTACTTGGCCCTGTGCCGCGTGTGTATACACATTACCTTGTGTAATCCTCTCAGCAATTCAGTGAGGGGTGAGGGCTACCACTTGGCAGATGAAGAAATAAGCTCAAAATTGTTAAATAACTTGCCCGGGGTCGGGAGGAATCCTGACTCGAACCTAGAAACTGTCTTCACTCCTCTGCATTCTACCATGTTCCCGCTCACCAGTATGGAAACTTCGGGCAGGTCGCTTACTTACGCCGTCTAGGCCCCATTTTTCTCCATTTGTAAAATGAGGCTGGTGGCCTGGCCCTCTAAAGCCCCTCCCTGCTCGGACCGCGAACCTCGTGCCCTGGGGCGCGTCGGAGCGCGACGGAGCAGAAGAGGAAAGAGCCCGAGAGAGGAAGAGAAGCGCGGGTGGGGACCTCGCTCTCCCAACGCCTCACTTGTGGCTGCCGCGCCAGCGACTCCCGCGGGTGAAAGTGGCTCTCCCGCGCCTTGCGGAAGACATAGCAGCTCTGACCGTAGTCTCGGAAGGTCTGTAGATCCAGCTGCACCAACTGCTGGGCAGGAGCGGGTAGGGGGCTGCGGCGTAACGCCGCGGACGCTGCGGGACTGTCTGCACCATCAGACCCGGAGCTGGGGGACTCGAACAGGTCGCAAACACCGGAGTCTCCAAGGAGCGGGCACTGGTTCAGTGGCTGCAGTGGCTGCTTTCTCCGAAGGCGTGGGCGCCTGCTCTTCTTCACCGGGGCGCGGAGGTTCTGGTCGTTGTCCCGCTTCCCAGCCCGGGCGGCGGGACTCACGAGACTGGTGGGGCAGGGGGTCACCATGGTGCAGCCTGGTGGGCGCTCTACGACTCCTCGCCTGCGACAAACCGAAGGTGCGCTCCAGGGTACGAAGTAGGCGGGCCACAGCCGCGGCGAGACCCTAAGTACTCGGCGGGCGCCTTCCCCTCTACCACACCCCTGGCTTCTCACTGGATGATTACTGAGCGGCACGAGGCCGCGCTTTCCCGGCGAAAGAACCGCTTCTGAGCAAGCTGCAGGCAAGGTGTAGCCTGAGCAACCCGCAATGGAGAGGAGGAGCTAAGTCAGGCTGAGCGCACCCGCCTCACAGGGCACGTTCCGCGCGCGTCCCGCGTTACCCAGGTAACGGAGCCGGGGTTGCGGCGAGAGCTGCGCGCGCAGCCGGGGGTGGGGGTGGGGGTCGGCTAGGAGGAGCGAGCGCCGAATCCAGCAGAGGGGCTGGACCGCTCCCGCGGAAAAAAAGATTCTCCCGGCCGCCAGCTCCCCGTCCGGGTCCAGATAGTCTTGTAAGTGCGATCACCCTTCAGGCCGGCTATAATCCAGGTCGGTAATTTGGTAGATATCCATTTCCGACCTTTCAGGGCTCCAACTAGAATTCTGTCAGTACAGTTTTCCTCAGTGACCCGTGCAAGCAGTAATTCTAATTCATTGCTTTTGTCATTTTTGTTTTAGGCAGGACCCTAAAGGGATCCAGTATCCCTCCTTGCGCTGGTCTCGGGGAGCAGAGCCTCCACAGGTTCTTCAGCGCTGCGTATCTGGGAGCTAGTCCAGCCTCCCAGGCCGGCACTCGCGCTCAAAACCCAAGACTGCGCGCGAACCTCACACAGGTCCGAGCTCCTGTGACACTTGCTCCACACTTGCCACACGAAACCAAGTAAGCGGAGCGGTTAGGGACAGAGCATGGTTGAGCGTTGCATTGCTAGCGTGATCGAATTGCTCACACGGCCTCTTCTGTTTTAGGGCATTAGCTCCTAATCCTCTGCCGCGGGCGGCTCACCCTTCCTTAGTTACTCCCTGCTCTCCGTTTCTGCTCCTCCGGAAGCTCACAAAAGCAGAGCTGGAGGGAGCGTGGGGGCGCGCCCAGGCAGGAGAGAGTGGGCCGGACTTGGCAGTTTTCCTCAGCGCACTGCTGGTTTAAAACCTAGCCTCCTGGCCTGGTAGAAGCTGGAGGCCTAAGCCTGAGTGAATCTTCCTAAGGGGCACAAGTAGTATCTAGGCAGCCTTCCAGGGAGGTCTCAGCTGGCAGGAAACCCGCAGACCCTCAGCCTGATGAACTTTCCAGAGGCACTTCAAGAAGTGAGGTTCTTAGATGTCCCCGGAGCAGATTCAGCCATTCCCACCTTATTTGAGAAGAAAGCTGACAAAGGTATGTCGTCAAATTGAAATCCCTGTCCCCAGAACTTTAGTTGGGTGTGGTCTCTTAGAGATGCAGGAAAGAGAAAAGAGATGGATTTGGGGTTCTGGTCAGTTTTACTCCTATTTCCCTGTAATTCTGAGCAAGGTCTTTAGTCTCTAGACCTAAATAGTTTAATTTGTCACTTGAGAGATTAGCTAAGAACCACCTGTCCTTCAAAATACAGGTGCCAGGACTTGCTGTCTCCTCTCAAGCTATTGTTGAGGAACCATTATGGGGTGAGCAGTGAAATCTGTGGAGAGGGGTCAGGTGTCAGGCTTTTTCCGTGAGAAGCTTTTTGGCTGAGGAGGAAGGACCCAGGAATTCTGATTCTTCTCATCAGCCCAGATGGCCATGTGGTACAGTGAAAAGAGCACAAAGTCAACTTCCAGGGTCAGAATTGTCACTCCCATTTATTGGTCATCATGGGCTAGCTCTTTACCTTCTCAGTGTCTCTTTCCTCATTTGTTAAAAGTGGTTATTAATCCTTGCCTTGAGGACCAAGAGAAATATGCTGAAAGCTCAAAATCCTTTTAAAATATAAAACAGGGGGGTTACCCTAAAGCCTTTGTTGGGAAGTCAATATTATCACCCTGGAGATACTCTGAAAAAGCAGGAAGATTGTTTATCTACCTGTGGATGTGAAGCTAGTGTCTGTAGTTAGAGTTAATTCCCAATAGGGGGTGCCTGAGCTTTGTACTGATGGGCCTACTTCTCAGTATTTGTGGATACGCCTGCCATGCCAGGTCCAAGACCGTGATCAAGGCTGCATGGGTCCTGGGGCTCCTGGCTGGCTCGGTCAGAGGACCACGAGACTCTTGATCCAGGTGGGCTGTATAGCTTACTTAGAAAAAAAAAAAACCAAAACTGCATGGGTCCTTCCCTCACAGAGCTGACATTCTAGTGGGGGAAGTGAAGAACTAGGTGACACATTTAAAAAATGATAGAGGATCTCCTTAATAAAATACAGGACACCGAGTAAAACAAATGTCAGATAAATTTTAGCATGAGTATGTCTCAAATATTGCATGGGACATTGCAGTGCCTTGTAGGTATGTTAAATGTTTAGACTTCACCGTAAGCCACTGAGGAAGCCTTACCAAAATAGAATCTGTCTTTTGTTTTAAAAGATTATTCTGGCTGACGTGTGAAAATGGATTGTAGGGGACAAGACTAGAGGCCATTAAGGTGCATTATTTGTGGTATGAAAAATACAGGGCAAGTTAAGGCTGCCTTATTTTCCCTATGAAGGGTTTTTAAAATTAATTTCTCTTTTCTAATCTGAGACCTGGGTGCGAAGCACCTTTAAGGCACTAGGTAAATCTAAAATACTTTAAAGGTGTAGAACCTAATTAAACCCAGGCTTCTATAATGAAAGCTGCTTAACCACGATTTGACCCTGTTTATTTTCAGGTGTGGTTTTTGAAGTCTGTGGGATGGATAATGGAACTGAAGTTATCTTGGTATGTTTTGTTTTTTTCCAGTCTGGTACTCGAGCTTCAGTCAAAATACCCCATCATCACCCTGGCCCAACTCTTGGACTGTAATCGAGGTAGGAAGAATACATTTCCTAATATTACCTTATTTAGCAGAGTAATGGGTTGGACTTGGTACCTAGAGGCGGACAGCTTTGTTAGTACCTCAAATGATCCCTAAGCTCACTTTGATTTTAAGGCACTGAAATTTATATTTGCCTCTAAAACTATATTTACTTAAGACTATTTTCTATTAATGTATTTAGGTGCCCAAACTGAGAAGTATTTAAGGTACTTTTTCTTCCTATCTCTGTATTTATTTTTAAAGTTAAAATTTTAATTAAAAGCCTTTTTATAATAATTTTTTTATTATGTTATGTTAGTCACATACATACAGTACATCCCCAGTTCTTGATGCAGTGTTCCATGATTCATTACTTGCATGTAACACCCAGTGCACCATGCAATACGTGCCCTCCTTAATACCCATCACCGGCCTATCCCAATCCCCCCACCCCCCTCCCCTCTGAAGCCCTCAGTTTGTTTCCCAGAGTCCACAGTCTCTCATGGTTCATTCCCCCTTCTGTTTACCCCCCCTTCATTCTTCCCTTTCTTCTCCTACTGATCTTCCTATTTCTTCTGTTCCACAAATGAGTGAAACCATATGATAATTGTCTTTCTCTGCTTGACTTATTTCACTTAGCATAATCTCCTCCAGTCCCATCCATGTTGCAGCAAATGTTGTGAAATCGTTCTTTTTGATGGCTGAGTGATATTCCATTGTATATATGGACCACATCTTCTTAATCCAGTCATCTGTTGAAGGGCATCTCAGTTCCTTCCACGATTTAGCTATTGTGGACAATGCTGCTATTAACATTGGGGTGCATATGGCCCTTCTCTTCACTACGTCTGTATCTTTGGGGTAAATACCCGGTAGTGCAATTGCTAGATCATAGGGTAGCTCAATTTTTAACTTTTTAAGGGATCTCCACACTGTTTTCCAAAGTGGCTGTACCAACTTGCATTCCCACCAACAGTGTAAGAGGGATCCCCTTTCTCCAAATCCTCTCCAGCATTTGTCGTTTCCTGCCTTGTCCATTTTTGCCATTCTAACTGGCGTAAGGTGATATCTTAGTGTGGTTTTGATTTGAATTTCCCTGATGGCTAATGATTTTGAACATTTTTTCATGTGTCTGTTAGCCATTTGTATGTCTTCATTGGAAAAGTGTCTGTTCATATCTTCTGCCCATTTTTTGATTTATTTGTTTCCCGTGTATTGAGTTTGAGAAGTTCTTTGTAGATCTTGGATACCAGTCTTTTATCTGTAGTGTCATTTGCAAATATCTTCTCCCATTCCGTGGGCTGCCTCTTAGTTTTTTTGACTGTTTCCTTGGCTGTGCAGAAGGTTTTTATCTTGATGAAGTCCCACCAGTTCATTTTTTCTTTTGTTTCTCTTGCCTTTGGAGATGTGTCATGAAAAAAGTTGCTGTGGCTGATGTCAAAGAGGTTGCAACCTATGTTCTCCTCTAGGATTTTGATGGATTCCTGTCTCACATCGAGGTCTTTCATCCATTTGGAGTTTATCTTTGTATATGGTGTGAGAGAGTGGTCAAGTTTCATTCTTTTGCATGTAGCTGTCCAATTTTCCCAGCACCATTTATTGAAGAGACTGTCTTTTTTCCACTGGATGTTTTTTCCTGCTTTGTCAAAGATTAGTTGCCCAAAGAGCCGAGGGTCCATTTCTGGGTTCTCTGTTTTGTTCCATTGGTCTATGTGTCTGTTTTTGTGCCAGTACCATGCTGTCTTTGTGGTCACAGCTTTGTAGTATAGCTTGAAATCTGGCATTGTGATGCCCCCAGCTTTGTCTTTCCTTTTCAACAATTCCTTGGAGATTCGGGGCCTTTTCTGGTTCCACACAAATTTAAGGGCTGTTTGTTCCAGTTCTTTGAAAAATGTCATCGGTATTTTGATCGGGATGGCATTGAAAGTGTAGATTGCTCTGGATAGCATAGACATTTTAACTATGTTAATTCTTTCAATCCATGAGCATGGAATATTTTTCCATCTTTTTGTGTCTTCTTCAATGTCTTTCGAGAGTGATTTGTAGTTTCTAGAATATAGATCCTTTACGTCTCTGGTTAAGTTGATTCCGAGATAACCTATGATTTTTGGTGCTATTGTAAATGGAATGGATTCCCTAATTTCTCTTTCTTCAGTCTCATTGTTTGTGTATAGAAATGCAACTGGGGGCGCCTGGGTGGCACAGCGGTTAAGCGTCTGCCTTCGGCTCAGGGCGTGATCCTGGCGTTATGGGATCGAGCCCCACATCAGGCTCCTCCGCTATGAGCCTGCTTCTTCCTCTCCCACTCCCCCTGCTTGTGTTCCCTCTCTCGCTGGCTGTCTCTCTCTCTGTCAAATAAATAAAACCTTAAAAAAAAATTTAAAAAAATGCAACTGATTTCTGAGCATTGATTTTGTATCCCGCCACATTACTGAATTGGTCTATAACTTCTAATAGTTTGGGCGTGGATTCTTTTGGGTTTTGCATATAGAGTATCATGTCATCTGCGAAGAGAGACAGTTTGACTTCTTCTTTGCCAATTTGGATACCTTTTATCCCTTTTTGTTGTCTGATTGCTGTTGCAAGGACTTCTAGTACTATGTTGAATAATAGTGGCGAGAATGGGCATCCTTGTCGTGTTCCTGATCTTAAGGGAAAGGCTTCCAGCTTTTCCCCATTGAGAATGATATTCTCTGTAGGCTTTTCATAGATGGTTTTTATGAAATTGAGGAATGTACCCTCTATCCCTACATTCTGAAGTGTTTTAATCAGGAAAGGATGCTGTATTTTGTCAAATGCTTTTTCTGCATCAATTGAGAGGATCATATGGTTCTTGACTCTTGTTGATATGATCTATCACACTGATTGATTTGTGAATGTTGAACCACGCTTGCATCCCAGGGATGAGTCCCACTTGGTCATGATGGATAATCCTTTTAATGTACTGTTGGATCCTATTAGCTAGGATCTTGTTGAGAATTTTGGCGTCCATATTCATGAGGGAAATCAGTCTGTAATTCTCCTTTTTGATGGGGTCTTTTCCTGGTTTGGGGATCAAGGTGATATTGGCCTCATAGAATGAGTTTGGTAGTTTTCCTTCTGTTTCTATTTTTTGAAACACTTCCGGAGAATAGGTATTATTTCTTCTTTGAATATTAGGTAGAATTCCCCGGGGAATCCATCAGGCCCTGGACTCTTGTTTTTGGGGAGGTTTCTGATCATTGCTTCAATCTCTTCATAATTAATCGGTCTGTTTAAATAATCACTTTCTTCCTGTTTCAGTCTTGGTAGTTTATAGGTTTCCAGGAAGGCATCCATTTCTTCCAGGTTGTTTAATTTATTGGCATAAAGCTGTTGATAAAAGTTTCTAATGATCCTTCCTATTTCATTGGTGTTGGTTGTGACCTCTCTCCTTTCACTCATAATTTTATTAATTTGGGTCCTTTATTCTTTTGAATAAGTCCAGCCAGTGGCTGATCGATCTTATTTATTCTTTCAAGGAACCAGCTTCTAGTTCTGTTGATCTGCTCTTCTGTGCTCCTGGTTTCTAATTCATTGATCTCTGCTCTAATCTTGATCACCTGCTTTCTTGTGCATGGGTTAGGCCTGTTCTTCTGTTCCAGCTCTAGCTTCTTGAGGTGAGAGTATAAAAACTACATTTTAGATTTTTCTTTGAGTGAGGCTTGGATGGCTATGTATTTTCCCCTTAGGACCGCCTTTGCAATGTCCCATAGGTTTTGGACCGTTGTGTTTTCATTCTCATTGGTCTCCATAAATTGTTTAAATTTATTTTTAATTTCCTGGTTTACCCAATCATTCTTGAGCAGGATGGTTCTTAGTTTCCAAGTGTTTGAGTTTCTTCCAAATTTTTGCTTGTGATTGAGTTCCAGTTTCAAAGCATTGTGGTCTGAGAATTTGCAGGGAATAATTTCAGTCTTTTGGTATCAGTTGAGACCTGTTTTGTGACCCAGTATATGGTCTATTCTGTAGAAAGTTCCATGTGCATTCGAAAAGAATGAGTATTCTGTTGTTCTGGGGTGTAGTGTTCTGTGTATATCTATGAGGTCCATCTGGTTCAGTATGTCATTCAAAGCTCTTGTTTCTTTGTTGATTTTCTGCTTAGGTGATCTGTCTATTGCTGATAGAGGAGTGTTGAGGTCCCCTACTATTAACGTATTATTATCTATATGTCTCTTTATTCTGGTTAAGAGTTGGCTTGTGTATCTTGCTGCTCCCCTGTTGGGGGCATAGATATTTATAATTGTCATATCCACTTGTTGGATACACCCTTTAAGAATAATATAGTGCCCTTCTGTATCTCTAACTACAGTCTTTAGTTTAAAATCTAATCTGTCTAATATGAGAATTGCTACCCCAGCTTTCTTTTGAGGTCCATTGGCATGAAAAATGGTTTTCCATCCCTTCACTTTCAGTCTGGATGTATCTTTAGGTTCAAGATGAGTCTCTTGTAGACAGCAAATGGATGGGTCATGTCTTTTTATCCAATCTGCAACGCTGTGGCTTTTATGGGAGCATTTAGGCCATTCACATTGAGAGTGATTTTTGAGAGAGATGATTTTAATCATGACATTTTAATCATGTTGCCTGTGAAGTCTTTGTTTCTGTAGATTGTAAATTTCTGTTCTGTATCACTCTTGGGGCCTTTTTACTTTATAGAACGACTTAATATATCCTGTAGGGCTGGTTTGGTGGTTACGAATTTGGTCCGTTTCTGCCAATCCTGGAAGGTCCTTATCTCTCCATCGATTCTGAATGACAGCCTCGCTGGATAAAGGATCCTTGGCTGCATGTTCTTCTCAGATAGAGCTTTGAAAATACCCTGCCAACCCTTCCTATCTTGTCAGGTCTGTGTAGACAGGTCTGACATTATTCTGATATTTTTACCTCTGTACGTAAGGAATCTGTTCGCCCTGGCCGCTTTCAATACTGTATCCTTGGATCTAATATTTGCGAATTGCACTATGACGTGATTTAGTGTAGGTTTGCAGTGGTTGACGTTGGGAGGGGTCGTCTCTGCCTCTTGGACACAAATGCTTGTTCCTTTGCCAGATTAGTGAAGTTTTCAGCTACAATTTGTTCAAATATCTCTTCTAGACCTCTCTCTTTCTCCACCCCCTCGGGGATGCCGATGAATCTGACATTGGAACGTTTCATTGAGTCAGTAATCTCCCGTAATCTACATTCTTGAGATTGGATTTTTTTGATTCAAGTTTCTGTTTTAACTTTCTCTTCTACCATCCCATCCTCCAATTCACTAATTCGTTCTTCTGCCTCACTTACCCTGGCCGTCAGAGCATCTAGTTTTGACTGCATTTGATTCATAGCATTTTTAATTTCTGCCGGATTCACTCTCATTTCCGCTCTTAGAGATTCTATATTCTCGTTAATATTTGCGTTAATATTTTTTTCAAGTCTACACATCATCTTGACCATTGTTGCTCTGAACTCCATTTCTGACAATTTGGTTATATCCATATCCATCAGTTCTGTGGCAGAGGCCACAGACTCATTATCTTTTCTTTGCCTGGGGGGGGTGGATTTCTCCTCCTCGTCTTTTTGATGAGGAGAGGTTGTGGGGTTGCCCAGAGCCCAAATTATTGACCAGGACCCAGGCAGTGTGCACTTGTTTTGTAGGGACCTTAGGGATGTGGGCTTCTTGATTCTTCAGCCTGCCTTCTGGGGGAGGGGCTTACTGCGCTGACACTCGGGCAACCCTGTTTGGGTAGAGTCGCCCTGTCCCCTGCGAGGGGGATGGGGATGGGCACAATGTGAGCCGGTATTTCCGGGCTTTTGTTCTCGTCAGCTTTCCCTGGCAGTTTTCTGTGCCTCTTCTGAGAGTCAGAGCAGCAGTGGCCGTATCCTAGCCTCTGTCTCAGAACAGAGAGATCGCAGTCCGCTCTCCACTGAGCTCTCTTGGCCACTTTAATTCTGTTTCTGTCGGTGCTACCAAAAACCCTGCAGCGACCCGGGTTGTGTGCCCCACAGCCGGTGTCCCAGCCCTCACTTCCAGGGCCAGCACATCTCTGTCCTTTGTGCTTCTAAGACCGCCAGCCACCCCTGGTTCCCACGAGCGCTCCTGAGCTCCCTGTTTCAGTGTGGTTCGTGCGTGATCTAGAGCGCCGGTTTTCAGTCTGGTCGCACACTCTCCCGGGCTCCTGGTATCAGTCTGCTTTCTCAAGGGTGTCGGTCCAGGAGTCTGGCCCGCTCCCCAGTGTAGGTGGCTACTGCATCCCAGCCCCCGAGCGTGGAGGCTCCCTCCCCCTTCCGTTTATCTTCCAATATCTGTGTGCGGATTCATGGCTCCCCGCTTCGTACCTCAATACTCAGCGCTGGAGATGTTCATTTGTAGAGATCCAGATGTATCTTCCTGCGTCTCATGCTGATTCCATGGGTGTTCAGGCTGGTCTGGTACCTATCCAGCTCGACTCAGGGGACCAGCTGAAAAAGGGGTCCCCTACTCCTCCGCCATCTTTTCTTCCCTCTCGTATTTAAGGTACTTAAAGTCAGACTAGTTTTTCTGGTATTTAGTAAAGAGCAGGAATTTTTCTTTTTCTTTCTTTCTTTCTTTCTTTCTTTCTTTCTTTCTTTCTTTCTTTCTTTCTTTCTTTCTTTCTGATTTTATTTATTTGAGAGAGACAGTGCAAGTGGATAGACGGAGAGGCACACTCCCTGCTGAGCAGGGAGCGCAATGCCATGCGGGGCTCGATCCCAGGACCCAGAGGTCATGACCTAAGCTGAAGGCAGACGCTTAACCGACTGAGCCACCCAGGCACCCCAAGAGCAGGAATTTTCAACACAGTTTTTAAAGCCAGACATTTGACTTGCACATCTAGATATCCACTAGAATCGGCACCTGGGGAAAAGGCCATCTCCTGGTTACCTACCTTTCTGCTGCTTGGCCACTTGCCAGTTCACCAGGAGTTCAGTGCACACACTCAAGTGCATCGCTTCTTCCCTCGTGCATACATGTGCTTTTTCTCCTGACTCACACCCACCAGTGGCAGTCTGCGTGGCACAGGTGGTACCGTGTGGTGATGACGAGCTTCAGCTCTGCAGTCGCCTCCTGGATCTGCATCCCAGCGCTGCGGCACACACGCTCTGCAAACTTGGGCAAGTCACTCCACCTTTTTATTCCTCCATTTCCCTAGCTGTTAAAAAATGGGGTAAAAAGAGCCTCCTATAGAATCATTGTGAGGATTAAATAGGCATATAGTGTGTGCATAGAGCGCTCAGTATGAGTTAGCTGCTGGGCTAGTTCCGTTTTTCTCTAGCTAAAGTATGGCTACCCAGTGTGGTTAAAATAGCACCTGCTGTAATTTGCTGATCGACAAACATATGATCAGAATTGGACACTGAGAAGAAGTCAAAGAGTAGTAAGCACAGTAGCACTATGCTTGCGGCCAGTCTGGTCCCCAGCTTTTTTGAAAGATGGGAGAATAAATGACTTGTTTCAGCGGGCCTTGAAAGAATTTCTTCAAACCGTGATGATAGCCTGATGCTCTCTCTGCTGCTTTCCTTTTAGATGGTAGAATTGCCCGTGTAGATCAGAGGTATCAGGAGGGAACAGTCCTCCTAATAATTCACTCAAAACAAGAAAAATGCAAACTAGAACTATCATGAGATATCATCTTGTATGTAATCTGGTTGATAAAAGTCTATACTTTTGATAAGAGGATGCAGGGAAATAAGCCTCATAGTTTTTGGTGACAGTGTAAGTTGATACGGCCATTTTGGAAAATAATTTGGCAAGATCTGTAAACATTTAAAATGAATGTAATCTTTTTTTTTTTTTTAAGATTTTATTTATTTATTTGACAGAGAGACAGCCAGCGAGAGAGGGAACACAAGCAGGGGGAGTGGGAGAGGAAGAAGCAGGCTCACAGCGGAGGAGCCTGATGCGGGGCTCGATCCCAGGATCCCAGGATCGTGCCCTGAGCTGAAGGCAGACACTTAACAACTGAGCCACCCAGGCGCCCCATAAATGAATGTAATCTTTAACTCAGCATTTTTATTCCTGGATAATTATTCTATATGAATGCAAAATTACTTCATAAAAAAGTATTTATCACACTATCCATTTTAAAAGCAAAGCATTGATTGTCTTCAATAAGGGACATCTAAAACGCAGAATATTATGTGGCCACTAAAAAGAATGAGGCAGATGTTTATGGACTATATAGAAGGATTTTCGAAATAGTGTCAAATAAGGTGCAAAGCACTATGTCAAATACGTTGTCACTGTGTTAAAAAAAAAAAGAATATATACATATATCCTTATATATGCATACAATCTCCCTGGAAAGATAGGCAAGAAACTGGTAACACAGGTTGCCTTTGGGAAGAAGATGTGGGAGACAGAAATAGAGAGGGAGGGACTTCCTAATGTACTTTCATTGACCTTTTGAATTTTGAACTCTATGTATGTGTTACCTCTTTTAAAAATAGCATTTTTCATATGCAGATGGCCTGAAAGTTAGAAAACAGGGAACCCGGGGAGGGGGGTGGGGTAATGGGATAGGCCGGTGATGGGTAGTAAGGAGGGCACGTATTGCATGGTGCACTGGGTGTTATACACAACTAACGAATCATCGAGCCTTGCATCGGAAACCAGGGATGTACTGCATGGTGACTAACATAATACAATAAAAAATCATTATAAAAAAAAAAAACAGGGAACCCAGGTGAGTCCTGAAAAATGGTGATCGCTCTTACATGTGGACATCAGCAAGAATGGGTAGCATAGAACAGGGTCTGGGCATTGTAGGAGCAAAGTTGTGTCACTTCATAAGTGACACTGTTGTTTTAGAAGTTGGATTTTATCAGTGAACAGAAGAGACAAACAGCCCTGTCTTCGTAGAGCTTCTGTGCGTGTGGCAATGCAGGGAGAGACAGACGATAGAGGGACTGGGACGCTGGGAGTGCCACAGGCAGGTTGCGTTATTTAATATGTTGGTTAGATAAAGCTCACTGGGAAGATTTGGGCAGAGAACTTGAGGAGGTGGGGGAGCTGGCCCCGTGCGCATCTAGGGGGAAAGCCTCGTAGCCAGAGAAAACAGCAGCGCAAAGGCCTTGAGGCATGAGCAGGTCTGCCGTGTGGAGGAAGAGCAAGGAGGCCAGTGCGGCTGGAGTAGGAATGAAAAGGAGAGCAGCCGATGATGTCAGAGAGGTCATGGGGCCAGGTCACATAGGGCCTTGTTATTGCTAGCAGTCATTGACCTCTTACACTTTGTTACGGTGCATTTTTATTTATTGTAGCATTTCATCATCGCCTCAACCGTATGAGATAGGTACAGTTATTGTCCCCATTTTACAAATGAGAGGATCTTTAGCAAGGACAAGGAGCTTGCTTGAAGATACAGAGCTAGTAAGTGGAAAAGTGGGACTGAAACCCAAATCTGGGATTCTAGCCTGGACCTTGATCCCTGTGCTGTTCTGTGTTTATTCACTGCTAAGAGAGAACGAAGAAAAGGCTGTGAGTCTACCCTTGGGTCACTGCTTAGAAAGGAGAGTAAAGCTGAGGGGGTAGAGTCCCCAGAAGATAGAGGAACCCAGAGTCAGAGCTGGTTGAACTTTGTTTCGATGAACCTTGGAGGCTCTGTGGTGTAGTTTAGCAAGGCCGCAGACTTCCCTGCCCCAGGTGTGTGCCAGGAGGGACAAGCTGAGCTGGCATTGGGAGTGGGGAAAAGAAGTAAGGCTTCGAGGCTAAAGGAAGTGTGAAGCCATTTGGAGTGTGATGACCGCAGACTGTGTTTAATTTCTATGAACCAGCCACTTCTTGGGAGGTGATTACATGAGAAAGTGACAGTTGACTTAGTTTCTCACAGAGAGCACAAGTTTCAATTGTCTGGAGAGGGCAGGTTTGGTTATCTGGCAGCCTTGCTGGGAGCGCCGAGAAGGTCTCAGAAAGCAGGCGGGCCCGATGAGTGAGGGAATGTGGTGGCTTTGTACTTAAGTAGTGACTAATAAGCTGTTCAAAAGTTCAGCTTTCGGGGGGCCTGGGTGGCTCAGTTGGTTAAGCGTCCGACTCTTGATTTCAGCTCGGGTCATGATCTCAGGGTTGTGAGATGGAGCCCCGTGTCAGGCTCCCCACTCAATGGGGAGTCTGCTTGAGTGTGTGTCTCTCTCCCTCTGCACCTTCCCTCCCCCTGTGCTCTCACGAGCTCTCTCTCTCGCAAATAAATCTTTTTAAAAAAGTTCAGCTTTCCTTCTACCTCCCATTCCTGGTGCGAACATGTATTTCAAATGAAGTAGTAAGTCTAAGACAAATGAATAGTGGAAGCTTAAAAAAAAAGTCTCCTGTTACTAGACTATAACTACACTGAAATACTGTAGTTGTCTGTCCTGCTCTTCCACAGCCAGGATTTAACAAGTGCTTTCTAAGTGCTGGGCATCGCTCTAAGTTCCCTGCTTGCATAGAATGTGGAGAGGAGAGGCTGAACATAAAACCGTAAACAAAATATAAACGTTTTCAGACCATATAGTAAGTCCTGCGCACAGATTTGAGTGTGCTGGCCTAGGGCGTGAAGAGGTATTTACATTGGATGGTCAGGGACGCCTCTTTGAAGAGCAGTTCGCCTGTACTGCTTGTGTCCACAGGTAAAAATAGGTCTTTTTCTTTTAATGTTGTGCAAATCCATTCCCTAAGCGAGATTTCTCGTCACAGTGCTTACATCGATATACCATTGTTTGGGGAGCAGTATCTCCCGGTGGGGAGGAACTCCTACAAATGCTTAGATTATGATAGTTGAATTCTCCTACAGCAGTTCTCTTGAGCTCATTTGCAAAGCCGTGCGCGTGAAGGAGCCTCACTGTATACAGTGCGTTTTCCCCACCACATGAAAGCTAAAGCTCATACATCTCTGTTTGTCGTCGTTGCTTTTATTTTTTTGAATGACGAGGCTGCAGCCTGCAGAAAGGTCTTTTTATGCCTCTGGGGCATCCTTTGTTACAATAACCTCAGGCTTCTCTGTTAAACAGGGGAGAGCCATGCTGTCTTTTCTTTCTCTACCACACAGAAAACAGAGAGGCAGCCATTAGTATCTTCAGACTGTGATAAAAGAACCCCGAGTCCCAAATGTAAAGCAAAGCTGGTCCTATTGAAAAACAACAAAGGGAAAGGTGGAAGGGCGCAGTGTGTAATGCACCTGCTTTAATGTCAAATCACAGGGTGCAGATCAAAACAGAGCAGCTGTGGAGGGCTGCCTAGTCCTCTGTTTCTTCGAATTTATGAGAAAAGGCACCGAGGGCCTGCAGGGAGCAGAAGCTCTTAGCAGGTAGCAGGTCAGGGTGCCCTGTTGAGAGGCAGCATTGCTCTCTGAGAGTCGAGCTATGTGGGTTTGAAACGAATGGATGCGGTGGCTGGATTTTTTTTTTCTTCCCACGTGGCAAGTCCGGATGCTAACGTCGTATCCTTCAAGAACAATGTTTCTTCATACTTGGGAGAGACAGACACATGCCCAGTTTTCCCAGCATTGTAACCCCGTTTCTGTATGATTATCGTATCTGCGGTTTCTAGTCCAGCTTGGAGGGATAGATGTGTGAATCCCTGAGGAAGCATCTGTTTTGTTCCAGACATTGTGCTCTCCCGTATTCTAGATTATAACGTTAACTTTTAACTCAAAGACCAGTCGGAGGTTGTATTTTTGGTGAAACACACAAAACAATATTAACAGGGAACTGTGAAAATTATTTTCACCCAAGTTACACATTTAGAGGATGTGCCTCATTTACTTTGGTGAATCACAATGCCTCTTAAATACGTAGGCCTTCTGGAAAGAGCAATGATAGTCACATGCACCCCTTGTCCAATATGGCAGTCAGAATACTCACTGTAAGAGTAGGTTACATCAACCACTGTTCATTCAGCGTGTGCCCTGAGCCTAGCCCATTGACTTTTTCATCACTGACATTTATTGTATATTCCTGATTAGAGAATTAATCCCTGTTTGTTACAATAAAATTAGAAAAACATTTTTTAAGATTTTTTTTTTTGAGAGAGACAGAGAGGGTGACGAGGGGAGGGGCAGAGGAAGAGGGAGAGAGAGTCCTCAAGCAGACCCCTCTCTGAGTGCAGAGCCGGAGACACAGGTTTCTTTCCCAGGATCCTGAGATTATGACCTGAGCAGAAATTAAGAATCAGCCACTTAACCAACTGAGCCATCCAGGAGCCCCCAAATTAGAAATTTTTTATATTGAAGAGAATTTTAATATTTTTATAATAGGAAACACACTCAGTACCTATGTGTATATTTAAACAGCTACACACAATGCATATATATGTGTTTTTATATATACTTTTTAAAAAAGTTTCTTGTATGCTATCAGAGTTGTATGCTATCAGCCATGTGTATAGGAGAGGTAACTTGGTAAACTTGCCATAGTTCTTTATTGCCTAAGACTAGAATGTGACACATTTTTGCTCACATTCCCATTGATGAGAAATACAACCACATGATCCCAACCTAATCCAATGGTGACTGGGAATACAGGGTCCTTGTATGTCCCGAAAGAGGAAACCGTGTAGCCTGTGTATTGCATTGTCTCTGTCCCATCTCCTTTATCTCATTTAACATTGTATCATGGCATTTCCCCCCAAATCATTAATTATCCTTCAAAATTGTGATTTTTAGTAACTACAGAGTTTTCCATCACATGGACATACCATTCTTTACTTAGTTAGGCATTCCAGAAGTTTTGTATACAATGACCCACATCCCTTGCTCCACAGTGATTTCTGAAGTTTGGCAGTCAGACTGTTAATTGCCTTCGGGATGTCTGGTTTGTTGGCATTTATTTAGAAATGTTAGGATGCTCATGTTAAAACTGCAAAGGAAAAATTTCTCTCTGCCTTAGCATAAACTTTTCCAGTCTGCAGCCACGAGCAGAGGGGTAAAACTACTTAGGTCCCCAGATCCCCCATCTTTTCAATAAATGGAGTATTTCTCTCCCATATCACCCTACTATTGTTTCTCCTCATTCATACCCAGTCTATGTCCTTCTTTCCCAGGCAATTTTTTTTTTTTGGGGGGGGTCCTTGAAACCAAGTAATCTTAGATTTCTACCGCTCAGTTTTTCCCATTTTCCTCTACATTTCACCTCCTTCCCCACCCCCCTCCCTCTCCAAGGTGCTGGGCTTGCCCACCACTCTTACCACTTCCCTTTGTCCATAGGGACTCGGGATGAACAGAGATGTTAGCCAGGTGGGGAGGAGAGAGTGCATGCCCAACCAAGCTGAATAAGACTTACTTATAGTTACTTTCAGCAGATGGTGCTTTAAAGCAAATTCATAATTCCATTGTACAATTAAATATAAATTGTGTATGTGTACCCCCATCAGTCTCTGAATTCCGTCTTCTACATAGAAATTAAGTAGGTGATAAATATAAATTATCTCCTCTCTGGCATTTTGGAAGAGTGCAGGTAATTTGTCTTAGAATTCTTTATCCTAAAATGACTGGTTCTAAGTCAAAATCAGTACAACCTCTGGGTTTACCAAAATGGGTTAGGAAAGAGAAAACCTAGTGAGTCAACGTGCATAGCCAGCCCTGATTCTGTCTGGCCTTCGCTTCACACACAGTGTGGGCACTGCCCTTTGGGCCACAGCTGCCTCACTCACATCTTCTCTTTTGTTTTCTGGAGGCTAGGCTAAGCTCTTTTACAAGCAGCTTTTCTCAATAACAGAGTGAAAAAGAAGATCTAAAGAACTGATATTTGAAAACTGGGAACAGATGTTTTTACTAGGCATTGATGCTTTATTTTATAAATTCTAGGCTAGAGTTCTACTAATAAGTAGTTTGACTTTGTCCTGGTCTTGCCGTTCCCAGATCAAGTATCCTAGTCATGTGAGGTCTCTATGCTAGAATGAATTTTACTGGTTAGGCAGCTACCTTACTCATTACTACAATTATATAGCAATTCCTTTTCTGTATGTTCTCAGAGATTCTTTTTTTTTTTTTTTTTAAGATTTTATTTATTTATGTGACAGAGAGACAGCCAGCGAGAGAGGGAACACAGCAGGCGAGTGAGAGAGGAAGAAGCAAGCTCCCAGCAGAGGAGCCCGATGTGGGACTCGATCCCGGAACGCCAGGATCACGCCCTGAGCCGAAGGCAGACGCTTTAATGACTGCGCTACCCAGGCACCCCGTTCTCAGAGATTCTTAACCTGAGCTTCAGGCTGCCCAAACCTAATTTTAAAATCTCTTTCTTCATCTCTTCTGGAAGTTCTTAAGATTGTCATCCCATAAGCCCTGCCACTACCCTGGCCCTGTGTTTCTTAGTCTTGGTTAGTTTGTCCAAACTCAATCATACTTCCTGGCTAGTTCTTAAGGCTGGCACTTTGGTGAAGTTGTCTTCTTCACCTGTGAGTCTAGCTTTACACATGGACTGGTCTCCCTAGTGTCCAAGTGGCACGTTTGATAGGGCTCTCTTCACTGCAATGCGCCTCTGTGAGTCAGCAGAAAATACTTGATCTGTTTTGGGTTTTTTAAAAATTTATTTATGTTAAGTAATCTCCATACCCAACGTGGGGCTTGAACTCATGACACCAAGATCAAGAGTTCTGTGATCTGCTGACTATTCCAGCCAGGCACCCCACTTTATCTGTTTTTGCTGCAAATTCTTGCCTCCCTGGTGGATTTCTCATCAGGTTCTGGTTTCTTGGACAAAAAAATCCTTAAAATTTTCCCACCCCAGGTCCCAGTGAAAGATCACATCTTTCTTAGTGTATTCATCTTCTTTTTCATTTGGGTAATTCATTATGATTCTCCCAGAGGAGTCACCTCTTCTGAGCAGCTCATCACAGCTTTGCCTTGGTCAAACACTTCAAGGAGATAGTAGGAACAGATTCATCTCCAGGGGAACTAGTTGTTGAAATTAGTAGACAAGGACTTTAAAGTAATTATTTTAGGGGCTCCTGGGTAGCTCAGTCAAGTTAAGCTTCCAAGTCTTGATTTTGGCTCAGGTGATCTCAGGTCATGAGATCGAGCCCTGTGTCTAGCTCTGTGCTCAACACAGAGTCTGCTTGAGATTCTCTCTTTCCTCTTCCTCTACCCTTCCCCCACTTATGCTCTTTCTTAAATAAATAAATAAATAAAATATTTTTTTAAAAAAATTATCTTAAGTATGCTAAGGAAAATAGAGGGCAAGATGGATAAAATGGGCAAAAAAGAATTTTATTGGGGCACCTGGGTGGCTCAGTTGGTTAAGCATCCAACCCTTGGTTTCAGCTCAGGTCATGATCTCTGGATCATGAAATTGTTTGCTGGGTCAGGCTCCCTACTCAGCCTGGAGTCTGCTTGGGATTCTCTCCCTCTGCCCCTCCCTGCCTGCTTGTGTCCTCTCTCTTAAATAAAAAAAAAAATTGGGGGGGTGGGGCGCCTGGGTAGCTCAACTGGTGAAGCATCTGCCTTCGGCTCGGGTCATGGTCCCAGGGATCAAGCCCTACATTGGGCTCCCTGCTACACGGGGAGCCTGCTTCTCCCTCTCCCTTAACTGCCACTCCCTCTGCTTGTGCTCTCTCTCTCTCAAATAAATAAATTTTAAAAAAATTTTTATCAGATAATTGAAATCTATAACAATAATCAAATGAGCATATTATAATTGAAAAATATCTAAAATTGCAGTCATTGAATGACTTTTTTATTTTTAGATTTTGTTTATTCAACAGAGAGAGATAGCGAGAGAAGGAACACAAGCATGGGGGAGGTGGGGAGGGAGAAGGCTATTGGGAGAAGTTCGGTAGAAACTATCCAAACTGAATCAAAGATAAAAAATACTGGCGTGGGGGAAGCACAGAACATAAAGTAACATGTAGGGTACAGAGAGTCTAACATATGTGAAATTGGGGTTCCAGGAGGAGAGGAGAGAGAATAGTTATGAGGCATTACTAACAGAGATGATGCTTGAGAAGTTACCAAAACTGATAGAAAAAGGTAACAGATTCCAGAAGCTCAGTGAATCTCAAGCAGGATCCATATGTGTTAAACAACAACAACAACCAACTCTCCGCACATCATAGGCACACTGCTTTTGTCCAACAATCAAGAGAAAAATCGTAAAAGTAGGAATGGATGTGGGTGGAGGTAGAAGACATGTTAACCTTCAAAAGCATGAGAAGAATTACGGCTGACTCTCAGTAGAACGCGTGAGAGCCAAAGTGCAGTGGAATGGCATCTTTAAAGCGCTAAAAGAAAAAGCAAACCTAGAATTCTATATCCTGTGAAGATACCACTAAAAAAGTGATGGTGAAAAAAATAAGGGTGAAATAAAGATGTTTTCAGCCAAAAGCTGAGGGAATTCATCACCAGCAGACCTGTACTATAAAAAATATTAGCAGTAGTAACAATAAAGTTTTGGTGTTTATAATGGATGTAGAAGTGAAATATATGAGAACATATTTAACACAAAGGGTGGGAGAGAGTAAAATGAAGTTAAATGTTGTAATGGTTATTGTGTTATCTGCCACCATGGGATTTTAATTTATGGAGGTAACTGAGTGACCACACAGAGAGTCTAGTGCCGTTGGAAGACGATTTATTACATTTCCTGAGAAAAAGGGACACGTCATGCTGTGCAAGGCCACACGGGGAGCACCAGGTTTCTGTCAGGAGGCAGGAGCAGGAATGAGGGGAAAGCCTAGGTCAGAGACTTTATTGGGGTTTCCATGGGAAAGGCAAGGCAGGGCCAAGTAAACAGCTTAGAGTTGGCTTCTTTGAATAATTCCAGGGGGCTTTGGGCTACAGGGGTGGTCTCCAGTTGCCTGGTACCTGGCCCCTGGGATGATTTAGGACAGAGGACATTTAGCTTAATGTGTGAGAGTTAGATAAAAGGGGTCCTTGGTGTAAACTCAGGATTGGTTTATTTGCATATGAAAGGGGGGATCCTGGCTAAGCCCCTTTCTGTCTCCCAGAATTGGCTAGCCCTGGGAGGTGCACTGTCTCCTCGGTCAAGATTTTTACATTATCAAAACATCATAAGATTCAGAAAATAGAAAACATGATTAATAATTAATATTAATAAACAATAATCATACAGTGTTCAGGAGGTGGTAAATGTTACAGTCTAACATAGGCAGGAAGGCGAGGATGCATACTGAACATCTGGAGATGTGCTGTCTGGTATAGTCGGTACTAGTCGTGGGTAGCTATTTATATTTAAATTAATTACAGTTACATGAAAGTACAAATTTACTTCCTTAGTCACATTAGCCACATTCAAGTGGTCAGTAACCACATGCGGGTAGTGGCTACCACATTGGAGACACCAGATACAGAACGTTTTCCTCAGTGTAGAGTTTTAGTGAACTATGCTGCTCTAGGGTAATGACTAGATTAATACAAAACAGTTCAGGTTAATAGAGTACATAAATGGAATAAGAACAATACTTGATTAATGCAGTTGAAATCAGAATAGGATGGGAAAAGGAACCAAGAACTTATAGGACAGCTAGAAAACATATAGCAAGATGGTAGACTTAACCCCATATGTAGAAAGACTTAAAACCCTTGAGTTAAAAGGCAGAACGGATAGCGATAGAAGTCCGGAGAGTGGCGCCCTCTGCAGCCCGGTGGGAGGCATTGACTCGGAAGGAGCAGGATGGGGTCTAGTACCGGCGAGCCAGGGGGAGGTTTACCTTCTTCGCTTTCCATGCTCTCCTCCTTCATAGACCTTCAGTACTACTCTTGTCATTAAATGTTCTATAAGGAGTATCACTTCACCTTTTCCTTTTGGGCATGTTAGCAGAAGATTGAAGTTGTGGAGGAAAAAAAAGTATATGTGACTATTTTTTTCTTGTGAACACATGCTGTTGACTGTGTGGGAAACTGAAGGTGGGTGACTCTGGGCTTGTATCATCAGTCGACACCCTCGGCATTGTCAGGTTAGGATTACGTGGCTTCCTTCTTGGTCATGGGATGATTTTCTAGTAGTGGGTGAAGACCAAAGTTACCTTGTGATCGCTCAGAGCTAGAGGCTTCTCTGACAGTATTTTTAAAGTTCATACTAACCTTCCCTTGTGCTGAGTGTGTTTCTAGCCCTTGTTCAACTTTCACCTCTCCCTTTTCAAACCCCATTCATTCTGTTAGCTGTTTGCTGTGCGCTTCTTGGGCTTGGATTCTTTTGAGAATAATAGGGCAGTGCCCAGGACTCCAGATTTTTCACTCCCAGACCTGCTCTGTCCACAACCATCCTTGAATTTTCTCTGTGTTTCATACCTCACACCCAAGCCACGAGCAAGTTCTATCATCGGTAACTTCTAGAATCATGGTTATTCCCCATATCCAGGGCTGCCACCCTGGCCCCAGCCACCACCATCTCTGATTTCAGTAGCCTCCAGAAGAGTCTTCCAGTTTTTCCCTTGTCCCCTGTCATTTATTCTACACAGTGGTCTGTGATCTAATTTCCAAGTCAGATTATTTTACTCTTTTGCTCAGAGCCTGCCAGTGACTCCTCACTTCACTTAAAATAAAAGCCAAAGTCCTTATAGGGGCATGGGAGGCCCTATGTGACATGGGCAGCCTGACCCCTGACATCTAATGTTCTCTCCCTTGACCTCTCAATTCCACCCCCACTGGCTGACGTACAGACCCTTGACTCCACCAGCCCATTTTCCTGCACTAGAAGTTTCCTCTACTTGGAATTCTCACCAACCATGTCTTCGTGGCTAGTTCCCTCCCCTTTGTCAAGGCTTTGCTCTGTCACGGTCTCAGGAAGGCTTCCCTGACCATGCAATTTAAAACTGAAATCCTTCCTCTCTACTCCCTGCCATTGCGCTCCCATCTCTTTTCTGCCCATTATCAGCTGACAAGCTGTTGAATTGTCTGGATTATCACCCATCTCCCTCTACCGGAAACCGTGAAGAAAGAGATTTTTGTCCTTTTTTCCACTGCTCTGCGGCCAAGACCAACCACAGTTTATGGAAACGCTCAGTGAATGTGCTGAGTGGTCAGGAGTGTTGATTGGAAACATGGCAGTGTAGCTGCTTTCCGGGCCATCTTCTTGCCTTTTTTCTAGCCTTAATCCATCCTTTACCACTGTTACTTGTTCTTCCTTAAAAATGAAACAAATTATACATAAATGCAGAACCCATATTGCATACAATACACAAATTCACCCTGTTGCAGTGTATGATTCAGGGGTTGTTAGAGTCGTGTAATACCCTCACACTCTAATTTTGGAAGCTTTGCATCTCCCCAGAAAGAAACACCTTTCCCCTTTATACCCAGCCTCTGGAAACCACGAATGTTTTATGTTTTCCATCTGTTTTTATGAATTTGCCTATTCTGGGCATTTTATACAAACAGAATCATATCATATGTGCTCTTTTGTGACTGGCTTC
The DNA here is from genome assembly GCF_024610735.1 of Ursus americanus. Classification (NCBI taxonomy): domain Eukaryota; kingdom Metazoa; phylum Chordata; class Mammalia; order Carnivora; family Ursidae; genus Ursus; species Ursus americanus. Next base: position 46,261,945 of record NC_142131.1, on the reverse strand, counting down.
TTTCATTTAGCACGTTTCTATGGTTCATCCGTGTTTTAGCACGCATTTAGTACCTCATTCCTTTTTATGGTCAAATTATATTCCATTGTATTGTTATAGCGTATTGACAAATTTTTAAAATTCATTTATCATCTAATAGACATGAATTGTTTCCGCTTTCTGGCTTTTGTGAATAATGCTGTTGTGAATATACATGTACAGACTTTTTTTGAAATTGAAGTATAATTGATACACAGTATCCTACTAGTTCCAGGTATTTATCATACTGACTTGATATTTTTATACATTATGAAAGGACCCCACGAATAACTATGGTTAGCACCTGTCACTGTACAAACTTGCTACAATATTACTGACTGTATTCCCTATGCTGTGCATTGCATTTCCTTGACATGTATAACCACAAGATTTTACCTCTTAACCCCCCTCACCTATTTCACTTGCCCTCCCAGCTCCTTCCCCTTATGGTAACCAACAGTTTGTTTCCTGTTTCTGCGAGTCTGTTTCTGTTTTGTTTTGTTTTTTTAGATTCTCCATGTAATTGGAATCCTATTGTCTTTGTCTTCCTCTGTCTGGCTTATTTCACTTAGCATAATACCTTCTAGGTCTATTCGTGTTGTCATGAACAGTAAGATCTCGTTCTTTTTTATGGCTCTGAGTATTCCATTGCGTATTTATACCATATGTTCTTTACCCACTCCTCTCTTGTTGGGCACTTAGGTTGCTTCCATATCTTGGCTTTTGTAAGTAATGCGGCAGTGAACATAGGGATGCATGTAGCTCTTCAATTTGGTGTTTTCATATTCTTCAGATAAATACCCAGACATGGAATTGCCGGATCATATCATAGTTTTAATTTTTTGAGGACCCTCCATACTGTTTAACCTATTGGCTACACCAACTTCCATTTCCACCAACAGTGCATGAATGTTCCCTTGTCTCTATATCCTTGCCAACACTTGTTATTTTTTTCACTGTTTGATAATAGCCAATCCGATAGGTGTGAGGTGATATCTTGATGTGGTTTTGATTTGCACTTCTGTGGTGACTAGTGATGTTGAGCTTCTTTTCATGTGTCTGCTGCCCATCTGGATGTCTGTTTTTGGAAAACATCTATTCTAGTCCGCTGCCTGTTTTATAATTGTTTGGATACTAACCCCTTATCAGATGTATGATTTGCCAATATCTTCTCCCATTCCATAGCTTTTCTTTTTATTATGTTATTGATTTCTTTCATTGTTTAAAAGATTTTTCATTTGATGTAATCTCATTTATTTTAGGTTTTGTTTCCCTTGCCTGGGGAGACTGGTCCAAAAAAATATTGCTGAGACCAATGGCAGAAAGCTTATTGCCTGTGTTTTTTCTAGCCGTTTTATGGTTTCAGGTCTTACATTCAAGTGTTTAATCCATCTTGAATGTATTTCTGTGAATGGTGTAAGATAGTGATCCATTTTCCTTCTTTCATATGTGGCTGTTCAGTATTCCTAACACCATTTACTGAAATTCTTGCCTCCTTTCTCATAGATTACTTGATCTGATAAGTGTGGGCTTATTTCTGGGCTCTCTATTCTATTCCTTTGATCTATGTGGCTGTTTTCTTGCCAGTACCATACTGTTTTGATTGCTAAGCTTTGTAGTATAGTTTGAAACCTGAGAGCTTGGTATTTCCCACTTTATTCTTCTTTCTCGAGATTGGAGATTGCTTTGGCTGTTTGGGGTCATGGACAGCTTGTTGTGTGGACGTAGGTTTTTACTTCTCTTGGGTATACAGCTAGAAATGGAATTGCTGCTGGGTCCTATATTAGCTCTTTGTTTAATTTCTTGAGGAATTGCCAAACTGTTTTCCAAAGCAGCTCCATGATTTTTATATTCCCCCAGAACTGTATGAGAGGTTCATTTTCTCCAAATTCTCCCCAACACTTGATGCTGTCTGATTTTTTCGTTATTTTAGTAGTAGAAAGGAAGTATCTCATTGTGGGTTTGATTTGAATTTCTCTATTAACACTCTTACACATCTTTTCATGGGCTTATTAGCCATTTATATATCTTCTGTGGAGAAAAATCTATTCAAATCCTTTGTGTTCTTTACTGTAGTAACACACACACACACACACGCACGCACACACATGGAAGATCTACCCTCTTACTAAAGTTTAAGTACACACACAATATGAACCACACTGTAAGTACAGTGCTATACAGCGATCTGTAGAATTTTTTCATATTATGTGATTGAAACTCTATACCACTGAACAGCATCTCCTCATTTCCCCCTCCTCCCAGCCCCTGACAACCACCACTCTACCTTCTGTTTCTGTGAGTTGGACTACTTTAGGTCCTCACATATGGGGAATCATGCAGTGTTTGTCCTTCTGTGACTGGCTTATTTCACTTAGTGTAATGCCCTCATTGTTTATTTATGTTGTCACATATGGCAGGATTTCCGTCTTTTTGAAAGTTGAAAACAAATACATCGCGTGCATTTACCACCTTGTCTTCACCCATTCATCTGTCAGTGAACATTTAGGTTGTTTCTACTTCTTGGCTATTATAAATAATGCTGCAGTAAACATGAGAGTATAAGAATCTCTTTGAGATCCTGATTCCATTTCTTCTGGACAAATATCCAGAAGTGGGATTGACAGTAGTTCATATGGTAGTTCTTCTAATTTTCTAAGGAACTTCCATACTGTTTTCCATAGCATCTGCACCGTTTTACATTCCCACCATCAGTGCCCAGAGTTTGCAATTTCTCTGCATCCTTGCTCACGGTGGCAATTTTCTGTGCAGTGTTTTGTTTTGTTTTTGTTTTTTTTAGTTTCTTTTTTTAAATAATGGCCATCCCAACGGGTGTGAGCTAATGTGTCATTATGGTTTTGATTCGCATTTCCCTGATGGTTAGTGATGTTGATTATCTTTTCATATACCTGTTGGTCGTTTTTTGTCTTCTTTGGAGAAATGTCTATTCAAGTCCTTTGCTCATGTTTAGAATCAGGTCATTTGGGGTTGGTTACTGAGCTGTAGGAGAATATACTGCTTTTGGAGGTTAACCCTTGTCAGATACATGGCTTGCAAATATTGTCCCCCGTACCGTAGGTTGCCTTTTATCTCTTGTGATGTTTCCTTCGCTGTACAGAAACTTTTTAATTTAGTCCTACTCTGTATCTTTGCTTTCTTGCCTGTGCTTTTAGCGTCCTACCCAATAAATCATTTTCATTACCTGTGTTATGAAGCTTTCCCCCTAGTTTTCTTGTAGGAGTTTTAAAGTTTTAGATCTTACTCTTTGTTTAATCTATTTTTAGTTGATTGTTGTGTGTGGTGGAAGATGGGACTGCAGTTTTATTCTTTGGCACGTGGATATCCAATTTTCCCAATAGCTTCTGTGGAGGAGACTATCCTCTCCCTGTTTAGTTTTGGCACACTCCTTGAAGGTCACGTTGACCTCATACATGTGGATTTACTTCTGCGCCCTCTGTTCTGTTCTGTTGCTTTGTATGTCTGTCTGGGGTATCCCAACACCATAGTTTTGAGCATGTAGCTTTTTCATGGTTAGAAATCAGGAAGTGTGAGGCCTTCAGCCTTGTTCTTTTTCCTCAAGGTTGTTTTGGCTAGTCAGGGTCATTTGCGGTTCCATTATAAATTTTAGAATTGTTTTTCCTATGTCTGTAAAAAATACCATTGAGGCTTTTATAGGGATTGCATCAAATCTGTAGGCCACTTTAGGTAATACAGACATTTTAACAGTATTTAGTCTTTTGATCCATGAGCATTTAATTTCCTTTTATTTGTGTCATCTTTATTTTAGCAATGTTATTAGTATACAAATCTTCTGCCGCCTTGGTTAAACTTCTAAGTAATTCACTATTTTTTATGCCGCTGAAAATGGGATTGTTTTCTTAATTTTCTTTTTGGACTGTTCATTGTTAAGTGTGTAGAAATGCAACTGATTTTTATATGTCAGTTGTTTATCCTACAACTTTGCTAAATTCATTTATTATTTCTAATAGTGTGTGTGTGTGTGAGAGTGTGTGTGTGAGAGAGAGAGAGAGAGAGAGAGAGATCTTTAGGGTTTCTACATAAAATATCATGTCACCTGCAAACAGGTAATTTTACTTCTTCCTCGGCTTTGAATGCCTCTTATTTCTCTTTCGTGCATAGTTGCTCTGGCTAGCACTTCCAGTACGATGTTGAATATAAGTGGCTAGAGTGGGCATCCTTGCTCGTTCCTGATCTTAGATTAAAGCTTTGTTTTTCACCATTCAGTATGATGTTAGCTGTGGGATTTTCATATATGGCCTTTATTATATTGCAGTAATTTCCTTCTTTTCCTAGTTTGCTCATTTTTTAATTCTGTTGTCTTTTTACCTTTGAGTTGTAACAGTTCTTTATGTATTCTAGGTACAAGTCCCTTATCAGAGATATGATTTGCAAATAATTTCTTCCATTCCACGGGTTGTCTTTTTACTTCCTTACGGTGCCCTTTGAAGGACTACTGTTTTTGCTTTTAGCTTTATGATGCACTAATTTTTTGTATATGGTGTAAGATAAAGGTCCAAATTAATTCTTTTGCCTGTGGATATCCATTTGTGTCAGCACCATTTCTTGAGAAGACTGTTCTTTTCCCATTGATGGTCTTGGCATACGTATTACAAATCAGTTCTCCGTAGACGGGTTTGCTTATCTCTGAACTCTCAGTTCTGTTCCATAGATATATATGTCTATCTTTATGCCAGTACACTGCTCACATTATTTTTCAGTGGTCTTTTCATTTTTCCTCCCTAGCTGAGTGACCTCAGAAAATTGAGCGTCTTAGGCTGTTTCCTTATTTGTAAATCGGAAATACATTACCCATCTCCCCTCAGGATTGTTGTCAGGACTGAACAAGAATATGATAAAGCTTTTATTAGTCAGTGCTTATCACATCATGCTCAGTTAAAAAAAATTAATCGAAATCTGCTTTCCTTTAATGTTTCCTTTGCTTCCAGCTAATCCTAATAAAGACTGTAATACTTTTAAGTGTAAGAGTTGATTTAATGAGAAGAGGTTGGCATACTCCTGTTCCACTACCAGTGTTCAACAAGTTTTTACCTGAAGAGCATGCCATTTTCTCATATGATCCTCTCATTCATTCATTCATTCACTTATTCATTCATTTTTGCTGTCAAGGTTGCAGGGCACTTTCCTGCTTTCCCCAATAGCCATAACACAGAAGCCCTGGCCTAGTCTCCATCCTTTTCTTTCTTTCTTTTTTTTTTTTTTTTAAAGATTTTATTTATCCATTCGACAGAGATAGAGACAGCCAGCGAGAGAGGGAACACAAGCAGGGGGAGTGGGAGAGGAAGAAGCAGGCTCCCAGTGGAAGAGCCTGATGTGGGGCTCGATCCCATAACGCCGGGATCACGCCCTGAGCCGAAGGCAGATGCTTAACCGCTGCTCTACCCAGGCGCCCCATCTCCATCCTTTTCTTACATCCACACTGATAAAGCAACATGTTGGCCCTCCTGTTTCTGAACCTACCTTCGGTGATAACCATCTGTATTTTGCTATCCACCACCATTGGGTTTACTTATTATTGCAAGAGTTACAGCTCAGATTTTAAATTCTGAAATCATTTTCCTTCATCAGCCTCCTTACGTTTCACTTATTCATAATGAATTGGGATTAGATCCTGACCTCTAATTCCTCAGCCTCTTTATTTTCCTGATCCATGACCTCTCTTCTGGCCCCGTTTGCCTCTACGTAAGCATTTTTGGTCAACAATTCAATGAGACAATCTCTTTCATTCTAAGATCCCATATGGTTCCTTGAAAGCAAAAAAAATGCCCACCATCAACTTAATCGGCTCATCTCAAGCCCCTAAGCATTCATTGCTGAGGAAAGCCAAAGCCTTTCCAGCTTGTTTCCGATATTCTTCTTGAGTCCATCGTTGGGCTCCCTCAGATGCTGATATTATTCTATATAAATATATATACATATATATATATATATATATTTTTAAGTAGGCTCCACGTCCAAAGCTGGGCTTGAACTCAAGACCCTGTGATTGAGAATTGCATGCTCTACGGACTGAACCAGCCAGGTACCCCTGATGCTGGTATTGTTATTGTCTGCTGGTTAGTTCTGTTTCGTCTGTAAATCACTGAGGATCTTCCCATCCTAAAAGATCTCATTCTTCAACGTCTTAGGCTGTTTCTTCGTCACATCTGTAGAGCGCTCTTCATTTGGGGCACCAACCTTTTAGTGTGTATTCATTCTCTAAAAATCATGCTTTGTGTGTGTGTAGGGCAGTTAACATAGCAGGCCTCAGGCTGCTATCCTTAGAAGGTCCTGCTTGCACGGTTGGCTCTTGGCTGGAGCCTGAGCACTTGGCTTTTGAAGAGTTCAGTGTTTTTCAGATAACACTGTTTGGCCTGCTTGGGGCACTTAATACCTGCTTTCCTTCTGGGAGTCTGGGATTTTTATAGTTATGGTTTTGGTCTTTGTGCCTACGTGACCAGCCTCAAGTAAAATACCCGTGGACTCTGAGTCTCACCTGGGCTTTTGTGGGCAGAAAGACTGAACGTGTGTAGGAAGCCTCTGTGTAGATTCCTCCAGATTCTGTGTGCTGTCTTTTTCCCTTACTCATCCTGCTGTGTATCCTTTCTCTATAATCAACTGTACGCTCTGATTCCTGCAATCTTCAAATGTATGTGCTTGTGGGACCTGTGACCACGTCCTTCCTTGCCACCCCTAATTCAAACTGCTCTCTAAAGTTTGATCTCTTTCTGTGGTAGTCTTTCCTTAGTCCGTAACACTCATTGATAATACCCTTGCTTCCAGAAACTCTCCTTCCTTGACTTCCACAAGAAACTGCAGTCATATCTGAACTCCTTGTTCTCCATTCCTTCACACATTATTCCTTCATTCAACAGACACAACTGAATGCCTGTATGTGCCACACACTGTGCTCAGTATACGCGAGTGAGTGAAAGTCATGGTGCAGCCGATGGTCTAGTGGGAGAAGCCAAAAAGCAGATGTTACATGTTGAGATAAGTACCACGTTGTGAGAATCATTAAATGGGGAGAGGTACTTCAGGAAGGGTGGTCAGCGAGGAAATCAGCAGGGTGGTCTGTGGAGACATCATTGATGCAGGATAAGGTCTGTTTGGTAAAGAATACAAGCAGTACTTTATAGCAGAGAATAGCACGTGCAAATGTTTAAAAAGCCACTTGGAATCTTCTAGGATTCAAAAAGACTATGGTGTGGCTGAAGCACTGTGAGAAATCTGGGAGAGGAGGAGAGGAGGTTGGAGGGTAGTGTGGAACAGAACTTTATAGGTCATGGTTAGTTTTTATTTTAAAGGCACTGGGAGACCAGAAAGGGTTTAAATCAGCTAAGCAATAGGTACCTTTCAAAACGTCATTCTTATAAGGATGTGATTTTATATAAATATATATAATGGGGCATTACTTAGCCATAAAAGAATGAAAGCCTGCCACTTGCAACAACATGGATGGAACTAGAAGGTATAACGCTGAGTGAAATAAGTCAGAGAAAGACAAATACCCTGTGATTTCGCTTATGGGGAATTTAAGGAACCAAACGAAGGAGCAAAGGAAAAAAAGAGAAAAACCAAAATACAGATTCTTGATTGTAGAGAACCAACTTGGTGGTTACCCCAGGGGAGGTGGGTCAGGGAATGGGTGAAATAGGTGACAGGGATTAAGGACTACACTTGTCACGATGAGCACTGAGTAGTGTACAGAGCTGTTCAGTCACTATATTGTATACCCCGGAACTAATATAACACTGTTAACTGTACTGGAATTAAAATGTGAAAAATAAAAAAAAAAATTAAAAGCTGATTCTTAAGAGTTGTAGAGAAGAATGGAGTACAGAGGGATAGGAAGGGGAGAGCATAGTTTGGTGATTACTACAGTGACATAGGTGAACGATGACCTGGGTTGGAATGATGGCTAAGGAGATGGAAAGGAGTGAATGGACTTTGAGATAGGGAGTTCTGCAAGATTTCAATCTCACTTGTCTTCTGTGTGCTCTCCCCTTTGGTGCTTACCCCCACTCTCATGTCTTGAACGATGATATCCCTATGGAAGACTCTAACCCGATGGCCCTAATCCTGATGCCTCTTTTTGCCAATTTCAAAGGAGTAACGATAGGATTACATTTCAGAAATTTAAATGGTTCTAGAGCCATCACGCCTCTGCCACTTACTGCCAGTTTGATCTGAGCCAAGTTACTTCCCTTCTCTGTGCCTGCTTCCTCATTTGTACAATGGGGATAACGTGCCACCTACTCATATGGTTGTTCGGGGGAGTAAAACCAATACAGAAAAACCATTCGGGCGCCAGCTTGCTCATCCCGGGCGATGGGAAACATTAGTTCTACTGCAGGACTCCACAATTTCTGTCTCCATGTCACCAACTGAACTTCCTCTAGCACCCAAACTAGCTCTGTGACCTGACATGTTCAGTTCTATCAATGGCACTAGCTAGTGATTCCAAACTGCAATCATATTTGACTTTGCTGTCAATTCCTTTACCGCGCTGCAGGCAGAAAGTTAAAGTTAGCGATTGCTACTAAGTATTTTTACTTCCACCTGCACATAAAGTGAGTTATAGCTTCTTTTATTCATTCATCAACAAATACTGAGTACCTATTAAGAGAGTCCAGCAGTTGGACTAGATTCTTAATCTTTTGTCCTTCAGACACAGTTCCTGCCATTTGGTCTACACGGGACTGTTTTTGAAGTTCTTCAACAATCTTGACTGGAAATGAAGGGAAAACTCCTCTGTGTAATCAAAATGGAGTTTCAAAAGATTCTCTGCCGGTGAACCAACTAAAACCCTTGAAAAATATCTAAGCATATTTTACTATCTCAAAGTAACTGACTTTATTAATTCAATTATGGGTACAAAGAAGGGTTCAAGGGCATTGATAGCAAAGCTTAGGATTGAGGAAGATGGCGTAAGCTGTCCGCCCCAAGGCTAGCAGCGCCGTGCCTGCCTGCTCTCCAGCGCTGCGTCCTTGTGCAGGGCGAGCAGTAGTATCTGTTCATCCTTAGTATTTGATAAGCAAAACAGAAACCTGAGTAGCTGATTCCTGAAGTTGTTCTTTTCAAGGAAATTTAATTACAACTGGTTTTGGAGTTCACTTTCTCTTGTGGGTCAAGAAAGTCTAAACTCTCCGGATAAGAAGGACTGGTAGAGGATGAGGTGTAAACACAGGCAATCAGGACCCTAAGTTACAGATACTACAGACACAGGCCTTGATATAGGCACATAATGATGTAGAAAGCATGGATGATACCAAAGAATTTATTGTAAATGTAGTGGTAAATACATTGCAAATAATTATCATTAAAAAGGAACTAGAAAATTACACATGTTTAAAAGTATGTGCTTTTTTTTCCACCACCTTTAAGTTATGGCTAGTACCAACATTTTAAGTACTGGAATACTTAATGCGATGGTCCATTTTCACATAATTTCATGACATATCTTCATCTTTGTATTTAAAGCGGTTGACCATGACTTTCAGTTCCCATTATGATTCTCTGTTTTTATCAGTTCTGTAATGATCTGTAGAATCTTGTCATCTGAGTGGAAGAAAAAAACACCCATGAACAAAGTCATCACCTGGCTAAATTCCCAATGTATACACATGTGAACAGCAGGCATACTTCATTAAAAGATTCTTTTAAATTAGAATACAATACTAATACCAGCAATAAAATAGAATCTGTTGCCCTATATTAATTATTGTTATAGTTATTTGACACCTGCTCTCACAAGAAGTAGGCTAACGCCCAAAGACATGATGTAATGTAACTATTTGTCCTTTATAAGGAATTATTTCTTTAAAAATTCCGTTAAGACAAGGGGTTTCCTAACTTTGTCAGCTAGCTCAGATACACTGAAGGATCTATTGACTGTTCCATGGTCTTGAGAATATGTCAGATTTCCATAGTATGGACAAAGAAGGAACTGATACCAGCTGCTCCATGTTTAGTCCAAAGGAAACAAAAACTTTGAGCAGGGGAGGGCTCTTGGAGAGGTGTCAATAGGGAAGTGACAGATCTTTCTACACAACAAAAGTATCACCAACTGATTTGACAAACAGAGCAACAGAGGCTGTAGTATTTGCTAAGGACGTTATGTTAACAGATGCTTCTACTTTTAAATAGTTGTTCCGAGATTGTGACTTCCTAAGAACTTAACTGCTTTTTAGATAGGTGTAATTATCAGGGCTGCGAGACTGAAATTCTGTCTTGTATTAGCTCAGCAAGAGAATGCCCTGAGTTTCAATGGTTGCAATGGGAAATTCTGATAACTGGGCCCATGGCCTGACACTCAAATTCTTGGGGGCTACTATGACATTTAAAAAAAAAAAAAAAAGAAAAAGAAAAGGTCATTTGCTGCAAGGGAAACAATGAAGGTCTAGAAAGAACCATGAATTCTAAGCTCCCTAAGTTTCAGGGTATAGCACTAGAACAGTGGCTCCCAACTTGCCTATGAAAATTAACTGAGATACTTGTTAATAAATACAATCATATTGAAGCCCACTGATCAATTTTTAACATCAAAACCAAATTTAAATGCTCCCTGATGTGATGCAATGGGAGGAACAGAGCAGCAAGTAGAAAATATCCTTTTCCTAGAAATCCAATTAAAGCTTTGGATACAACTACTATAGTCTGCAGGATATGTAGGGAAACACATTAAATCAAAGCATGAAGAAGTAAGCAACCAAATCCTAAATGTGAGAAATTTTACCAGTAAAATAATCCAGTTTAATAAAAATTACTCTGTTTAAAAAGGGATCCGGATGGTAGTAGAGGTAAGTGTTATAAATTAAGGGATTAAAAACACACAGGCCTCTCCCATAAAGGAGATTAAATATGTCTGGGGTAGGTCTTTGGACTTCGTATTTTAATATCTGCCAAGATGATTCTGATGATTTGGCAAGTTTGGGTGGGAAACACTCACCAGACTAACCGAAAACTCAGGTGTTTATTGAAGGTTTCTATTGAAGGATAATGTACTTTTTAAACACAGACTAGCTCTGCATTTGTGAGTATGGTAGATACAAACATGCTGGAAACCTCACAGTTCCTTATAATCAAAATTTACAATGCTCAGTTTTACCATCCTTTTTTTCTGTGAAATGGCCAGAAGTTTAGAAGTGAAGCTTAGAAGAGGAAAGAGTAAAAGGATCTTAAGAGGATAACTGGATTGTGAATAATGAAGCAATGTCTAGGAGTCTGATGGAATTCAGCATAAAATAAATTTTATGAAAACAATATTTAATCACATGGACCATAAGACTTCAGTGTGCTCTAATGTACTCCAATGTTTAAAAATAGATGGTTTTCTACTTACATTATAATCAAATACTTACTTTCAAGGGACATCTTAGGATTTTCAAGCTTTTTTCTTAAAACAGAATCAATGAGAACTCTGAGCTGCTTGAAAATGACGGCTATTTTTACAGGGGCCTGTTGAGAGGAGATAACAAATTGGCCAAAGTTAATCCCTGTGAGTGTGAATAAACGAAGGTAAGCATGTACACCTTACCATCTGCTTAAACACATCTGGACTTCAATAGAAAATGTTATTGGAAAAATACAGGCAAATTATTTCCTGTAGCTTCTCTTACAATAACTCTGTGGGAGTGAAGACTGAAATTTGGGGGAAGGCATTAACAGCTTTATTGAGGTGTAATTTACTAACCTTAAAAATCTACTCATTTTTAAGTGTGCAATTTGATGATTTTTAGTATATTTATATAGTTGTGCAACCATGACCACAGTCCAGTTACAGATGATTTCTATCACCCTGTTCTCTTGGAGAGAACTGCATATATTTTTAAAGTTGCATTTAAGTTTACTTCTCCAGTCTTAGACAAATCGTGATGGCATTCGGTAACAGAATGTATTAGATTTTTTTTTAAGCTGGTTAGCGTTGATGGGGTTACAAAGAAATAAGCTTATTGCCGGTAGCAGTGATTGGTCTAATTTTTCCAGAGAAAAACTTGACTATACTCATTAAAAGCTGTGAATCTGTCTTACAGATGGCACAATATAACAGAAGGTGCTTTAAAAGTCCTGGTTGGCCAATAACAATTCATTTAATCTAAGAAAGTTATTTAAACTTCTCACTGAACTTACGTGTCTCATCTATAGACAGGAAACTACGGAAATTAATAACAAGGTTATCAGGGTAATAAATTTGAGATAATCCATGTAAAGTTAACCACTGAAGTACATGACACATGGCAAGTTATTATTACTGATAATGCAATCTGTAATAGTAGCAATATTTTATGATTTTCATACTTACCAGATTTAAAACAGTATAGGCAAGATAAAATAAGGAAGTCTTCCACTTTAAGTCAAATGATAGGAAGAGATTATGCAAACGCCAATAAAATTTTAAAAATCTACCTCGGTGGTACTGCAAGTAGAGGATTTTAATGTTAGGAGACCAGTTGTAGCATGTACCTGAAAACAGATCCAGCCATCAACAGAAAGAAGACGTTCCCGGTGTTGAACTTCGATATCACCACCAAAAAGTAAAACTGGGAAAGGGGTTATTAGGGTAGTTTCCCTCAGGTATACTCGGGTATACCTTACCTGCATCGGAATAAAGAGGAAGAAAAAAACGTCGCAGCCTAAAAATGTAAGAAATTCATTTATGTTTCACATAAGCATTTTTCTAGAATTTGCCCTTTTAAGATTCACATCGTAAGTTTTGTAAAGCTACCTTTACGTTCTCATATGCACATAATTTGCCAATGTTATAATAATCACATTCACCATCTGTGCATTTACACTATAAAAAGGCATTTTAAAACATTAATTGTAAGGATGAATTATATACCTTGAACATAAAACTATGAGCAAGTAATTTTATCATGCCAATGCTTAGCACAAAAAATAAAACTTTCAAAGTGTCTGGTTTCTAGACCAATGTTCAGCTATGGCCACTAGTCAGTAATTCCTCATGTTTTACATTTAAGTTTTACGACAGGGTAATGATTTTTTGAGCCAGTGCTTGAAATTACGGATCCTTGTTAGTTTATAGCAAGCTACAATTCAAAAGATTTTTTTAATTGTAAGCTATAAATAATTGCTTTTAAGTTATCCTGGGTTACACTGTGACTCAAACTGTTGCCAGGTCATACAGAGTTCTGCCTAATCCCAAACCCCCTTATTTGAAATGCACGTATAACATGTCTTCGTTCTCTGCTGAGGTAGCAACATTTGGTGAAATCTCAGGGAACTGATACATGATGATGGTCAGAGTAGAAACTTTAATATTTTTCTTTCATTAAGTGAAAGAAATAAGGACTTTTTTTTGATGAAACTATATACATACTGATTTCAAATAAGTACAAAAATAAACAGCTCAATTTAAGAATGAAATATAGTACCTGTCGGGGCATCCTAACTTGTTACCACTGACTTCTAGAATAATGTTCTGAACAGTGGAATTAAGATTGAGCACTTTACCTTCTCCTGGTATAAAAGCCACCCATAAGTTTGCAAATCTCGATTTACTGAGGATGGATGTACTTGTGCTTTGCCTTGGGCTGTCTCCACAATGCAAGCCAATTTTTCTGTAACATCAACTGATTTTGTATAGATTATCTTCCCCACATTGTCATACAGTCCAGCGGCCAGTACAGCTTTAAGAAGGGCAATTTCTTGGAAGGAAAGGGTCTGTGAGGCTCTGTTTCCTTCCCAGTCATTAGAAGTTGATGATGAAAATCCCGCTGCCTTAACCAACTTGATTAACTCTTGCTTTACATCCTAGATTGGTTTATGTTAAAAAAAGACAAGATCGTAATTGATTAAAATAGAAAAACTGACAACGCTTTAATATATATTGCTGCTTCCTATCAAAACTGACAGGATGCCAAATTACGTAGTTAACTACAGCCCTAATCAAATGAGGGAGGAGAAAACGATACTGGTAAATCAAGGATTGAAGAATTACCTATTTCTACATCCCAAGACTTTACATGTCATAAAGCATAATGTCTAAAATGTGAGAGCAATAAAAATGTGTCTGAACACATTTGCATTCAATATATTTACTTTACTAGTAGCTCTCTCCACACAATGAGGATGGTCACAGAGGGAACTAGTAATTAGAGAAAGAACAGGGGAGGAATCTTGATCCTGGAATGCAAATACTTCGTTCCTTTGCCCCTGAGAATCTCACCTTAATTCTAACAATGACACTGTCATTTAATCTAAAATTATTGCCTAAAATCTGTATTAACCTTTAGTAACTAAGTGCCAATCAGCTTAAATTCTATAGGAAGGACGAGCATTTTTCAAAGTAAACAGGATACAGGCGATTAAAAGGTGATATTTACATTTAGGATTTCCTTTAGAGTTCTTGTTTGGGACTGAAGAGACTTTGATTCCAGGTAAGAAAAGGCCAAACAGCTGCCCTAACACCACAGGGTAAGTGAAGAGATGGAAAACCTCGCAGCCCAGGGGAGGTGGAAAAGGCTCACAGAAGGAAGGAGGGGGGAGGCAACTGGGCGGCTGGAAGGGAGTGGAGACCGAGGAGAATCCCAGTGAGTTAGCCCAGAGGCAGCGGTTTCTTTAATTTATCCCTTTATCTACTTGCAGGAGGACAAAACTCATTCTGAGAGATGTCCCTGCTCTTATCCCAACCGTTATTTTGAATGACAAAAAATGTGTTAAGTTATATGGGAATAAAATATTTAAGCCTTTAAAATATGAGCACGGAGTAGAGGAATTATGTGAGATACATTATTTGCTGAATACTTTCATAGTGTGTCTGTAGTAACTGTCTGCCTTTAGATGGTGTGCTAAACACCGTGTACCAAGCGCCAGGAACATTATTTGCAGAGGCGCCCTGCTTTTGCCATCACTTGTCTTTAACTATACTTCTACTCTCTCTCCTCCAAGAAATAATTCTGATCCTCAAGAGTAGAAAAAACCTGAGTGATGGGCACAGCTGTTAGGTTTCCCTTCCCAAGAGCAGATTTATAAACCCGGTCACAATCAGCCACAGGGAGGGATGCCTTGGATGCCTTTCCGTGACTATCATCCTACCTGCATCTAAGTAGCTGGCTAATATTCAGGGAAACAGAAAAGAATTTCCCTAAAAGGAATTGGGGCTCTTAGGAAAAATGACTAGATTCCAAGCCTTGGAAGTATTTTATGATTATTACATTATGGTTGTTAAATACTATTTTAAATCACTGTAGCGATACATAAAAGTTACCTATTACAAGAAACAACAAAAAGTTATAAATTTATTAATTCACTAAATTAAATCTGTACTATGTGTCAAGCACTATCCCTGGCATTTCTTTTTCTAAAATAAGCCTACTACTCAACCATATGCCCCCGAGTTAGAAAGTTGTACTAAGACTTACCTCTAGGGTTAACAGTGATGTTCGATTAAGAAAGTTCCTCCGGCAATATGCTACTTCAGAACGATAGCCGCCTTCTTGCCGCGCTTTTTTCCATCTAGATAAATAAAATGACCGAAGTTCAACATGTTTTCTTTTCAAACTCTTTTTCAGAGGTATTAGCCAAAGTAAGCTTAATTAAATTACAATCACTTAAGGGAGGGGGTTCTTAATGGTTGTAGGAGCTACGAATATAATATGAACTTCAACGCTGAGATTTTTTGTGGATGATAGTAAATTATTAACTCCAAATACGAAGTAATATAGACACAACAATACAAAGTACATTACAGTCAAATTTTGGAAAGGATTATAAAAATAGACATCTTTAAAATAATTATACCTTGCTATATGAACTAAAAGGGAAATCTTAGATATATCTTCTTAATGAACATCAAAGATAAATTTTTAAAAAGTAAATAACCTCAGGTCACCGACTTATTGACAACACCCAGATTATTTCTTTACCCTAGGTATGCGTTGTAGATTGTCAGGTGGTCTGAATCGGCCATAGCCAAAGCTGATTTTGCAAGATCTGCCTCATCTTTCCGACCAATTGGTGTAGTAAAAGGAGACTTCTCGGTCATCACTGCAGCTAGTGTTGCCTGTCCATAAATAAGCAAAACATTTACCATTAAAGAGGCAGACATGGAAGGATGATGTGTAAAAAAAGCAAATCCTACAACAGTCAGTCCCACTTTCAAGTTGCATGTTTCTTCTTTTCCAGTACCTTTACTGTGTTCTACAATAGCTAACATTTTCATTTTAATTAGTTACTTTGGGCTTCATTTTGTTTAATTTAAAAAATATATCACTTTTAGACCATATTTATAAGGCGGTCACATCACCAGAATCAGATAAATACCTGAATGTGTGTACAGTGATTCACAGTCTGTCACACAGAAGCAATCCCAGAATCATAGCTCTTACACCTTGACTCTTAGCCTACTAAATTTCCATTGCCTGCAATGTTCTTTAAATACTTTTAAAATAATTGGTAATGCATTATGGCCCATTTGTTGTTGTTGTAGCTTTTCACATCAATGATCATGACAGATTATTTTTTGGACTCAGGACAATTCTGGTGAGTATTCCTAATACCAGAGAAACAGACTAGAGCACGTTACCCTCTCTTCATTTTGTTTTAAACAGAATGATTTGCAGTCCCAGAAAAGGCCATAGCCTGGTAAAACTGGAAAGCTGAAAGGGCACAGCAGGCCCAGAGTTTCAAAAAGAGGCACACAATTTGTTAATTCTGAGATAATTTGATAAAACAGAACCGCTAGTAATTGCTGGCTCAGAGAGAGAATGCAGAAAAGTGAAGAAAGTTTTTCATTCTCCTTAGGAAAGTCTGTGGGGTTCACAGCTTTCAAAGAATCATCTACTATAAATAGGGCACCTGGGTGGCTCAACCAGTTAAGCATCCAGTTCTTGATTTCGGCTCAGGTCATGATCTCAGGAGTGTGAGACTGAGTTCCGGCTGGGCTCTGTGCTGGGCATGAAGCCTGCCTAAGACTCTCTCTCTCTGTCTCCCCCTCTCCACACAGCTCTCTTGCTCTACCCCCCTATGTAGTCAATTAAAGAAACATTTCAAGTCGGATTTTTGATAGCAAAAGTCTACACAAGCCAAACCCATTTACAAAATAGTACCTCCAGTATACTTAAGTAAAGGGATGAATGTGTAGTATCCTGTATATAAATATAAAAAGTAAAAATTATTTTCAAACTTAGTAATTTCCCAGCCAAAATGACAGTTAAAGAAGCAAGAGCAGCATTTATCTTACCACTGGGTCAAGGCACCCAAATATGGCACCAAAAATAAGCATCTTGCCAATCTTGACATTCACAGGCAGAGCTGCAAGGTGTTGGCCCAGTGGAGTCAGCGTAGGCTCATTTAGCTCACACGCTCCAATTTTTCGGAGTAAATTCATTGCATTGCTGATTACTTGAAGCTGAGGAGGATCTAAGGCTTTCGAGAGGAAATCTTCAGGAGAACCAAGATTGCATTTCTGCACATTAAAAAAGAGTGATAAATCAGTATGTTATTAGAAAGAATTGACCAAAGAGATGGTCAAATTGGAACTAAATTCCGAGAAAAGGGACATACATGTCTCAGTAAGGCTATCCTGTTCTTTTTCTTATAATTGGGAGTGAGAGACTGTGTCTGTGTGTGTGTGTGTGTGTGTTAAGGGCTGATATGAGGAAGAGATCTTCTAGGCCATATTTTTAGTTTCCTCATTCCTGATTTTTGTAAAGTCAAAATCTAAGAACCGAAGGGTATTGTTATAGCTCTTTCAGACTGGGAAGGCCTTGGTCTACGTCAGGGTTTCTCGGTCTCAGCACTGTTGAGCAGTCGGCCCTGGCCTCTACCCACCAGCTGCCCGTGCAGCACGGCCGCCTTCTCCCCTGGTGAGCAATACTGCCCCCAGTTGAGAGCTCGTTTTAGTCTATTAAGGACAAGTGCCTGTGGTAGAATTTAAGCACAATGGGTTTACTTATAAAAAGATGGGAGAATGGGGCGCCTGGGTGGCTCAGTTAAGCATCTGCCTTCAGCTCAGGTCATAATCCTGGGGTTCTGGGATGGAGCCCCGCGTCAGGCTCCATGCTCAGGCAGGAGCCTACTTTTACCTCTGCCTCTGCTGCTCCCCCTTGTGTGCTCTCTCGTGCACACTTTCTCTCTCAAATACATAAAATCTTTAAAAAAAAGATGGGGGAGGGGGTATTTATTCAAGAGTAAAAAAAAAAATACATGAAAATCTAGAGCAACATAGGGTAAAGAGAAGTGTAAGTCTTCATGTTTTCTCTTTTTTAGAAAAGAATAAAAAAAGAGCATCTTAATTCCCTTGGCATTACCATAATATGAAGACATAATTCCTCCAAAGGCACACGTAAGATTTCAGGGACAGAATAGTCCATAAAGCCTTCAAATCTGAAAAATAAAATAATATTAAACACTTGACCTATTATCAGAAATGCCACACTATAATGACTGATGTCCTCCTGGTTCCCAGGGCCGTGGCATACCTTTCTCTTGTGTACATTCTGAAGCAGAAGCCATCTCGGACCCTCCCCGCTCTCCCCTGGCGCTGCAGCGCACTTGCTTTACTGACAAACGTCTCAACCAAAGAACTCATCTGACTGCTTTCATGGTACCTGAAGAAAAGTTTGAGGAGAGAATATTTAGATAAAGGACTTAAATCAAAATTTGAAAAAAGCTGGAAATAGGCAACTCTTAAAATTACACTGAAAACAGGCTAAAAAAAAAGTCCATTCGTTGTGGGCCAGGGTATTTCCCAAGTCATGTTTCATATTTAAATAATTCAGCAAACTCTGCAAACTAAGTCTCATACTATCAAAAGCTTCAAATACCTCTACAAGGGAAAAACCTGGTTCACTCAACCTTTCCCAAATTAATCCGACCATGGAAGATGTTTTATTTTAATGGAAGGCCTATGAATTATGCAATAAGACTTCTTTGAAAAAGTTTGAGAAATGGCTCTTAGTAGTCCTATGCATTGCCGAATATTACTGAAGTTTCCTAACAGCGGGAGAGTGTATATGGATTATGACAGACTATCAAGGTGGTCTTCCCTGTTTTTGCAACATAAACATGAAAACATTTATAAAGTAGTAACCTTTTTATGAAGGTTCAGGGAAGGTTACCTATTAAGTGCCAATTACTATACCACGTACTTTCAATTATGAAAAATATTCATGCTCCCCATTTACATATGAAGGGACTGATAATTATACTTACCTACCGGTATTACAGATCAGAGATTTAAATCCAACTTTGATTCCAAAATCCATATGCTCTGTTATAATCTCAAATAATGTTTTTGTAAGGATATTTTTCAAACAATTTTACAAAAAAATCTGTTCTGAAAATTTTCTCAGAGAGCAGTTTTCTCCAAGTAGTCGTACATGGCATTACTTATGGGAAAACTTAAGACATGAAACTTGACATTTACTCTTGGGCATTTTAAAGTTTCTTAGAGTTTCTCTGAGGCTTTTTGTTTTGGGTAGAATTAGGACATTTGGAATTTTCCCCATATGATTCTGTGATTTCTCCCAAGAATATAAGAGCACCAAACCCTTTTCAAACTTACTTATTTTCTTTTGTTCTTCCAGTGTCAATTACAAATACAACATCTGGAATAGTGATACCTGTCTCTGCAATATTTGTTGCTAAAACAATCTGAAAATAAAAACCAAAAGATTTAGATAACCACTTTCAGCAGTGTGCAATCATTTAAACTATAGTTTGACCTGATGAATTTTAAAAAGTGATTTTCAAAATTATTTACAAAAGTGATTTTCAAAATTATTTACAAAAATTCACCATCTACCTGCTATTACTGTGTAAATTTATTAGTTTTCACAGCTTAACTTGCCAATTAAAGTTAGAGATTTTCATTCCAACAAAAATACCGTTCCCCTAATTCTAGTCAGTCATCTTAAAAATGAACTAAGTAGCCTGGGAAATTGGGCCAGTATTCCTGACAGCTCAGCACAACCATTCACAATTATTGAAAATAATAGTACATCGGTAAGAAGTGGGTTGTTGCCCTGGCTCTTCTACTTACTAGCTGTGCGACCTCAGCCAAGTCATTTTACGTTAGGTGACTTCAGATACTTCTACTGTAATTCAGGAGGTAGAAATAGAGGATTTCTTAGATCCATTTCTAGTTCTAAAATTCTTAATGGTCATGGCTGAATACTACGGTCTTTGCATTTTTTCTGTTGAGTCCTTGGAGGTAAAACATTTAGGAAATTCTCCATCAAATACTCACTTATGTATTGCTCTATCTCAACTCTGTAACTCAATAGTGACTGCTTGTTTTTCTTATTCATTTGACTTAGGAAATAATAATCTGGGTTCTAATACTTAGATGGGACCTAGGTGCTCATTCTATCTCAGCAACATTTTTTTTTTTTTAAGAGGTAGAACTCTTTTCTTTAAACCAAATCTTAGGGGGAAGCCCAAATATTAAGAGATTAGAGCAGCCTCAGAACCTAGGTTCTTTCTGGGAGCTCCTGGGTTCCCCACAGTTCTTAAACTGTGTGCTCTTTTATCCCCTTCTAAATCTGAGACACTCCCTGCCAAGTATCCCTTCACATTCAGAATCCTGAACAGAGGAGACATGAAAATACTGAGACTGTTTCCTAACCTAATGGTCTATATATTACAATCAGGGATGCATAGCCTGGAGAACAACAAGGAATCCTCACAGGATTCAAATAGCTCCTGATATCCAACATCCTTCAAGAAAAGGATGGGAAAAGTAATGATTTTTCTTTTCAGAAGCAAAATCCATTCCATAATATTTTTCAACTGTCACTCCCCTAAAAGCCTTGTCCCTTTAATAATGCATAATAAAAATATTCAAATACTTTAATATTGGGTTCACTTCTGATTTTGTTAACCTAGAGAACATCTAGAGTCTGCCACTGCCTATAAGGCACTTAATAATATTTTAATAACGGTGATGTGAAAGAGTCATTACATTTTCATAAAATATTCTCAGATCACACGTAAATTCACTGCACTGAATTTTACCTTCCTGACTCCAGGAGGAGGAAGTGTGAATGCTGCAGCTTGATCTTGAGTTGAAAGAATAGAATGCAGAGCTATCACTTTATATCTGAAAGTTAAAATCATAGTTCTTAGCAAGAGTTTCTCTTTAGAAGACACTGCAAAGAATAACAAAATTTATTTGCAAATAGCAATTTAAAATTTTATTTTGAAAAATTTCAAACACACAAAAGTTCTGAGAATGATGCAATGAAACCACATATACTCATCAAAGAAAAAATAATATGAATTTAAATGGAATATAGGGTTTAGAGAATTTTAAAATATGCTTGGATATTAGAACCGTGACAGCAGTAATGAACTGTATCAGGACAGATACACTAAACAGCTGATTCCATGTCTGGGTGATAAACTGCAACCTGTAGGGGGTTTTGCACTGTCCAGTGGGTTGGGGAGGGGAGTCACCCTCTTATTCTCAACCACAGGATTCCCTCAGCTTACTCATATTAAGAACACAGAACAAAAGCAGAAATAGTATCTAAAATTTTTAATACATTAAGTGCTATAATGTTAATAAATGTTAAAGCTGTTAATGTTAAATGTTAAAAAATTCACTTTGGATAATTTTAATTATAGGTAAAAAGACTGAAAATTCTGATCAGAGTTTTAATAAACATTTTTCTATTTCAAAACTACTTAGACTATAATAAAGATTTGTAGTTACCGTTCAGAAAAAAATCTCCGGTCAGTTGATAGGAGATCATACAACTGTTGAATATGTGCAAGTCCTGGTAAAAAGATCAGCACTGCTCCTTCAATAGTTCTGAACTGGGGACTTCTGTCTGAAATTCAACAGAAGAAAGGCCAGGGATAGCATGTAACATGTTAAGAAAGCATCTTCAGTCAGCAGAAAAGTTTTATCAAAACAAAGGGAGTCAAATTAGAAAAAGATCTATACCCAAATATATAAGAAGTTCCAAAATGAGATCAAGGTTGATCTTATGAGGATTCATGTAGAGAATAGCATGCTGAGTGCGGCTGCTATACTTTTGGTAAAATGGATTTAAATCAGCACTTGATCCAGTATGAACTGGTATAAACTCCTACAAGAAACACAATCAGAAAAAGGTGAACAAAAATATTAAGTATTTTTATAAGACAAAGAAGGAAGAAAAGATGTATTTGCACTCATTCAAAACTGTATTTCTCGTCATTATTTTGCTAAAATATGTAAGAGTACACTTTTTAACTGTGGAAAAAGCGTAAAATTTCATGTGCTGCGTATTTCATTTCATTCAACCTCCTTAAGTACAGCAAAACTTTTAATCTTGTCATGTACATACTAAATTAAAGAAGAGCTAAGAAAAACAGAACACCGTATGCATTGTTCTGTGGCAACGAGAAGCATTCCAGGAAGAGGTCATAGTAACTTTTTGGGGCGGGGGGGGGGGAGGGAGAGAAAGAATCTTATGTAGGCTCCACGCTGGGCACGGAGCCAGACGTGGAACTTGGATCTCATGACCCTGAGATCATGACCTGAGCCGAAACCAAGAGTCTGATGTTTAACTAACTGAGCCACGCAGGTGTCCCCATAATAAATTAAATAGTTTATATCTGCCTCATTCCTACTAGATTCTATTTTGGTTGCTGAATTCCAATTATCTCTTGAAATACCTTTATTTTTTGAAGTCCTTCTTTAATTTCTAGTTTCTATCTCTGGAGTTTTAGGGAAAGATTTTAGTTTTTGTTTTCTTAATTTATCTGCTTAAGTAAAAGATAAAGTAACTTCATGTTTCCATCAGATTGGATATAAGCATGAAATATCATGGATACAGAAAATATACTGGATATAGTATCACTCGCTAAAATGTAGGATAATTTAGTTTTTATGATACTTCTAAAAATAAACATATCATTGAAACTAACTCTCCAGGAAGAACTGTGCTTGTCCTAGACAGCTTCACTATATAGCTGGGGTTGGCTCATACCAGGACAGAGGCTGCTGAGAAAAGAAATGGCAAGGATCTATTTAGATTTCGGGCCTGCCCCATCCTCAACACCTAAGGTGTTCAGATAAAGTAAGGAAAATAATTACAAATTTACTCCTAAATAATTAATCATGGCTATGAAACAATAAAGTTTCCTTCTTATTTATATGGTCCTTGATTTTTTTATGTCTATCTATATGGCCAAAATACTGTAAAAAGATAAAATACCATAAACCGAAGATCAAAGAAATGATCTTTAAAATTTGCTCAAAGTCCTATCTCTTCCTTTTCTACCAAATTATACTCAAATTCACTGTGCCAGCCATATGATTTCAAACCTCTCACAGAAGGTTATGCCCTGGCTATCACTATCAGATATCTCTGAAAATGTTTTCTTTTTACCTGGTATTTTTTTATTCCTCCTGCTTTGCTTGTAACATTAATAGTAATTTCTTCCTCCTCCTCCAGAAATTTCTGACAGTATTCGGAGTCTTTCTCCAGTACAAAGCCTGTTTCTTCTATTATATCTTCAAGATGAAAAACCTACACAGATTAAGGCATATAAATGATGAACTCAAATTCATTTCAGTAAATATCATTTTAAAAAGAATGAGGAGATCATTATCTTTTGAATGTTACCAAATGTTAATTTAGTCTATTATGAGAAAAGCTTCTTTTTACATTATTTGGGAATGGAAAACTTGGTTGACAGGAGTTTGTCCCTAGAAGTCTCAGGACAAATTACATTATGGTGTCTTTTTTTTAATTTGTGAAAACTGATTAAAAAGAGCTGTCTTTTTAAGCTGAACCCAAGGACAAACATTAAGAATAGAACAGGCAGACCAGAAGTTTCAAAACAAGCCTAAATTGGAGAGGTGGGTGCAAAAGGAGTTCTTTATTGCCAGGCAGCCACTCTCAATCTGCTTATAATGGTTTTGACATGGAAGTGTGTTTTATGTTCTGTACTTCTCAGGTACGTCTTTCAGCAGAATCCTTCCTTCCAGCCCACCCACCCTCAATCCAGGCAGCACCAGCCGCCTGATTCCCAAGCCATCTCCAAGTCCTCTCCTGACTTGGAGTACCGGAGGACTAAGTATGGGCTCAGACTACTAGGGCCTATCTTCTGGGGGAAACTCCCCGGTAGGAATGTAGTTTCTGTTCACGTAAGCATTATAAAGAAAACTTACCTCGACAGGATAGCTTCTTCCTGAAATTCTGAGAATAGGGCAGTGTGTGAAATACGTAGAAAACTTTTCACTGTCTACAGTGGCGCTCATTAGAATCAAGTGCAAATCAGAGCGTTTCTGTAAAATTTCCTTCAAGATAATCAGTAGGAAGTCTGACTGGACACTTCTTTCATGAACCTAGTATAAATGGAACAAAAATTTTAACCATATATAAGGTCTAGTACGAGGCTAAAATAATCAGACACGCAAATCTACCAGAAGTTAGTATTTAAATATAGTTGATACATGGGGAAGCAGAGAGAAGTTGTTTCAATAAGGTAGATCTTCAGGATTGAAAATAAAATCACCCTCTAAAACGGAAGCCATAAAAATCAGCATATAACGAACAAAATCAGTTATGATAACAGGATGCAAGCTTACGAGATGGTTTGTAAGTATTTGGTTAAGATGAGGTTATCTCCTAAATTTCCCTTAGAAGCCAAGCCAGGGTGACTCCTCAAGTTCTGCCACTAATACCAAACTGTACGGTCATCGTTACCACAAGACTGGTGGTTCATGCATTATGTAGAAAAAGGGGGGTTGGCTGTAGGGATCCAGCAGGGTCTCAAAGAGTTGTCCGAGAAAAATGGTTTTTAATGCCCTTCTGGCCCACACATTTTAGGGAAGAACGTAACAGATGTGGTATACAGAGTTCCAGATCTTCTGAATATAGCTATCTTCCAACTCTGTGTATTCTGACTTATTTCGAGCCCATTTTTATTTTGTAAGATTTAAGGCAGCACACAAATATTAAGTATATGAAGATAACAAATTAAAACAGGTTTTATCATTCATTTGTTTGTAAGTAAGCAGTAAATAAGTGTTCAGGTTCTGGAATCAATCGCTTGGGTTCAACTCTTCTTGGCCGCTTACAGTATGACTTTAAGAATGTTAAATATTTTTGGGTCTATTCTTCTATAAAACAAGAATACCTATAATATAAACTTTGTAGAGTGCTTGTGACAGTCCAGTGACATCATGTAAAGCCCTCAGAACAGAGCCCAACAAATAGTAAATACTCAGCATTATGCTAGATGCTGGGAATGTAAAAAAGACCAAAACAGTTCTCTCCATTTCGGTTTACAGTCTAGTAAGATACTGTACAGGATGGTTTTAAATTTACACATGAAGAGTAGTCAATTCAGGAGGTCAGGGAGTATACTAAGAGAAATTGCCATCAATGCGAAGAACTGAAGGATGAGTTTGAAAAAAAACGATGAAGGAGGAATAGGATGAGAAAGGGAGGGAAAGTGGTGATGGGATGCAAATTGTATAAAATCACGGTAAAAAGAGGGGTCATAATACATTTTAGGGACTGGAAAAGCAAACATGATACCTTCAGAATGGGAAGGGGCAAGAGATAAAGCAGGTGAGGTGCTTGGTAATCTGCTGTACCCTAATGACTTGGGCAGTGCTTAAAACATTGTAGGGGCACCTGGCTGCCTCAGTCAGGGGAGCATGCAACTCTTGATCTCAGGTTTCTGAGTTCAAGCCCCCCCCACAGGGTATAAAGATTAGAGATTACTTGAAAATAAACCTTTAAAAAAAATCTTAAAGTAGGGAAATCATGCAGTATGAGTTTTGGTTTGAAAAAGGTAACTGGCAGGGCGCCTGGGTGGCTCAGTCAGTTAAGCATCTGCCTTCAGCTCAGGGCGTGATCTCAGGGTCCTGGGATCCACCTCCAAGTGGGGCTCCTTGCTCAGCGGGGAGTCTGCTTCTCTCTCTCCCTCTGCCCCTCCCCACTGCTTGTGCACATGCTCCCTCTCTCTCTACTAAATAAATAAAATCTTAAAAAAAAAAAAAGATAATTGTCTATAATGTGGAGAATGTAATGGAGGAGAGCAAAATAGAAAAGTTTAATTATCGGTTTTTGTAGTACTTAAAGAAATAATAACCTCTATAAGGGCAATACTAGTTGAAGATGGAGAAAAATGAATGAATTTGAGAAAAGTATAATCAATAGGTCTAGGTGACTGGATTTAGGGAGAAAGAAGGACTAATCTTAGTTATTTTTACTTTGGTGGTTTGACTAGGTTATTTATGTCTGAAACTTGAGAGATTTCCTGATGGATGAGGCAAATCTGAGGAAGCTCATCAAATACGTGTTAATTTATGCAGATACTGATTTAAAAAAATCATAAAGTAGAACTAAAAAAAAATGTGTCCTTTATATTAAGCACATTCAGGAGCGGTAGGCAAAAGATTTGGCTGTAAGCATAGCAGCAGCCAGCAGGAAAAGCTAGTTAACTCACACAGTGACCACAAACCAAATCGCACAACTATTCATCATCGTAAGGTAGAAGTATTATCCTGAGCACTGTCAAAAAGAAAGGTCCTGAATAATATAATGAACTCTGTCCCAACATCTTTTATATTCTTGTATTTAACATGATGATGAATTTCACTGGGCTTTTTCTTACTTTTACCATATTGTTCAAGATATTGACAGTATCACATTCAAGCACAATTCAGTAAATCACAATTCAGTAAATGAGACTAACATGACCCATGAAAGAACAGCTCCCTCAAGTTGGTCTGGCTTTTAAATTAGGGTTCACCCAGGGGCAAGAATATATAATGGAGAAAAGACAGTCTTTTCAATAACAATGTTAGGAAAACTGGAACATTTTCTATACTATACACAAAATAAACTCAAAATGGATTAAAGTTCTAAATGTGAGACCATAAAACTCCTAAAAAGCAAAAATAAGCTATTGTGACTACACCAAAATAAAAGGCTTTTTGCACAGTGAAAACCATCAACAAAACCAAATGGCAACCTAATGAATGGGAAAGGATATCTGCAAATCATATATCCGATAAGGGGTTAATATCCAAAATCTATGAACAACTCACACTAGTCCACACCAAAACAACCCCACAATTTAAAAATGTGCAGAGGATGTGAACATTCTTTCAAATAAGACATACAAATGGCCAACAGACACATGAAAAGATGCTCAACATCACTAATCATCAGGGGAAATGCAAATCAAAACCACAAGATATCACCTCATACCTGTCAGAATGGCTAGAATTAAAAAGAAGTGTTGGTGAGGATGCAGAGAAAAGGGAACATTTGTCCACTGTTGTGGGGAACATAAACTGGTGCAATCACTGTGGAGACAGTATAAAGATTCCTCAAAAAATTAAAAACAAACATAAAATGATCCCGTATTTCTACTACTGGGTATAGAAAAAGAAAACAAAAACACCAATGTGAGAAGATATATGCACCCCTGTGTTTGTAAGAGCATTATTTACAACAGCCATGATACGGAAGCAACCCAAGTGTCCATCGAGAGATGAATGGATAAAGATATGAAATATATACAATGGAATCTACCATGGAGTATTAGCCATAAAAATGAATGAGACCTTGCCATCTGCAACAACATGGATGAATGAAGAGAGTATTATGCTAAGTGAAATAAGTCGGACATAAGACAAATAACATGTTTTCACTTATATGTGGAATCTAAAATAACAAAAAAAGTGTAACAGGAAAAAAGTTAATACATTATGGGGCATCCAAATTATATACTATAAAGCTTACTAAAAATCATGTTTTTGTAGAATATAAAAAAATGTTAAAAGATATATACAAACTATAAATACATGTATTCATTTCTATATATAAATATAATGTGCATATTATATGCAACTTAAATGTCAACACTGATTTTTTCTGGGTCATGGGGTTATAGATTTTTACTTTCATTTTTGTAGTATCTTTCTATATTTGTAAAATATTTTCTAATCAAAAGGAGGAAAATAACCCAATAATCTATATGTAGTCGATTAATTAAAACTCAATGAATGAATGTTTTTTTTTTTTTAAGATTTTATTTATTTGACAGAGAGAGTGAGTGCATGCACAAGCAGGGGTGGTGGCAGGCAGAGGGAGAAGCAGGCTCCCCGCTGAGCAGGGAGCCCAATCTGGGGCTCTACCCCAGGACCTGAGCCGAAGGCAGACGCTTAACAAGCTGAACCGCCCCGAATGGCTGAACTTTTACTGCTGCCCTCTGAACTTAGTGAATTAACAGACACTCACAAAAGCTTTATGTGAGGGAAAATTTTTAATATATTTTTGAATAAGAGAAATGTTATGTATCTGGTTTCTTTTTGACAAAATTATGCACAAAGCAAATCAATTTACATTTACTAGGCTACTGTGCCATTTAAAATAATTCCGATGGGAACCTTTTCAATTTAAACATTCAATTTAAGTGTGCAGTCTAATTTGATTCAGGGAGGGATATATCTAGAGAGAAAATGATGAGTTAAACTTTTTTTTTTTTTTTTAGTAAGAATCAAAGAAAATCCTTTAACTAAATGGAGTTGAGAGTCAGTATACTGGTTAGAGCACAGACTGCAGCCAGATGGCCTCAGTTTGAACCTCCAGTTTCAGCACTTGCTGCGTGAACTTACATAAGGCATTTTAACCTCTCTGTGCCTCAGTTTGACAACTGTCAAACAGAGGTAAGAATATCTACTTCACTGGAGTGCGAGGAAGGATTAAACAAATTTATATACATAAAATCAGAATAGCATCTAACATATAGCAAATGTCATGTGGTATTAAATCTATTAACATGAGACATTTGTTAGAGAAAAAAAACTATTATATGTAAAGTGTCTGCTATTTAAATAAGCAGGAAGAAAATGTTAGCTAGTATTAGAAACAGCATCTTTTTATTATGAAGGTGTTTTGAATTTATCTGAACCAGACTATAGAATATACTCACCTCGTCTACAATAACATGAGACACATTAGTTAGGAGACCATCTTCTTGAAGTTTCCTTAGCAAAACCCCTGTTGTACAATAGAGTAACCTTGTAGACTCACTAGCTCGAGATTCCATCCGGATCTGATAGCCACACAAGGAATTCTGAAGGGAGAACACAAGGTTGAGATTAGATTCTCACGAGTGATCTGGGAAACAAGCACTAAGAGATGTAGCACAGGTGCTGATCCTGCTATTAGGGGGAGCAGCTTAAGTAAATCTATATCTATTTAGAGAAATTTATTAAAATTATTTTCCCATGGTCTTCAATTATCTAAAACGGTAAAACTTGTTTTGCTAATTTTAAACAAGAAAAACTTTTGTTCTTTTCGAAGTGTTGATACAAAAGCTGTTCACCCTCTTCGGGTACCATCAATATTATTCTAGTCTTTTTTTTAAGAGGGGGGAGGGGCAGAGGGAAAGGGAGAGAGGTAGAGTGTCAAGCAGACTCCGTGCTGAGCACAGAGCCTGAAGCGGGGCT
This sequence comes from Ursus americanus, assembly GCF_024610735.1. Lineage (NCBI taxonomy): Eukaryota > Metazoa > Chordata > Mammalia > Carnivora > Ursidae > Ursus > Ursus americanus. The sequence goes on along the minus strand of NC_142131.1, from coordinate 46,232,469 downwards.
CAATCTCACAACCCTGAGATCATGACTTGAGCTGAAACCAAGAGTTGGACACTTAACTGACTGAGCCACCCAGGCATCAATATTATTCTAATTCAATTATCTTGGAACAAAACGCTAAGGTACTTAGGAACAAAAATTTAGAGCCGTTCCCAAAATTTTCTATCAAGATTTCACAAAAGCTGCCACCATTAAAAAGGAGCTGGTATTGTACCAGTGGTGCCTGATGGGAATCTTGAAGTCCCGTCTATTTCCACCACATTTATTTTTTTCAGTCATTCTTTTATTTGCCTTGTGTGTACATGTCTGTCATCCTCTTAACGTGAGCTCCTTATAAGACAGAAACTGTCTTTTTTCTTACATTCCATGAGAGAAACCCAATTTGTTACATAAAACATTTTTAATAAAAGTGTATGTTATCTTTTCTTTTTCTTTTAAGATTGTACTTATTTATTTGAGAGACAGAGAGCACAAGAGCGGGTGAGGAGTAGAGGGAGAAGCAGATTCCCTGCTGAGCAGGGAACCCAACTGGGGACTGGATCCCAAGACTCTGGGATCATGACCTGAGTCGAAGGCACATGTTTAATGGACTGAACCACCCAGGTGCCCAAGGGGTACGTATCTTGAAGACAGAGGCAAAAATGTTAAGTACCATCTCCAAAAAGAACGATGCAAAGTATAAACAAGCAGAGTTATTTGACTTGGAATTCATCATATTTGGTTCTAAACAATTTTATTAATTTCTGTATTTTGCAGTCATTCTGGTTAAGGTGTAAATAGTTTTGGGTATGTTTGCATGGCAAAACCCACGACAAGAGATATTTCAGTATTTTTTCCATTTTTTAAAAATCAGGGGCTTGAGAACAGTCTAGCTTTTTCTTCTATATTGTATTTTTCTTCTGCTTATTAAAAAGAATTAATGAAAATCACTCAGGAATACATTCCATAGAAACTACTTGCAGGAACTTGAGATTTATGTTATTACAGTCAAATCTGAATTTGTCTATATTCTTCGTTCTCTTTAGTATATAACATATTTGAATATTCAATTATTAAAATGAATATATTTTTCCTTGATATGAGAATTTTTATGACAATTACTAACAACCCTTTTCAAGTGCCATAATATGACATCTATCAAAGAAAACATGAAAAGTGCCTGAGATATGCTACTGAACAAACAGTAATAGTAAAAACTCATACATGGTACAGGTTCCATTTGGATCCCAAGAGCAAAGGTGAGTAATGTCACCACTCACTGAGACGGAGTCCAACAACATCTTACCCTTCCTCCAGGTCCATTTTCACAGCCCAACTCATCACATACTCTTGTGGCTAAACTCACTGCTGAGATTCTTCGGGGCTGGGTGCAGACAATGTTACACTTACTTGTTCCCCACTCATTTAGAAGCAAATCTTCCAACAGAAAATGTGGCACTTGAGTACTTTTGCCACTCCCTGTTTCACCTGCCACAACCACTACCCGGTGCCTTTTAAGAGTTTCAACGATTGAATTCCTATGTTTGAACACAGGTAACTGTTGCCTTTCCTTTAGAAGTCTCTGGTACTTCGGTGTGCTTTGCAACTTTCTAAACAGGTTTCTAACAGGTTCCAAATCTTCTGCCTTTTCTGATTCCAAGGACAGTGCTGAAAAATCTTCATCAGAAACTAAATTTTCCCAAGATTCCTCCGGATCTTCAGAGTTTTCTCTCTTATTTTCAGAATGCTGTTGCTGCTGTTGCTGCTGTTGTTTCAATTTGTTCAGAAGTTTGGCAATAAAAAGATCACGGGGTTTATTGGTTTCCATTTTATTTAATTCTTCCTTTTTCTTTTCTGCATCGCTCCACTCCAGCCAAACATCTCGGTAAGTAGGAGGAAGTAACTGATGCACTGACTATAAATGAAAACAAACAAACAAACAAACAATCAGCAGTATGTTATTTTCACTACCTACTGGAAACCAAAATTCAATAGGCTACAACTGAGAATAGCTACTTTCCTTTTAAAATGTAATTTCTCTCTTAAATTAGTAAGTTATTACTTTAATATAAGACACACATGCTTATATTGTAAATTTATAAATAGCATATATCATATTCAGGCTTCTAGACTTACTAGTTGTGTGACCTTGGGCAAATAACCTCTCTGTGTCTCAGTTTCTACATTTGTAAAATGGGGCTAATATCTCCTTTATAGACATACTCTGAAGTAAACTTTAAGTTACTAAATGAAAAGTGCTCAGTCCTGGAACATAGGAAACTAGTGAATACTTTTTTATTTTTTACTCCTGCAGTGGTGCTACGTAAAGATGTAGATGATCCATAAAGCATTTCTGAAACGAAGCTCCCCTGTCAGATGCTGGTAGTTAAATTAAGATTATAGGTCAAAGTATTTAAAATGAACTACAGTGGAAGGGCGCCTGGGTGGCTCAGTTGGTTAAGCATCTGCCTTCGGCTCACATCATGATGCCAGGGTCGTGGGACCGCGCCTCACATTGGGCTCCCTGCTCAGTGGGGAGCCTGCTTTGCCCATTCCCCACCCCCACTCATGTTCGCTCTCTCTCTCTCAAACAAATCAAATCTTAAAAAAAAAAAAACTACAATGGAGTCAATCTAAGTTATCCTAATTCTGTGCTATAAAATTATTTCTGTAACAGTTCTCTCTATAACAAGGATAGTCATTTCTATCAATTAAGCTTAGCTTATGATAGCTTTTTTGCAAAATAAGGGAAATAAACGCATTAAGAACTTTTACTGCCAGAAACTGGAAAAGGAACTATTGTTGGGAGTTCCACGTTATCAGGGTCTGGAATTTCCAGTGGTTCTAATTTTCCATGAAGAAAAATACACATATTTATTGTATAAAACAAATGCTGACAATCCAACAATCCAAGAAAAAAAGAGCTTCCTTCAGTAGTACTCTAATCTTTCCTTAACCCGAGAGCTTATAACTAATAAATCCTAAAACTGAAAAGTGGAATCAAGGTCTTTAACTTTTCAAAGCTAAGAGAAAATATAACATTAAAGAGAGATATTATAATACTTAATTAAACATTAAATTGTTTAAAAATTCTCCGTATTTCAGCCAACCTCGTACAACTATTTTTAATCTGTAAAATAGCATAGCCTGAAAAACGGAACCACTTCTGAAATCGTTCAGAGCCTCTGGTCTAAGGACAGAAAGACTGAGATAGGCTTAGGGGCTAGAGGAAGTCAAAATTATAAATAAGCAGAAATGAAGATTAATCTGAAGAAGCAGTAAGTAAAAACTGCCACAAAGGGCCATAATTAAACACTACATTCCACATGCCCGTACAGTTTTAGGTTGGCTACATACAGTCCACAAATGATTTTTGAAAGAGCTCAGTCTAGAAAGTCTCACCTGCCCCTTCACTAAACGATAAAGAGCCAGAGTTGCTCCCAGGTGCTGAGCTTGCATGCCATCCTCTGTTAAGATGGTGGGGCACACTACCAGGACATCATCTTCAGACTTGATTACCCTTACCCTACAAAGAAGCCAAGAATTATAAAAATAAAATTAATGAAGTAAAATAAGTCAGAATTCCATTAACACTGAACCTAAGTTTACATTAATTATTTAAGTATTTCCATGGAAGACACTGAACCTAGATAATAACTGATCAGCATTATCACCCGGAAACATGGAACAAGAAAGCTTCGTACAGGTCTACTTAGCACATAAAAAACAGAGATTTTTCATCTTCAGATTTTTCTAAAAGGTCACTCAATTAACCAGAAAAACATACCTACATTTCCAGTATCTACCTACTGGAACTTTTTCAAAGGAAGGATTTGGACTCTTGGGAAGATTCTTCCTGACCCAATCGATCAGAAATTGTTTGGGAGATTTTCCAGTCCAGCTTCGAGCTGTATAGTCAAAATTTCTTACATCATGAGGTTCTTTCTTTTTCTCTAAAATGACAGACAAGATTGGTGCTTTAAAAGTTGTCATGCAGTAATGTATAATCTCTTTTGAGTGATCAGAGTCCTCTCAATTTTGGGAAAAGCCTTTTAGAAGAGAATAGGTGAAAAATGACAGAGAAAAGCTTGCTCTTCTACAAGTGATGTAAGCAAATCCTCTGAATGGATAGAACCACTGAAAATCTGAATCTTAAAAAAAGTATCCTGAGTAACTTGTAAAAATCTACGATATCCATGTGATGGATTATTTATGGTACTCTCAACTACAGAGGCTACCACACAGGAAGGGTAATCTCTTCAAAAAATATAAATCAGATGTCATTTCCCTGCTTAATAGCTGCCACCGCCACAACCACCTTCATTGGCTTCATATTACATATAAAAGAGAGTCCAAATTCTCCATGATCCATCTCTACCTATCTGTTATCACTCCACCATCATGCTCACTACACTAGCCACACAGGCAGTCGGTCACCTCCCCAAATGCTCTGAGCCACCAGCCACATGTGGACAAACCTATATTCATTACAATTAAACTTTCAGTTTCTCAGTTGTACTCATCACATTTCAAGTGCCCCATAATCCTATTTGGCTAGTAGCTACCACATTGGATAGCTCAGATACAGAACATTTCTGTCATCGAGTGTTCCGTTGAATAGTCTGCTCTAGATCTTTCCCATCTTAGACTTCCAATGTACTGTCTCCCTCCTTAGACGGCTCTTCCCACAAACATGTCACTGGGCTGGCACTTAATCATCTGTTAGATCTCTGAGCAAGTCATCAGTCCTCTTTATTACTAGAAACCAGTTTTCTTACTCTGATAGCACACATCACAATTTGTAATGAAATATTTAATGCATATTGAAGAGGGCAAGGACTAGGTTATTTTGTTAATAACCGTACACATAGCAACTGACATTATGAACAGTAAGGATTCAATAAATATTTATGAAACAATGTATCATTTAAAAAACTGACAATTTAGTATAGGATTTGACTCTATTACAAATATTATACAAGCTATATTAATAATTTACTTAGCACAAGTACACAATTACACACATATGGTGCCATGGCAGGACTCACGGCAGTCTTAAAGAGGTACTGTTTTGAACTGAGCTTTGAAACCAGGGAAAGGGGGCACCTGGGTGGCTCAGTTGGTCAAGCATCTGCCTTTGGCTTGGGTCATGTACCCAGGGTCCTGGGATCAAGCCCCGATTTGGGCTCCTTGCTCAGCAAGGAGCCTGCTTCTCCCTTTCCCTCTGCCTGCAGCTCCCCCTGCTTGTGCTCTCTCTCTCGCTCTGTCAAATAAATAAATAAAATCTTAAAAAAAAAAAGAAGAAGAAGAAGAAAAGAGGGAAAGGTTGGCCAAGCAGGGGGTAACAGGATGAGCAAAATCATGGAGCCATGAAGTACCCGTGGCTATAGTACACAGCTGGGAAAATGAAGTGGAAAGGCGGACTGTGGCAGAATGCAAAGGATCTTCAATATCATGATAAAGGGTTTGGACTTATTACTGACTAAGGGTTTTTAACAGGGAACTCACACTCAGATGTGTGTTATGGAAAGATAATCCTGGCAGGAATTTGGAGGATGGACTGGAAAGAGATGAGGCTGAAGCAAGATACTTCTAATTATAAAATGCTACAAAAGTTATTTTTCTAGGACAGCAATGTGGAAACAACTTTACTGCCAGCTTATGTAGTTTGCTGGAATGCAAAGTAAGATAATTTCTCAATTGTATTTTCATTGACATTTTACTACTTACACCTTGAAACACTTTCCCTTCATTTTACCTTTCTCTTCTTCAGTAGCAGCTACCGATTTTTCAAATAAGTTAAAGTTCAAAGCCCTTTCCTCTTCTGTGGCTACAGGAGGCTTTTTCCTTTCATTCTGTTGATGTGAAATCTTTATGGCTGGATTGAATACTGGATGGTCTTCTAAAGTTTCCATTTCTACCAAGAAAAAAAATCATGCTTTGTTTTTTATGCCTTTTTACTTTGCAAAGATGGTTTTAAAAAAAGACAGCATTCCGTCTTTTTCCTTGTAGCCAAGTATTCAACACCTCCTACCTGGAATTTGTGCTAGACGTCGAAGGCAATTTATTTTCACATCATATACTAAAATGTCTTAAATAAATTATTTAACAGATGTAGAAGGTCTGGAAAAACATCCTCACTAGAAATGAATACTCATGGAATTATATCCTCCTCTCCTTCTTGAATGAGGATGGTATTTTATGGTATACATCAGAGGCTGACAAACTATGGCCAGCCGGTCAAATCGAGCCCCACTGCCTGCTTCGTACAGCCTATAAGTTAAGAATTACATTTTTATATTTTTAACTGAGGTTGAAAAAAAAAATATCTGGTGACATGTGAAAATTATATGAAATTCCCCTTCTGGTATCCGTAAAGTTTTACGAGACCATAGCCATTCCCTTATGTATTTCCATGGCTGCTTCTACGCTGTGACAGCAGAGTTCAGTAGTTGTGAGAGAGTCTATATGGCCCACACAAGCTACCATATTCTTTATTTGGCTTGTTACAGAAAGTCTCCCAAGCCCACGTATAAACTGAGATTTTGTAGACAAATTAAAAAGAGGCGATTTCCATACTGGGGAAGCCAAAAAAGGAAAGGCATTTATACATCTAAGAATTTGGAAGTGTTTACCTCTTTGAAATTTCCTTATTTTTTCTTGAGCCTCTTTTTGACCTTGCTTGTTTTTTTCTAGCTTAAAGGTAGCTGCTTGCTCCTTTGCGTCCAGAAGTTTTGCTGCAAGGTGTAAGTACCTTTCATTCTGTTCCAAATAAGATAATGATACGGAAATTAAAAAAAGAACAAAATGAGTTAATCCACTGTCAACGTATTATATCAAAATCTATGATCTTTTGATCTTATTCTTTGATCCAGCAAATCAACGTTTAGGAATTTTTCGCAGAGAAATAATACAAAGACGCAGATTTTCAGGTACACACACCTAATACTGCAGTACTGAATGAAGAGGAAAAACTGCAAATCAAGTTTTTCTACAGAAAAAACTAGTCAGCAATTAGAAAAAAATGAGACAGCAAAAGAATGAGGGTGATCCACATGGAAAACTTCCTTGACATGTTAAATAAAATTTAAAAACTACAGAAGAAAAAGTAAATGCGAGTTCACTTCTATAATAAGAAAATGTCTTATTTTTATACATTTTATAAACACATTTTTAAAGGACTGTATAGGTAATAATACTCATCTGAAAGTTATCTTCACATAATCTCTTTCTCATAAAAGACAGGAAGGGACATTAAAAAAAAAAAAAGGCCTCTGGGGAGAAGGGGTGTAATGAAACTTAAGGACTTAGCTCTGCTGAGCAACCATTAGATACAGTGTAGAGTTAAACTCGAATTTCTGTTTTTTACCTTCGGTTAATAAGGGACAGGTGAAACAGATGGATGTACAGGGTGGAGAAGATAAGGGCATGGAGAATGCTGCCATGCAACACAACCGTTAAGATGAGCAGAAAAGAGATAAACTAAGGCAGCACATGGAGTTGAATGCTGGGACTACTCCGTGTAGAACACGCACGACGCACTGTTAAGAGGGAGAAGGGTTAGCTATCTTCTCCTCTTCACCCCAATCACACTCATTCTTTCATCACTCCTATCTCTGCCACTGATACCTTCCCTCCACCTGCAAATCTCTTGCTATCTTTGGCTCATTAACCTTAATATTCGGTAAATCAATACTTTCTCTGGATTCTTGCTTTACATGTTTCTGTTCCTTTCCAATTCCAATTTGCACCCTTATTATTTCACACCTGAGGAAGTGCAACAGCTACCAAAATGGCTTCCCTATCCTTTCCAAATCCCTACCAAAATGTTCCAAACCACCTTAACTAAACATTACTAAATCTGACCTAAAATACAAGATTATTCCTGTAATTGACCTGCCCCCATGCTTCTAGTGGCTCTTCACAAGAGGAAAAGTCAAATTTGATGCCCATTTTCTAGGCAGCAAAATCTTCTGGTGTCAGCTAAACTCACCGTTTACTCCTACCTGCCAGTACTCATCTATATTTTATGCTCTGTATATACTCATTTATTGTCTAATACCCAAAGGCCCCTTGCACAATTCCACCTCTGTACCCTGTTCACGCTGTTTTACCCATCTAGGCCATCTTCCTCTCCTGCCCATGTGCACTCGACGCACCCTTCAAGTTCCACCCCTCTTCTCTGAACCTCAACGTAGACGTGTACTGTCCCGAATTCTTTTTCTTTGTATTCGTTTAATACAGGCACATGGTTAAAAAAGAAAAAAATTACAGGATACAAAAGAGTCTAAAAAAAGGAGTCTCCCTCCCATTCTAGCACCCTCGTTCTAATCACTGATAATAGCTTCTTGCCAATCTTTCCAGATCTTTTCTGTGCATACGTAAGAATGCAAATATATGTATATATTTTTCTCTTTTACACAAATATGTTCATCATACTACATGTTATTCTCCAACTTCCTTTTTTTCTTTCTAAACAAATTTTATTGAAGCATGATTTACATGCAATAAAATGTACCCATTTAGGTGTACAGGTGAACTGAATTTGATAAATGTATATATCCGTGTAACCACTATCATAAAAGATAAAAAACATTCCCACCATCTCCAAAAGTATCCGCATGCTGCCTTATAGTCCATCCCCTTCCCCTGCCCTTGGACTAAGCAACCAGTGATCTGCCTTCTGTCACTACAGACTGGTTTTGCATGGATGACTCTTCTAGATTTTAATATAGTAATTACACATGTACTCATTTGTGTCTGGCTTCTTTCACTCAAGTATGTTTTGGACAGTTGCTTGCAATGTTTGAGTATTAATATAAAGCTGCTATGAACATTCGCATACAGACCTTTTTTGTGGGCACGTTTTCCTTTTTCTTGAATAAATACCTAGGAATGGAACTGTTAGGTCATTTGGTTAAGTGTATGTTTAACTTCATAAGGAAGTGCCAGTTTCCCAAAGCGGATGTACCATTTTACACCCTCGCAATCAATGTCTGAGTGTGCCCGTTGTTCCACGCCCTCCCAAGACCGGGTATTACTCATCTGTTTAATCGTAGCCATTTTGATGAATATAAAATAGTATCTCATTGGAATTTTTCATTTCTCTGGTGACTAGTGATCCTGAAATTATTTTTACATGTTAACTGGCCATCCATGTATCTATTTTTGTGAAGTGTTTATTGTTCTTTTAAAACTTCTTTATAAATTCTAGACAGAAGTCTTGTCGGGCATATGTATTGTAATATTTTCTTCCTATAACTTGTTTTCATTCAACCTTAAATTTTTAGTTTATCTTATGGTATCTTGGTTTTCTCCGACCAGACCACGGATTTCCTCTGTAAAGAAATGTGCCTTTCTTTTATTATCTAAGGAATTTAGCATACTTCCTACGGATGATAATCATGTAAAAATATCTTATGATTATCTCTTTAAATATGGAAGGAATATAAATAACAGCTACTGAGCAGTTATTTGGTGCCATTCCTATTTTGTTATTTGTAAGTTTTGTTTAATCTTCACATCAACTCATAGGGGTATTTTTAATCTACAAAGGTGAAAACTAAGTCACAAAAGTTAAATTACGTTGCCTATGAACAGCCAGCTAGAAGCCTAAGACAAATTTCTAACTCACAGGGTCAAACTTTTCCTCCGCTTCTAAGCTTTTAGAATTTTCACTCTTTTCTTCTTCGTTTTGCTGTTCAGCATACCGCAAGATCCATTCTTTCATATTTACTTCCAAATTTTTTTCTTCCTTTTTTGGCTAGAAAGGAAAAACAAATATCTGAAAAGCCAAAGTTAGAAAAAGGTGTCAAACTATTATCAAGTGTACCTGTTTTTACTATTTTCTTTACTCAAACAGCAGACATGTAAGCCACAAAAATCTTATTACATACTGTTCTGTGAAGGACAAATGAACTCAACATTACTTTAAGGAGTCCAAACTTGCAAAATCCAAAAAATACGTTTTTATAAAGAGGCAAAAAAATTAAAGGAGAACTGTTAAAAACTAGTGTTATTCCTTAAAAACAGTGGTTTTCTTGGGATAATGCTTCCAGGTTTTTGTTTTGTTTTTAGGCTTTACTGAAATACAGCGGATATATTTAAAAATTGTACAAATTTAATGTGCATATTAATGTATCAGTTAGAGATAAGTTTATCATACTGTATATATAAACTCAGTATTTTGAAGAGTTTGGACATATGCATACACTCATGATCACTACGATCAAGGTACTAAACTTATCCATCACCTCCAAAAACTTCCTTGCGTCCTTTTGTTCACGTGTGTTAGTGGGAGCAGGGAGCAGTGGCTGTAGTAAGAACACCTAACAAGCCATCTATGCTCGGAACATATGTTAAAGTGCACAATATTGCATTAACTATAGGCACTATGTTACAAAGACCTCTAAGACTTATATAACTGAAACTTTTAAAAAGCAGCATTTTCCCACTTTCCCCTCTCCTCCCTTCAGCCTCTGGTAAACACCATTCTATTCTTCTATGAGTTTAACTATTTTGGATACCTCACATAAGTGAAATCATGCGGCCTTTATCTTTCTGTGACTGGCTTTTTTCACTTAGCATACTGTTCTCCAGCTTCATCTACATTTACAGAGGTTTTACAATATGCAGGGTTATTTTTTTTGAAGATTTTATTTATTTGATAGGGAGAGAGAAAGCACAAGCAGGGGGAGGGACAGAGGGAGAAGCAGGCTCCCTCTACGCAGGGGAGCCTGACATGGAGCTCTCAATTCTAGGACCCTGGGATCACGACCTGAGCCGAAGGCAGACGACTAACTGACAGAGCCACCCAGGTGCCCCATGATATGCACAGTATTTAAGTGTAATGCCCTAATGAAGTACACCTTCCAGTATTCATGACTTTCTGTAATCCCCTTCCACACGTATTTTGGAATTGGAAACATGACTTGTTTCAACCAAGGAAACATTAGCACAAGTGATATAAGCTGGGGCTTATTATCTTCAAATACTTGCTCTTGGAAGCCAGATACCATGCAAATCAGACCACTCTGCAACCACCACATATGAGGAAACCCAAGCTAGCCACATCAAAGAGGAATGCCTGGATAGCCCCCAAAGAAACCATTTTGGATATTCTAGCCTAAGAAAATACCTTGCAGAACAGAAGGACCAATTAGCTGAGTCCAGTATGGACAGCAGAATCTAAAGAAATTAATTGTTGGTTTAAGCCACTACTTTTTTGGGTGGTTTGTTATGCAGCAGCAGATTACTGAAACAGTGATAGAAAAGCCTGGCAAAGGAATTAGTTATTTTTAATAAGCGAAAATGCTATTGCAACCTGGCATTTCTACTCATGAACCGTTACATGTGTTTCATTCTAACTTTATACAACTTTAAATGTTTAATTCTTTAATTACCTTAACCTTAGTATCTTCTGGTTTTTTTGTTTTAGGCTGCAATGGAGGTGAAACAGTGGCTGGTATTTGAGGAGACTGGAATTTTGGCCTACTTTTAGGTTGCTGTTCTTCAAACTCTTGACTGAACCCTTCAGGAAGTGCATCTTAAAAATGGGAATAAAAAACCCATATGATACATAAAACATAAACACTTGCATTCATTAAACAAACACATAAACCCTTGCATTATCATACATAAAACATAAAAATACATTCATTAAACATACACATAAACCCTGCCTACACAAAGAGCACTGACTTTTCTTCCATCCCTCATCTCCTATGAATAGAAATCCTATGATGAACTTGGCTTTATTGTCAAAGTAGGAGTGGAAACACTCATGAGATAGCTAGCCCACTTCAATTTGGCCATTTATTTCACCCTCAATGTGTTAGACTTCTAAATTTTCAGAAAAAGATCTGAACCCTTTCCAACTCTTTGGTTGCCTGTCACAGTATATATGGCAGGATCCTTAATCATATAAGCGATTTTCACTCCTGGTTCTTGCCAAAGATTACAACCTTGGTCTTCTGGTTAAACAAATTTATCCAAAGCCAGATGGCCCAAATTTCTGAACCAAAACCAGGAAACATTGAGAATTTGTTGTATTCGGTTGACTATCGACAACTGAAAGTAATGCACAAAAAATAATTTCTTCTTGCATGGACTACAATCTCTGAAAATATACTGTAAAGAGCGAAAAAAAGTAAGAACATTTGCAAAATAAGTAATTATAACAATGAAAAAATTTAGAGCTTGATACAAATGTCACATATGCTGAAATAACTTCGAAAGGGTTTTTGAAACTGAAAGAATTTTTTGACAATACTACTTACCATCTGAAAGATTTAAACAGAGCCAATCCAAGGCAGAATGGAGATCACCTCCCTGTAAAAGTGTGTTAGTCATGGCATCTTCAATGTCCTTGGTCTTAAATGAAAATGCTTGTAAAGCCATGTATAAATCCTATGAAAGGGAAATGAAAAAAGGCATTCTATTTTCTCTCCTTTTATTACTAATTTTATTCTTCTACTCATTTTAAACCAGAAACTGATACAGATTTTATTTTCAAAAATACCATTTTCTCCCCTTCTAGTTAGAAGAGTTAAATATGCTCACCAAATTGAGAATTGAAAACTATGGATAAATTAAAAAAGGACCTGGAGACACTGCTCATATTCTCAGAATTCAACGATACTGTTTGCAATGTATTATCTTTCCTTCCAGCCATTTTTCTATGATTTTGTAAAAACAAATTTCACTTAATAATGTAACATAAGCATCTTCCCAAGTTATCGGAAACTCTTCATCACTTTTAATAGTTACATAACATTCTATTGGGTAGACATTATCATAATCTAATTACATAGTTTCCTATTGGTGACCACTTAAGATGTTTTCTCTTTTTAAGTAGTCTTCAATGAACACGTTCATAAATAAGTAAAGCATCTTAATGTACTTTCTAAAGCATGATCTTTAGAGCTGGGCAGAACTGGGTTCCAATCCATACTCTGCTTACTCCGCTACTTACTTACTAACAACCTCCAGATATAGTGTCTTTAATCTTTCCAAGCCCCAATTTCTTCATTTGAAAAATGAGGCAAAGTACCTTCTGGTACTGTGTCAGAGAAAAAATAAGCAAAGTGCTGGCTACAGAGTCTAATATAATCTGGGGAATGTAATTTAGTTTTCATACCACCATTTTAATGTGTGTTCTTGTATCTGGCCCAATTCCTTCCATATTCTTGCTGTTGGAAATGATCTACAAGAAATCTCAATGGAAGCTGAAGAAGTCATTTTATCTCACCATCTCACATGTGGAGGGAGCGATCTTAAAAGTGCTCTATTAAAAATAAGGGACTTAAAAAAATTGCAAAATACCTGTAATTTTTTGGCAGTAAGTCTTCCAGAAATCACTCCCTTGTCATTATTTTGCTTTTTATGCTCATTTATCACTCCAATAATTCTTTGCTCCAGTTTGTGATTAATTACCACCTGTTGAAGCCAAAAAGGTCATACCAACTGGAATCTTAAATTATTAAACAATATGTAATAATTAGAAAAAAAATCACAGTTTTCTATATCCCTGCCAACCAATCCAAGAATTTCAGTGAAAAATCAGATAAAATAATTATTGCATTTTAGACTACCATTCACTGGACTCCATCTGTACCATTTATTTAAGAAAAAACATGACAGGGGTGCCTGGGTGGCTCAGCTGGTTAAGCGTCATGGTGTTAAGTATCAGCTCAGGTCAAGATCCCAGGGTTCTGGGACTGACCCCCACGCTGGGAATCCCTGCTCAGCAGGGAGCCCGATTCTCCCTCTCCCCTCGCCACTATTTTCCTCAAATAAATACATAAAATCTGGAAAAAAAAAATAAGAAAAGAAAAAATGTGACATGGAAAAAGCAACATATGGCAAGAAAAAATCCTTTTAAAAACCCTCCTGAACCTGCATGTCTCAAGACACTGGATTGCTATCGGTAGAGACTGATTCCTAAGCTTGATCCTAAACAAGCTGAATCAGAATTCTCGGAGATGGAGTCCAGAAATCTGCTTTTAATATAAACCACCCCAAGCACACAGCTTGAAAGAATGGACGCTACACTCAAAAGACCTATAAGATAAAAGTAAAAACTATACAAATAGTAATAATTAGGCTACGCACATTCTTTTGGCTTCCAGGGTTTGATTCCTGTTTTTCTATTAGCCATTTTGTCTTCAATATTTTTGTTCCATATGTTCTTTCCACATTTTTGACCTAAGAATACATAAACATCTACCTCCAAAGACACCTTCCCTTGACCACATCTTTACTGAATGCCTACAATGAGCTATGTTCAAAAATACACTTCAGGAGTTCAGTCTAGCAGAGGAAATCTATATAAAAAGATAAGCTGTAAACCAGCACAGCAATTATTTAAAAAGGTATATGAAAAAAATATGGACCCACAAGGAAAATTGCTGAGTTATGAAGGACTTCCTACAGGTTCCAGAGGTGACAAAGGGAGAAGGGGAAGTAGACAAAAGCCTGGAGTCATAAAATCATATGGGATTTGAGGGAACAATGAGATTTAAACTAAAATTTTAAGTGGAGAAGAATGGAGAGAAGGCTGGAAATGTACACCAAATCAGGTCTGAAAGGACGCATATGCTATCCTTAGAAATTTGGATCTTAACCAGATCTTCCTTAATTTCTTATGGGCTTTCAACATATGTGTTATGATTTACTTCTATCTTGTACAGATCAGCAATTAACTACGACAAAAAATTTAAATACCCCATAATTTTCTTATATTTAAGAATATCTTTTTTTCTTCTTTTTCAAAGAGAACATTTCTTGAAATGACTCAAAATCTCAGTACTCACTTTCAAAATAGATTTATCCAGATTAGCAGGACCACCAGAATCATTTGCAGAATTAAAACTATAAATTTTCGGACCTGTATATAACAGACAAAAAGTAGTCAAGGCAATTTAGTCATTAATAGCTATTACGTTATTTTAATTTTCCTCTAAAAAATTGCTAAACATTAAATATTTGATTTCAGCTCTTTTTTCCCCACTTCACCAAGTAATCTACAAGTAGCAATACGGCCTCTAAATTTTCAGAAACATTTTACCAATTAGATTTCTCTAGGTTAACCAGTTACTTACAAAGACCAAAGGCCTGTACATTTTTTAAATTAAATCTATCTTCGTATTTTCACAATCAGACGCTTTTCTGCCTGGCACTTGGCTGAAGTAAGACCTCTCAGAGGATATTAAATTCCTGGTAGAGACGATGGTTAATTTTAAAGAGAAACACTCCCCCAAGCTAAAAATGAGGTGGCAGTTCCTATCACCTTCTGCTATTAATAGAGTCCAAGGTGGCTGTCTTAGTTTCCTAGGACATACCACAAACTTGGTTGGCCGAATATAACAGAAATACTCTCTCACAATTCTGGAGGCCAGAAGTCCAAAATCAAGTTGTCAACAGGAGCATGCTCCCTGCAAGCTCTGAACAAGAATCCTTTCTTGCCTCCTCTGGCTTCTGGTGATCCCAGGAGCTGCTTGCCTTGTCTGCCTCTTTTTTATACATAGGGCTTCACCTGCCCTTATTCCCTGTGTGTCTGTGTCCCAATATCCCTCTCCTTTCTCTGGACACTACTCATTGAATGATTTCATCTCAAGATCCTTGACTAATTATATCTGTAAAGACCTTGTTTCCAAATAAGGTCACATTCTGAGGTTCCAGGTGCAAATGAACTTTGGGGGAGGGGGGAACGTGACACTACTCAACCCACTACAGATGCCAACTCTGTTCCAGCCAACAGAAATGCTATGTGTATCATCAGTTCTCTAACAATGACCAACCAAGAAAGAATAAATAGTATTAAAAGGTACTTTCAAACCTTTGGTCTCATGATCTCCTTACTCTCTTAAAAATCAGTGACGATCCTAAATACTTTCTGTTCATGTGAATTGTAACACTGATATATAACATATTGTAAATAAAAAGGGAAAATTTAAAAATATCCATTAATTCGTTAAAAATAACAAACCCATGAGCAGTTAATATAAACACTTTTTATGAAAAATAACTGCATTTTTCAAAATAAAAAAAAATTGTTTTCCATTTTTGCAAATTTCTTAATGTCTGGCTTTTGCATGCCATTTTCTGTAGTACTATCATGTAGCCATTGAAAAATACCACCGTATACTCATGAGAAAATAACTACAAAAATGACAACGTTTTAGATAATGGAACTAGTTCTGATCACACAGAGCCCCAGCCAGAACGGTCTCAGGATTTCCACAGAATTCCTTGAAACACACTTGGTGAACCTCTGCTGTGTAAGAATAATCCTAGACTCTTAATAATACTTACTCTACTGTTACATACCTCAGAAGAAGATTTTTTTTTTTTACTTTGAGAAACCTAAACATTAAATTAAAAAATTGCTTATTATGATTTTAAAGGTCAAGAACTTTAAACTTTGTTGACTTACATGAGGGTATTCATTTTAAGACGCTAATCAGGCATTTTAAAGCAAAAGTTTCTGAGTGTTAAGCACTGACATTTGGGCAGTCTAAACTAGACACATTAGTGGTTCCCTGAATTACTTCTATGCTCGAGTTCTACAAGGCTACCTAGAGTATATGAGAAGAGAGTGACAATTCTGGCACAGTATGGTTAATTTCCTTATCTTTTAGTCTTAGACTTAAACTTAGTAACCTTCCTCATCAACTCATGTCAACAGTCCGATGTGAGAGGACCTATCAGTAGTCTTTAACCATTCCGTGAGGTCTAATCAATTGCAGTAAAAATTTAGCATACTAATTAGAGTTTACGAGTCTCCCAAATCATTGAGGGGACCCAAATAGAACCCTTTTGGAAAAGTACAGACGGATGAGCAGTTTATTACCAAGACTATACTGAGAAGCAGTTCAAAGTTGATGTGTTACTGATAGAGGTGAAACTGTAAATTCCGTTGACTTTTTTGTTTGTTAGTAAAGACTAAAGTAAGCAGTAAGCTCTGAAGATTGCAGTAAGCTTTCATTTGTCTCCTCCAACCATTCCACCTAAGACATCCGACGATATTACTTCCTTGAAGTCAGTTTATACAGCGAACTTCCAGAGGGCAAATAAAAGAGCTGAGTCCCCAGAAAACCAGGAGAGGAATGTACGCAAATACCGGTGTAGATTCACTTGTCAAAGTGTCCCTAAAAGTGGTCATGTTTTTATTTTAATCAATATGCTGAGGAAATGAAGCAACAATGAGATCTTGCTACAGAGGTATCACCAATTAAATCAAGTAAACCAGTAAGGCCTTTTCTACTTCAAATTCTTCTTAAAACATGTTCAATCAGCAAAATTTGAACCTTTTTATGAGGCATTACCTATTACGGATATCTATTATTGTCCCTGGAGGCATGCAGAGGCTACTAAAAAGACTGAACTTACTCAATTCCCTGAAACTGCTCTAATTTTCTATTTGGCAATTCTTTGGTCTCCTTTCCTGTCAGCTTCCAACTTTTCAGAATGTCAGTCTAACAGCTCTCTACTACCAGATTCAAATGTGTTACTTAAGAAAAATTTAAGGCACCAGAAGAAAACAGATATTCAAGCGTATAAATTACTAACCCTATTTTCAAATGCAATTTTAAGTCAACAGGCCATGGTATAAAGATGGTTCCCATTCTTTTGCCAAGTAAGGTGCACAGGATTTATCACCTACTTTCCTTGTTGCTTAAAGACCTTTTTCCAAACACTGTGGTTTTCCTTTTCACACACAGGGAGTTACTGGAAATCTGACTGGAAGTAAGGATGTTAGTGTACAGTATCTCTAAGGCAAAAGTATTACGGATTTTAAATTTATAAATTATATTTCACAGAACGCAACACATTATTGTCAAAAATATTAAAGCTGAAGCACAGAATTGATTTCAAGATGACTCAGCTAATAAAAAAACCATCAGCCAAAAATCAATTTATTGCCCAATACTCTTCCTTTCACAACATATTCTTTTAAAATGTATTACATTTTACATCACAGAGTGATTTTAATGGCCCACTATCACTAATACTTTTCAGTTGCTAGTGCTGGTGACAGGTGCACTGAGGCACTCTGGTTTCCTTCTGACGAACAGTATACAAATGCCAAGGGATCTGAACCAGCCAAGGGATCCAAACAGAGATAAATAAGACCCAGTCCTTGTCCTCATGGGGCAATTAAGCAACTAATTAACCAAATGAGCTCTGAAAGGGAAGTACAGAGTATTTAGAGAACAAATGAGGATGAACGATACAACCTGAGTAGTCAAGGTCTGTGAGGAAGTCCACACTGCCAGAACCACCTGACTAATCTGATCCTCTAAAAATGTAAACTAGGTGAAGTCTCTTCTACATTTAATACCAACACTAGCCCCCTCTCATTCCACCCAGACACTTTCTTGTTTTCTTATAACATGCCAAGCTTACTCCCATCTTAGGGCCTTTGCCCTTGTCCCCTTAGCCTCAAACATTCTGTCTCCAGATTTTCTAAGAGCAGGATGCTTCAAACCATCTCAGCATAGAAGTTTCCTCAGGGAAGCAATCCCTGTTCTTTTTTTTAAAAAGACTTTACTTATTTGACAGAGACAGAGAGAGAGAGAGCATGAGTGGGGTGAGGGGCAGAAGGAAAAGCAGACTCCCTGTTGAGCAGGGAGCCGAATGTGGGACTCAATGCAGAAACCCTGGGATCACGACCTGAGCCGAAGGCAGAAACTTAACTGAGCCACCCAGGCACCCCAAGCCTTCCGTGTTCTATGCAAAAACAGACTCCACCACCCAATTTATTCTTTACCGAGTCATGGTTTTCTGCCCTTTGTCACACTTTTTCTGATTTGAAAAATATTTATCATGGTTTTTATGAGTTCACTCATGACATTACTCCCCCAGTCTTCTTTGCCTCTTAGGATTTCACCTGTCAGCTAGGTTTAAGGATTTTCACACATACAAGCCTTACAGTTGTTAGCTCTCTCCCCCGACCAGTTCATGTGGTATTCCCAGTGCCTAATTCTTGCCTGGCACATAGCAACAATTCAAAAATTATTTGATGAACAAATGAAATGAAAAAACAGGAGTAGGAGAATACTGAGAATTGTGCCAAGAGCCATTTTATGGCAGTGGTGATTCTCTACCTCCAGACGAGAGGACAATTTTGAGATAGTAATGCTACATACAATGCCTCAAACTTTTGAAAAGGTAAGAGATGAAGTGGACTAGAACAGTTACGCTCACGTTAGCAACTACAAGTTCAGAGATAATGTTTTTTCTCCAAAGTAGGCCTAAGATATGTTATATAAAAATATCCAAACAGAAAAAAATAAAAAAAAGAAGAACTGTGTGGCAATCTTTGTTCACAGATTTATATATACTGCTATATATATTAAGTTATAAAATATTTTCTACAAATTTAATAGATAACCTTTCATTTTCTCTCTCTTGATTTCTTAGCCTTAATTCCCCTGAATTTCGTCTTGTCTCTTATCCAAGAAAAATTTTTAATGACTATACGCACAACACTGGAATAGATACTGAGGTATATTGATACATATCCATGAAACAGTTTCTACTTCCGAAAATTTTGTAGGCTATTTCCTCACATACAACAGGCAAGACCTGGACATCAAAAACAATGATTCAAATAACAATGATAAATGAGCTGTGGATACAGAAGAATTCAAAATGTAGTTGACATCTGGAATGGTTGTTACAGGATTTTGGAAGACAGCAGGATAGGTGGTGTTCCATTAAGAGAAAGTGGCAAGAATACAGGAGGAGAAAGTCAATAGCTGCATTTGGAACAACGAAAATACCCTAGATTTGCTGTAAGTGAATAAAGGAATTAGTAAAAAGGCTGGAAAAAGGGTTTTAGGTGCTAGGTGAATGGCACGGACTTTATCACAGGGTCAGTGAAGATACTGTGGAAGAAACTGAGGAAGTGCTATGAACAAAGTGGCGTTTCTCCAAGATAAATCTGATGCTTGAATGCAGGACAAACTAGAGGAGGAAAAATAACAGAGTTGGGGAAACCCATCAGAAGGCTTTGTTGGTACTCCAGGAATTCATGAGCGCCTAGACAGGTGTGAACTGCACAGAAGAAAAGTTAAAATGGTGTACACAGAGGATAAATGAGTCAAGACTGAATGAAGCTGGGCAAGAGATTACACATGAGGAAGAAAGGAAGGCATTAAAAGTAACTACTGACATTGAATAAAGAGGAATGTGGAAAATAGGAACAAGGAAATCAAAAAAGCGAGTGTGGGGAGAAAAGAGTAGTTTAGTATTAGTCGAGTTAAATTTGAGAGGCTTGCAAAATAGGGCCAAAAGACCCAAGTAAATATAGAAATGGCTGATTTGGGATTAGAATAAAGACCAGGACTGGAGAGACTGAGGAGTCACGTACAAAGGACAAGACAGAATTAGTAATGGAAGTACTCCCCCAGAAAGGCTATAGAGACAGAACTATACTGTCAAAGTCTAACACCTCTGGTGAAGGTCACATTTTGGGGCAGGTGGAATGGGAAGACATAGAACAAATGATTATTACAGAGTTGAAAGAATTCAGAGGAATATCAGGAAAAGAATGCAAAAGAGGCTGATTGAGAGTAAAAGTGCTACAGAATAACAGCCGAAGAGAAATTCTATGTATCCGTATTTGCAGTTATTAAAACTTTGTACTTAAAAATGTTATAATAAATTGTAGGCAGCAGCTCTTTCTGCCCATGGGTCCTGTACCCCTGCTTTAATAAAACCACCTTTTTGCAACAACAAAAAAGTCATAACAAATTGTAGGGCAAAGATTTATCTATCCACCTTCTACGCGAAAGTTTGTTAAGGGTCAACTTCTCGCCCTCTCTTCGGTGATGCAGTACCTCAAAGACCCAAGCTCCTTCCTCACTCAAGATCTTTGCACAAGTTCCTTAACTCGGCCAGGGATACTACTTCCCCCATTCTTTACAAAGTTAACACATATTAGTCCTCCTGATCTCAGTTTAACTGTCCCTTTTTCAAAGAGACCATGTATGACCTCTCCTCCTCCGCGGTAAAAATTAGGTTACCTTGTTAAATTTTCTTCCTTAGTTTTTTTTGGTGGCACTTAGTAAGTATAAAGCAATGTTGGTGTGATTATTTAATGTCTCTATCCGCCATTACATTAGCAAGGTCCATGAAAGGTGATGTGTCCGTATTGCTCATCCCAACCCTAACATCGTGAAAGATACAGCAGTATCTGTATACGCAATAAATATGTGTTGGACCAATATTTCAGTAAAAACTACAAGCAAACAAGCCAAGCAGAACAAAACAGAGTACACCTGCTCATCTTTTGGAATCAGTTGTAATAGGGGCCTCCTCATCTGTAGCCGGAATCAGCAATCTCTGAGTTATCAAGCCAAATTGCACAGTACGCCAAAACAGCATGGCTATGATAAAGATCGGCGATAATTCCACAACAGATTATAACCATATTCGGTGTGTTAGTACTGAAATTCTCACTACAGATTTTTCCATAACCCATGAAAACACTACACCCTGGCTGAAAATGATATGAAGAGCAAGTACAAAATGGGTCTGGCTCCAGGAGGTTAGGAATTCCACATCCTACCCTCTGCATCAGCGTAGCTAGTTTGGGTGACCGCTCAGGACGGATCCCTGCTGAGACGGAACAAATGCAATTTTTATTCTGTTCTCGGAAGAAAAAAAAGGGGGGGGGTAGGTGGGAAACGCCAGGCGGCAACAGAGCTACTGTCATAACTTAGGAGGCCCCAACAGCTTACACTGACCTAGAACAAAACCACCAGATAGGGAACTAGCAGCTCCAGGTGTGGGAGATACAAATTTTGAGACCTAGGGCCCACCCAAGTTGCGCTGGCTTCTTTCCTGGAAAAAGCAGCAGCTGCTAGGGGTGGAAAGCCCAGCGCTCCAGGACCGCTCGTACCTTGCTTAACTCGGGGCTCCCTGGTGCTGGCGGCAGCGGCAGGGGGCGGCCTGGCCACGGGCTTCTTGTTTGGGGCCTCCCCAGCAGCTCCGGCCTCGGAGGATTTGGCTCTGGAAGCAGACACTGCGGCCCGGACCGCCGCGGCTCCCGGAGCCTTGTGTTTCTTGTTCTTGCCGCCCATGCTGCAACTGTGCAAAGAGTGCCACGGTCCAGATCCCGGAACCGCCGCAGCACCGCCTCCAAGTGCTCTTTACATTCCCCGGGTCCCACGCAGCCAACCTGCGTCCTCCATCCGGGCTTCTGGGGCCTGGGCGACCGCTGCCTTGCAATTGGTCCGACTCGCCACGGTTCCGCCTCCTCGCCGCCCCGTAGGTGCCTGCGGCGTGCCGGGCCTCCTCTCCACGCTCCCTCTTTAAGTCAGGGAAGTGGCCCCCGGGTAGTGGTCGGAAAGGAAAAGTCAGAAGATAAGAAGAAGTCAGGGAAGAATTCTGGAGGATGGTTGTATGACGGATTACTTTTTGTCTCCTAAGGGCGACAGCTGAGGCTTCTCTTGGCGTCACTGCCGGTGCGCTCGCAGAGCATCGTGGGTAGGAGGGAGTTTTGGTCTCCCAGCTCCGAAAGATGGCGGACGCTTTTGGGGATGAACTCTTTAGCGTGTTCGAGGAAGACTCGACCACCGCGCCCGGATCTAAAAAAGACAAGGAGAAAGAAAAGGGGAAATGGAAGGGGCCGCCGGGGTCTGCGGAAAAGGGCGGGTAAGGAAGGTGTCAGGAGTTTTTTTCCCCTCTCTCTCTCAATGCTGCAAGGGGAGAAAATACAACGTTCTTTTGTAGAGCATGAGTAACTGGAGTGTACATCGAGTGGCGTCGGGAAGTGAAGGGGTTTGGGGAAAATGTTGGAGGAGGAGGAAGACTGTTGGTTTGGTGAATCGAGATTTTGGCGTTCCCCGGTGTCCGCCGGCAGCGTGAGCTCCAGCCACTGCAATTCTTTAACGCCTAGCGTGTTGACTACCGCGGTGTGCGCTCTGGGGTTGGGAGGGGGAGGTAAGGTATTTCTTAGGTTCTGTACCCCACAGTACCTGGCACAGTCTAATAAATGAAACTAATGACCTGTTCAGTATAGGGTTAAGAAGCTTAGAAAACGTGACTTGGATTGACTTGGTACGGACTACAGGACAAGGTAGAGAAATTTAATCTCCAGGCTTTCTTTTTTTGCCCATAAAAACGTGAGAGTGCCTACTACTGGGGTTGTGAGGATCAAGGGAGATAATATATGTAAAGCACCTGAGGGTGCTTAGCACGTAATATATTGTCAACAGCTGGTTATCCTTGAGTTTACCAAGAAAATTTTTAAAACTTACCGGTTCCTAAACTTGAGTATAGACTGATGCATAAAACTGCCTTAAAGTGTACGGAATTGTTCATAGTAGCGCCAGAAAAAGTTAATACATGAATTAAAATAAGATGATTCTAAGTAAAGTAAGATGATTCATTGTTTATCAACAAAATTTAATGTTCACTGGGGGAGATACCAGGAGAATGAATTAAATTAGACATGATTTTGCTCTCAAGGAATTTTTAGTCCTGATAAAGAGAGGGAACAGGTACATATTTTACAGGTTAGTAGGTGATTGAGATAAAATAAGTTGTGTATACAGTTAATTGCTATACAGGTTCAGTAAAGAAATATCTATTTGTGTCATTCAGGGAGCCTTACATGCAAGAGGAAATGATTTGTTACTCATGGGCAGATTTTTTTTTTTTTCAGAGTCCAAATTGGGCTAGAGGGAGTGTTAGCTTTGGGAAAACAAGAGATAAAACTGAGAGTACGAATTGGTTTTAGATTGTGAAGGATCTTGAATATCAAGCACATGAACTTTAATTTCATTTTTAAACCGTGGTGAATAAGTTTTTGTGGGTTTTTTTGTCCTAATTTGGTGACTGGGTAAGTAGAGTGGTAGTTTAGGAAAATTAACATGGTGGTGATTGTTAAGAGTATATTGAAAGAGGAAAGACAATAAAAGTAAGACAGTAAATTAAGGAAGTATTTTTATTTCTCAGGAAATCAAAAGAATCTCAAGTCAGAAGGTGGCAGAAGGAAGAAATAGGAAAGGCACAAAATGTGAAGAAAAAAAAGTGACAGGCCTTAACAATGGAATACTAACAATGGAATAGGCCATATGTCTTTTGGACGGATAGCTGAGATGAAAAACCAGGTCCTTTGTCCTCTATAGTCTCTAAAACCTGAATTTTCTTTCTTATGCTGTTATGTAACGAGCTCTTATATCCTTAAGTATTTACTGTAAATTGTCCTTACATCTAAAGCTTAACTGTCCAGTATAATACCCACTATGCGCCTGTAGGTGTGACACACACTGTAGCTAGTCAGAATTGAGATGTGCTCTGAATGTACAATACACACCAGATCTTGAAAAATTAATGTAAAAAGATGCAGACTACCCCATTAATTTGTATCTTGATATATACTGAATTGATAGTATTTTTTATATATTGGATTAAATGAAATATATTAAAACATTTATTTTTAATGCTTTTAATATGGTTAGAAATTTAGAATTACATGTGAAGGTTGCATTGTATATGTATTTATTGGACTGCGCTGATAATAGTTAATGAGATTCAGGTTCAGTTTAGATAGGAATAATTCATAGTGCAGCTGTGTACTTCAATTGCATTACATCATGAGACATATGTAGTTTTTAAGATTGATGAGTGTTAAAATAGACCAACCTTATCCCTCTTCAGCAACTTCTCTCATAATGGCTTTAGCATGATTGTTGCCTCGCTCCATTATTTCCATGGTGGTTGGCAAAATGGTGATTTTTTTTTTTCTATTTTTGTCCTTTTTGCATTTATTCATCAAATCCATCTATAAAAAAAGAACATTCTCCTATCAGCTGTTTACCCTGAAATACAGTTCATAGAAGAAAGGTAGGAAAATGCTTGATTCTTGTTCAGTTTGAAGAGAAATGAGTTGTGCCCTAAGGAACTTCTAATGGTGACCAACATGGGTGTGTGATTATGTGTTTAGTTTCTTGATGAATGAATGGATTTTTATGATTTGGTGTGTTGCACTCCTTTGCATTCTTTTTTTCTTTTTAAAAAAGTTTTATTGGGGTATATTTAAAGTATCCTAAATCATCACCACAGTCAAGATGACATTTCCAAGACTACCAAAAATTCTGCATGCCTGTTTGTAGTGCATCCCTCTCTCCAGCCCTGCTTCCTGGTCTTTCTGACACTAAGAACAGCTTGCATTTTCTAGAATTCAATTTAAATGAAATACTACAGTGTATATTCCTTTTTTGCGTGGTTTCTCATACTCATTGCTTTGGAGCTTCACTCAGTTGACGTGTGTATCTCCAGTTCCTCTTTGTTGCTTTGTAGTGTTCAGTTTTATGGATATACCATATATGTTGATACCTTCATCTTTTGACAGACACTTGAGTCATTTGCGTTAACTATTTTTGATACTCCTACCAATGAGAACTCTTTAAATTGGCTCTTGTGTTCTTTGACCAGCTTAGTCAGGCTTTGAGAGCTTCTGTGCTTTTTGGCAAAAGATTTTCTAGACTCATAGTATACATATTCAGTCCAAACCCGGAATCTGCTCTCTCCAAAGGGTCTTCAGTTCCTTATAGTGGGAAATGTTATTTGGTGCTTAGAGTGCTCATTGCTTTAGGATTTCATTGCTTTTAGGCCTTTAGAGTGGAAGGAACTGGGGAATCACTGTTTTTAGAAAAAAAGTTCATACTGACATTTACAGCATAATTAATATTACAGGGTTTTTATTTGGCTTTGATAATTGTATCCTTTTTTTTTCTCAAAATCTTCATCCCTAATGATAATTACATAATTAAATTTTATATATTATAATAGTTAAAAAAAATAACAATATATAGTAGTATTACCATTCAGAATAGAATTTATCCTTAGAAAAAATATCACACTGACAATGAAAATACTCTTCAGTAGTTCCTTTTCTAAATATTTATGCTACCAATTTGATATCTATTCTGTTCATTTGTTTCAATTTATTTTCTACTTCTAAGGATTGGTAAGAATTTATTTTTTAAGAAATTATGTAAAACATTTTACAGTTCCAAAATAGAAAGTATAAAACAGTACATTCTTTTATCTTTGTGTCTTCTGCCCTGTTTCTGACCTCCCCTTGAGTTTTTGGTTTCTTTATTTCTTTCTAAAAAATACACATGTGCACATGCATGTCTGTGTCTGTTTTCTCCACTCATTGTTATACAAAATATGCCATTTAAAAACTGTTCTTCATCATTTTTCATTTAACATGATGAAATAGACATAACTCCGTGTTAGTATGTAGAACTCTTTTTTGTTTTTTATACCTGCATGGTTGTAATTCCTTATGTGGATGTAATGTAGTTTATTCCATCAGTATTCTTTTAATAGACATATTGGGTTATTTTCAGTTTTTTACTATTAAAAATAGTCTTGTACATGTTTGTCCTTTTTTTGATTTTTAAAATTATTTTGCCATTTTTTCTTTGGGATAGATTCCTAGAAATGGAATTATGAAGTTAAAGGGTACCTGTATGTAATTTTGCTAGGTGTTGCCAAATTCTTCACAGGAGATGTACCATTTTGTGTTTTCAACAGTGTGGCAGGCAGAATGGTGCCTCTCTCCTCTCTGCCACATTGAGGTCCATATCTCAATCCTAAGAATGATTATTAGAATTAGAAAATTAACACTGATACAGTGCTGTTATCTAATCTACGGATTTACTCATATTTTGCCGATTACTTTAATATCCTATATAAGAAAAGATTCTGTATAGGATTCCATGATGTCATGTCTAGAAATAACATTTTCATGCAGTTTCAGTAAATCAAAAACTTACTCTTCCGGGCGCTTGACTGGCTCACTCTCTAGTGTGTGCAACTCTTAATCACAGGGTTGTAAGTTCAAACCCCCCACTGGGTGTAGAGATAGTTTTAAAAAATAAAATCTTGAAAAAAAATAAACTTAAAGAGTAAGCTTGTTATCTCTGACACTTTATTTCCATCCTTCTGTTTAACTCAGGTGTTTCAAGTGTGCAAGTTCCACATGTGACATACATACCCAAGCTATAAGAGAAATAAATAATTGAGGATCTGAAAGTCTGACATAGTTATGAATCATATAGCTCTTCTGAAGGAAAGCGTTCTATAAATTTAGGTTTTAAGTTGCTCAAAGTTACGCAAACTAAATTTTTCGGTTTTATGGTTGTCACCAGCTGCTGCTAAGTTTTAGTTGTCTGGTTTTGACATTTGATACTTTGACATTATTGATAATAATTCAAGGATAGATTATCAAGGATAGAATAGTAGAATGTTAGAACTAGAGGGATCTTAGGTATCATCCAAATGCCTTACTTTACTGAGGTTCAAGGATACTGATGGCTTGTTCAAAAGAGATTCACTTTAGTCAGCCACAAATATGTGACAAGGGTGAATCCCTTTCTGACTATGGGAGCAATAGGATTTACAAATTTCAGGTTTTGCTAAGCATCAAAGAAGGAACTTTGTTATGGAAAGATTGTTCAAGCAT